>NC_141086.1:10590289-11190289 GCF_041138505.1 Cibotium barometz | reverse complement strand
TATAGGAAAAAGTGAGCCTCTAACCAAGCAAACTAATTCTATAATTTTCCAGATCAGTTTGGTCAATTTTTGACCATTTTTGGGGCAGTTTAGTTCACTTTTTGGATCTAGTTTTGAATTAGGAGAGAGGAGAGATGAAATATCTAATTTTAAGGTTTAAAATTAAAAATCAATGATGAGAAAAAGGCACCTACTTCATGAGGGGGAATCCCTATTCTGAGGTGTCAAAAATTAAAATTTTTACTATTTTCCTTGGTCCTTAGTCCACTCTTCATCTTATGTGAACATTAACTCATTTTTGGGGGGTTTTTTCTTTTATTTTTCAATTTATCTCCTCCCTACATTTGGGTTAATCTTATTGGTCCATAGGAACCTTAATCTAAAATTTTCAAAAAATCTGGACCCTTAGGCTAAGGCCTTTTGAACAGATTATAATTTATTTCTAATGCACCTTCTGAAAATCTTTTTGAACTTCTATTTTAGGGAAATTTATTTTAATAAGAAGAGATATTTTTCAATCCAAAAATATCTAAAAATTGAATAATCTCTCTCTAGAATATTTTCTCTCTCTAAGCAAAAATAGGTAGAAACAAGATCTTTTATTATTCTGAAGAGGGGATTGATTACAGGGGAAGATACTGGACATCTTGAGGGCTGGGGAGGAATCTTACATTAGTTGGCATCCCCCACTTGACAATATGAGATTTCCTCATCTCACATGAATTGGGGATAGTCTTTCTTTAATTCTTCCTCTTTCTATGAAGTGGCATCCTTAGTTGGGAAAAACTTACACTTGATTGTATACACTTTTAAAATCATGTTTTTGAGGGGCTTTTCTCTCACATTTATAAATGCTTTTGGTTCCAATTCTACTTATCCTTAGGCAGGAAAAGAAACGTATTCATCATCCAATATATGACTAGTATCTGAGACGTACTTCTTCAGTAAACTAACATAAAAAACATTGTGGATTTTCAAGTATATGGAGGAAGTAAAAGTTCATAATTTTGATCTTCGATTGTCAATGTAATTACATATGGTCCACAATATATGAACGCTCAATTGATTGTGTGGGTGGGTGTAAAAATGTAACTACATTACTTTTAGATAATGCATCAAATTACAAATTAGCAAGACAAAATGTAATGACAAATCATCCAAAGATAACATGGTTTTCACGTGCAACTCACACGCTTAATTTTCTCCTTAAGGATATTGGGAAGTGTTCAATAACAATGGGGTAGAGTACACAAACATCAAGGACAGAGAAAATGAATAGAGTGAACATATAGTGTTAATGATTATGTAGATTAAGCTAGTGGAGATGTACAAATTGACATAGAATTGAAGTTTATAAACTGCAAAACATTCATATAAATTTGAAAGAAGCCAAGCATAAAAAGCTCTATAGCATGAATATGAAGGTCTACAGATTCCCACAATCAAAGTCCTCTATTAAAATTTCAGTGGCTTTTACCACTAACCTCCCATGGAGCTTCACTGCAAATTTCAAGGATGGAACCGTGATTAGGGAGGGGGTATGTTAACCACATTGGCTAATATTACTCCATGCACAAAAGCTTCTTAAGCCATATATTTTGTCCTGTGCAAAATGATTATGGGAAATCTCCGAGCTTATAACTAAGGTGCACTTTTTAGTGAGAGAATTTATTTTTTAAAGAAGGTGTGCATTTAATAGGAGAGACTTAGGAGGTTGAGAAAATAAGATTAGAAAATTAAAATTTTTAGTAAAAGTCAAAATGGGACTTCATGTACTAGGTGGTTCGACGGGTGATACCCAATCAGTGTGTTTAATTTCATTAATGAATCTTGAATCATTGTGTTTATCAATTTTCTTCTTTATAATCACTGTGTATTTTGAGTTTTTTTATAAGTGATCCTTCCACTATAGGTACAGTGGTCACATCACTGATGGGGATGCTCTTTTCACGTGTATGACCATGTACAACAATCCTCAAATTATTTGATTAATTTAATCAAGTCTTCTTCTTCCTTGGTAGTTAAGTCTTGTTGAGAAATGTGGTGCCATTGAGCACAAGAGTTGGTAGGGAGTGAGTATGAGTAGTCCAAATGAAGTACAAACCCACTATCAAGCATAGATCATTGGATTAAGAATTTTCCCAACAAGATTGTAGTGACAAGCCCACAAACAGGACCCATCATCACACCCCTAAACATGATTGGGGTACGTAATCAAAATCAAAGGTAGATCCTAAAAAATCTAGATCACACATCGTTGAATGTGAAGGATCAAGAAGCGAGTGCAAGAGAGCAAGAACAAGAACACAAGAGTGGTGGGTGTGAAGAAGAAGTGAGGGCACACCACAACCCTCAAGAATATATCAGGATAGACACTTAGGTGGAGCCGGTTCGGAGTGAACCGTGTTCACACTATAACTGTAACATAAAGTGTACATGAGGTGGCACAGGGCCTTAACCCCAACAACCTCCCACCTGAAGGCAATGTGCCTCAAGGGAAAAAAAAATCAGAAATTACAGCAAGTACATATAAAATGTACAAGGCCAAAACATGAGACATGGCCTATCCAACACCCATTAGTGCCCTGCAATGTGCAAACCGCTTTGCTGGCAAGCTCTTGGTGAAAAGATCCGTAGGGTTATCATCAGTATGGATCTTGACAAGTTCTAACAACTTGTCATCCAATACCTCACGAATAAAGTGGTACTTAACATCAATGTGCTTGGTTTTCTGATGAAAGACCGGATTCTTTGCCAACATAATAGCACTCTGGCTATCACAATGCAAAGAAGGAATATCCCCTGAAAAACCCAAGTCTCCCACCAGACGTGAAAGCCATATGGCCTCCTTGCAAGCCTCAGTGTGGCTGCAATATACTTTGCCTCCATGGTAGACAATGCTGTGCATCTCTGCAACCTAGATATCCATGAAATAGCACCACCTGTGAAAGTAAACACGTAGCCCGTGGTGGACTTACGGTTGTCTGCATGCCCTGCATAATCTAAATCTGTGTATCCATGCAGTTCTGCATCTTGCTTTCCAAAGCATATGCACACATCTTGAGACCCCTTAAGGTATCTCAATATACCCTTAATTGCCTCCCAATGCCTCTTACTGGGGTTAGCCATATACCTACTGACCACTTCCACTGCAAAAGCAATATCTGGTCTAGTAGCAACCATAGCATACATCAGACTGCCACATGCAAAAGCATAAGGAACCTTGGCCATCTGAGCCCTTTCATCATCTGACTGAGGGCTGTCCTCTTGGCTGAGTTTCAAATATGGTGGCAAGGGTGTGCTCAAAGCCTTCCCCTTCTCCATATTGAACCTCTCCACATGACTTTGCCAATGTACTCTTTTTGTGAAAGATAGAGTAAACCCTTTGACCTGTTCCTCACAATCTGCATACCAAGAATGTGATTTGCATCACCAAGATCCTTCATGTCGAAGGTTTTGTGCAGTCCTGCTTTCAAAGAATTCATATCAATAGATGACTTCCTAGCAATAAGCATATCATCCACATAAAGAATGAGTATAAGAAGACTACCATCTCTTGCCTTCTTAGTGTAGAGACAATGATCATGATCAGACTGTCTGAATCCTTGTGCTTTCATGAAAGCATCAAACTTGTGATACCACTCTCTGGGTGCCTGCTTGAGCCCATAAAGACTCTTCTGCAATTTGCATACAAGCCTCTCTTTCCCCTTGACTTGATACCCCTCTGGTTGCTGCATATAAATATCCTCGTGAAGGTCTCCACATGAAGGAAAGCCGTCTTCACATCCATTTGGACAAGATCCATGTCCTGACAAGCAACCAAAGCTAAAACAGTCCTCAATGTAGTCATCTTGACTACTACAGGAGAAAAGATTTCATCAAAATCAACTCCCTTTTCCTGCTTGAACCCCTTTGCAACTAATCTTGCTTTGTACTTGGGCTTAGCATCCCCCTGGAGTGATCTTCAACCTATAAACCCACTTACATGGTAGGACTTTCTGTCCTGTAGGCAACTGCACTAGATTCCATGTCTGATCCTTCTCAAGAGATTGCATCTCTGAAACCATGGCTTTCTGCCAATTCTTTGCGTCCTCCCTTTTCATGGCTTCTTTAAAGCACGAGGGTTCACCACAATCTGTCACCATGATGTAATCATCAAGTGCATTCACCCCTGGAACAAACCTGTCAGGCATTCGGGACACCTTGGTGCTCCGCCTAACCAAAACATCTCGATTAGGTGGCTGATTTGCTTGCTGTTCCTGCATATTTTGGGACTGTACAGCCTGCTCTGGAAGCACATCTTGCTGAATTTCAGGCTGCATTTGTGGCTCTTCCTGTGGAGGATAATATGGGGCTTTAAAAGCCGGAGGTGGCTGCTGATTTTGACCATTTTGGACAGCATTTTGATTGGCATTTTGTGGCTATCCTGGAGGTCCTTCCTCCTCAAAAATGACTCTTCTCACTCCAATGGTATTGATAGGCTATTTTTGCATCCTATCTTCTCGAAAAATCACATCATTGCTCCTCACAATCTTGTGAGATTCAGGGTCCCACAACCTGTAACCCATCTCTCCATTGTCACCATACCCAAGAAAGATACACTTGCATGACTTTGGGTCTAATTTGCTACGTATTTCCCTTCTGACATGCATAAAGGCCTCGCAGCCAAACACCCTGAGATGTTTCTAAGAGGGTGGCTTTCCTGACCACGCCTCCTCAGGCACCTTCAAATCCAAGGCCCTGTTGGGTGACCTATTGATGAGATGTACTGCTGTCTTAACAGCCTCTGCCCAAAAACCATGGGTCAATCCTGCTTGTGAGAGCATGCTAAGAGTCCTCTCTTGAATGGTCCTATTTGCCTTTTCAGCCACGCCATTTTGTGGAGGATTATAGGGAGCGGGCAACTCCCTCTTTATCCCCTTCTCCTCACAAAATGTAGTAAACTCCCTTGAGAGGTATTCCCCTCCATTATCAGGCCTGAGGCATTTAAGCTTCTTTCTTGTCTGATTCTCAGCAAGTGCCAACCAAGTCTTGAAGACTTTGAACACATCACTCTTATGCTTAATGGAATAGACCCATATCTTCCTGGATGCATCATCAATAAAAGTGACAAAATACTTGGCACCGCCCAAAGAAAGGTTGGGCATTTCACACACATCTGTATGTACCAAAGTTAGGACTTCTTGCCTAACATTTCCAGCCTTTTTATGGGCTGATTGCTTATGTTTGCCATAAATACAATGATCACATGCTGAAAAATCAGAAAAATTAAGTCTCAGCAAGTAACCCAAAGAAGACAATACTTTCATTCCTTTCTGGCTCATATGGCCCAACCGGCTATGCCACAATGAAGTGTGTGGCTGCTCGGTCACATGGATTACATTAGCATCAACACCCTCAACATACAATGGATACAAGGTGCCTGATTTGCAGCCCTTGGACACAACCATATTTCCCTTAAGCACCTTCCACATGGAATGACCAAATTGGGTGAGATACCCTGCATCATCAAGCTGCCCAGTGGATATCAAGCTCTTCCTGAGCTGTGGTACATGTCTCACATTGTGCAAGACAAATTCAGAACCATTTGGGAATTTTAGATGCACATCCCCAATGCCAACAATGTCACAGGCAGAATCATTCCCAAGTTTCACGCATCCTCTCTTTCCTGCATCATACGAAGAAAACCACTGCTCATGAGGAGTAACATGATAGGATGCACCTGAGTCCAATAGCCAATCGTGTGCATACGAGCCATCATTGGCCACAAGAAAAGAACTATCACCAGAGGAGGCAACAAGTATGACATCGTCATTATCTTCATCACTGCTAATCACTGCATTGAGCTCCTCAATTTTAGCCTTGCCCTTGGTGTCTTTGGCATCTCTTTTAGCATCTTTGTCCTCTTCTTTTCCTTCCTTATCCTTGCCTTTGTTTTTCAGTTAAAAATAGTCCTTTTTGATATGCCCCTTCTTATGGCAATAGTGGCATTCAAGGTCCTTCCTAGGACGAGACTTACTGCGAGATTTCCCTTTATTTTAATATTCCCCTCTATTTTGCTGCCTACCTCTGCCCACAGCCAATGCACTTGCATTCTTATTTTCACTGCTATTCTTACACCTTACCTCTTCCTGTAGAAGAGCGCTCTCCACATCTTGGCATGACAATCCTGTGAAGGCAGGGGCTGAATTGCTTATGGCTGTAGCAAAAGTATCCCAACTGTCAGGGAGGGTACTCAAGAGAAAAATGGCCTTCACCTCATCATCAAAATTCATTTTTTGATTTGTGAGTTGGCTGAATATAGAGTGAAACTCATTGAGGTGAAGTGAGAGGGTTGTCCCCTCTTTCATGCTTAGTTTCATGAACCTCTTCAACCAAAACACTTTACTAGCTGCACTCTGACTCTCGAAAAGGGACTCAAGTTTTTGCCATATGCTGTAAGCGGTGGCTTCATTCTCTACATTGAAGTAGATCTTCTTAGAGATGGTCAAAAGAATGGTACTCTTGGACTTCTCATCCATGGTTTCCCACTGAAAGTCACTCACCTCATCTGGCTTGACCCCTTTATACTTGATAGGCATATTTTGATCTTTCTGGACCAACACATTGATATTTGCTTCTTCCAATAGGAGAAATTTGCATTCCCCTCCAACTTCTCGATGTTCCAATAGTTGCCTTCGTTGCTTGAAGACATGATGATAAGCCCAAATAGAAGCAAATAAATACACCTAAGGCACAGAAAGCCTCAAAGTCACGTGCTGTGACTAAATGCAATGTTGTCCACTCTCCAAAACTGTCAAAAAAACAGTAAAAAACAACACTCTAAAAGTGCCCAAATCTCTTCCAAAATTGTGCGTGCACTTGTACAAAACTGTCACAAAGGTCCCCGAGCCTTGACAAGTGACCAAATGTCACTCTAGAATAAGAAATACAGTTCTGTAATTAGTTTCCAGCAAGCAATAAATGCTCCAAATGTCACTCTAGCGGAATGATCAAGTGACACAACAATCCCAAATTGTTTAGCAGGTGTTTGGGCAAACTCTCCCACCTCAAATAGGCATATGAACACTGTCACAAGGCTAGACTCAGAACTGAACTAAGTTTTCACACTCTCCAAGAGTGTAGAAATGCGCTGTCCACAACAAGGAGCATTTACCCAAAACTGACCTGATTGCAAAATCTCCTCTTTTGTCAATGCATTTGACATAGAGACAAACTGCTCGAGTACAATCCACTCCTACCCGAGAGTAGTGTGTCTGTCAACGTTCCAATGCGCCTAATTTACTGCAGGTGCTGCAGAAAATTCAGTGTTCAGAATTTCAAAATTCTGATATGACCAGCGCGTCTGGAACGTCAAGAAACCTTGGGGTAGACTCCTGGATCATATATATCCGAGTCCGTATGAGAGAGTTATGCCAAAAACTGTGTTTTCGGGATCCGAAAATGCGAAAACAGACCTGCTGCTGTACCTGCTGTAATTCTGAGCAGAATTTCAGAATTTTAACATTACCATTGCGTTTGGAGCATGCCAAAACCCCAACTTGGACTCCTGGATCATCTCCATCTCACTCCGTATGATGGAGATATGCAAAAAACTATGTTTCGGAGCCCAAAAATGGCAAAAACGAGCTGCACAAAATCTTGTACCTGTTTTTGCTCTGCTGCTACCGCGAGCTACCTGTTGCACTCCAATCTGTGGGCAACTGTAGCGGGCAATAGAAGCTTCGAATGAAGGCTGAAAATGCAGGCCTAATGCTCTCCAAGACCACGAGGCAAATCAGCCCCGAAACCACTCTCTCAAAGAGACTCTACGCCGGTGACGACCTCGATGCTACTCGATGCCGAGCTGCACACACAACCAAAGAACCCGCTCTGATACCAGTTGAAGGATCAAGAAGCGAGTGGAAGAGAGCAAGAACAAGAACACAAGAGTGGTGGGTGTGAAGAAGAAGTGAGGGCACACCACAACCCTCAAGAATATATTAGGATAGACACTTGGGTGGAACCGGTTCGGAGTGAACCATGTTCACACTATAACTGTAACATAAAGTGTACATGAGGTGGCACAGGGCCTTAACCCCAACAGAATGCCATCACCCAACTATGGTCCATGGCCTAGGTAGCAGAATCTAAGAAGAAGAATAAAAAAACTAGAGAAAAAAGTCATTTTAAGAATTAGAAAATAAAGGAAACCAAAAAGACAAATCTTGGAACACCTCAAGAGCCAGTCTTACCTAGATAAGGACTCAGACTCCTTAGACACCAGGGCTGATTCTAAATAAGTTAGGGAAATACCCTCCAAAACCAAGAGCATCACAGGAGGGAGATCTCATGGGAATATGCGATTCCTAAAACTAAATCACACATGACAAAACGTGGATCTTATCATGTGACCCTTAGAAGGAGATTGAGAAACTCTAAGAAGTTGGTGATTTAGTTACAAAACCCAAGAGGAGCTTGAACCAAAACCTAAGCAAGTGAGAGTCTCAAATATTGCACACCCTAGTACCTTAATGGCTACTACTGCGATTTGCAAACCTCAAGATGTGTTGAGTGCCATCATGGAAGAGACTAAGACCTCCACCTCCCATAGCTTAGTCCTTGATTAGTGCAAGGGACAATTACCATACGAAAACCCTGAGCCCATCTTGGAAATGGATTTTCTAGTCTCACCAACACCTACTTATGGAAACGAAAATAACACCCAAATTGTTAGACTTTATGGCCTCATAAAACAGTACAACTATAACCACCTGATTGAGTGGAGATCCAAAATTGTTTTAAGTGATGAGAGCTCTCCTTAATGGGGAACTCAATGTCGGATTACCATCATTTACTGACCTGCGTAAGGCATGTCACCAATATACAATGGAGACACTTTGTGTTGTACCCAAATCAATAGTCCCAGTGGAAGAAGAAAATACCAAATCTCTGGTTTACTTAGCATGAAAAACTAGGTTCTTGGCCAACTGCATACTGCTATTAATGTCACAAAAAATGACAAACAAGTAGCTTTCTCAACCAAGCTACCTCACATGCTGCCATAGCAGCACCTTTGTACTCAGCCTCTGTACTAGATAGAGCAACCGTAGGAGGCTGCTTCTTGCTGCTCCAAGTCACACCAGTGCTTCCCAAAGAAAACATGAAGCCACTAGTAGATCTTCTATCTGAGATACTACCACCCAATCAGCATCTCTATACCCATGTACACATATCTCTGTCCTAGTTTCATAAAATAGTCCACTAGTAGATCTTCTATCTGAGATACTACCACCCAATCAGCATCTCTATACCTACACATATCTCTGTCCTAGTTTCATAAAATAGTCCACAATGCAAAGTAGACCTCACATACCTTAGTATGCATCTCAATGCATCCAAATGCAGCTTTCAAGGAACCTCCATAAATTGACTCACCAACCCAACAACATAGCTCAAATCTGGCTTGGTGATCAAGCTTCCCACTATGTGCCTATACATAGTAGGATCCTCCAAAATCTCTCCCAAATCTGCACTCAACTTGCCATTCTGATCCAATGGCACTGAGATAGGCTTATAGCCTGTCATACCATACTTGGACAACATGTCCAAGTCATACTGACTCTGCGCAATAATCCAATACCATGTCGTGACCTAATCACCTCAATGCCCAAGAAATAGCTGAGCTCCCCCAGATCCTTCATCTCAAACTTCTGTCTAAGTAAGATCTTTACATCAAGGATCTCTTCATCATGGTACCCCGTAATTAATGATCAGGTCATCCACATAGATGACAACAAGCACAACCCCTCTATCACTGTGTCTCATATACAGTGAGAAATCTGCATTGGCTACATGAAAGCTAATAGTGACAAGATATTCAGAAATCTTGTCAGACCATGCTCTTGGTGCTTGTTTTAAGCCATACAAGGCTTTCTTTAACTTGCAAACATGCTTGGTGTGACTTACATCCTCATAACCAAGTGGTATATACACCTCTTCCTGCAAATCCCCATGCAAGAATGCATTCTTTACATCCATCTGATGTAAAGACCATTGCTTTGATGCAGCCATTGTTATCACAACTCTCACTGTTGCCATCTTGGCAACTCGGCTGAAAGTTTCCTCATAATCAATGCCATATGTCTGCGCATATCCTTTGGCTACCAATCTAGCCTTGTACTTGCTTATGCTTCCATCCTGTTATGTTTTACTTTGTACACCCACTTGCATCCAATGGCTTTCTTGCCTTCAAGCAATTGCACTAAATCCCAAGTCTTATTTCCATATAGTGCATCCATCTCCTCATCCATAGCTTTCTCTCCCAACACACATTCCCAATAGCCTCATCAATGCATGTGGGCTCTACAACCTGCACAACTTTTGCCATGTATGCATAGTGATGTGCCACATAACCATCATAGGTGAATCTCTGCACACGATTCTTCACTCTCCCAGATCTTCGCAGCTTTGCATTCATGGCTTCCATAGCCTTCTTTACACCAGGTGTTCTCATAACTGGTATCCTAAGATCCTCATCAAGGCTCATCTGTAGAGAGTGTCATTAGAAGTGTCATTTATCCGAAAAGTTGTGATTAGAAGTGTCATTAAAGATGTCATTTAAGTTGTCGTCGGAAGTGTCATTAGGTTGGAAAATGAAGGGTCATTTTGAATATGAAGAGTCACTAAGATATGAAGGGTCATTTTGAATATGAAGAGTCACCTAGGAGTCTTTTAAAAAGGCATAGCCTTCTTGTAATCGTGGTGTGTGGTGGTGTGTGAGAAATCAAGAATCAGTTTTCAGTTTTCTCTCTCTTTTTCTCTCCCTCTGTCTCTGAGTAATGCTCCAATGAGAGTCTCTTGTGTGTGTATGTGTAAGTCTTGTTGAAGGCATATCTTCAACACTTGGCAATCAACGGCGGGTGTCCTACTTTCTTCTGTTAGCGGAGGAATGTGTGTTGCAGTGCTGGGATGGCAACGTGTAGAAGAAGGCTAGCGTGAATGAAGCCAAGCGAGGGAAGCACATCATGGCATGAAGGCATTTATGCAAATTTCAATAAGCATATCATCTGCCGCCGTGCATAGTTTGTTGGCTCGAATAGCAAGGAAAGAAGCATCACATGCTCTTAAGCAACATATTGCTGTTGAACCTGAGGATGTTAACACAAGGTTGCAGGACCACATGGTGAGGGAAGCGCTGGTGCAAGCGGTTATTGAAAATGGCTGTCGCCCTGTTGTTGCAGAAATGCCAATGGAGGGAAACATAATTATTTACATAATTAATCATTGCTGTTGTTTTTCCAGTGAAGTAAGAAGGCATTTATGTGCAAAAGGGCGTTCAAGCGGAGTCACGCATAAGCATTTAATGAGGGGAGCATATGAAGAGGGGGTTTCTCAAGGAGTCGACATCAAGGGGATTTTCTGGAAGCACATTCAAGTGGGTGACTTTTTGCAAGGATGGAGTGATCCGAAGGCAAGAGACCGGATGTACCACCTGGCGACGCGAAGCCTGCAAGAAGTGCAATCTTGGAGGAGGAATCTTTTGGTGAATCGATGCCAAGATGAGATTTGCAAACTTGTCATTTATTGTCTCAAAAATGAATGTAAACCCTCAGATAAGGCACTTGACCTCTCTCAAGGGTGTAGTGGGTTCTCAATTGCTTCGCAACTATTCCCTCGGGCATGCCAAGTGTAGAGAGTGTCATTAGAAGTGTCATTTGTCCAAAAAGTTGTCATTAGAAGTGTCATTAAAGATGTCATTTAAGTTGTCGTCGAAAGTGTCTCATTAGGTTGGAATATGAAGGATCATTTTGAATATGAAGAGTCACTAAGATATGAAGGGTCATTTTGAATATGATTAGGAGTCTTTTAAAAAGGCATAGCCTTCTTGTAATCGTGGTGTGTGGTGGTGTGTGAGAAATCAAGAATCAACTTATCAGTTTCAGTTTTCAGTTTTCTCTCTCTTTCTCTCCCTCTGTCTCTGAGTAATGCTCCAATGAGAGTCGCTTCTGTTCCTGTGTGTATTCCTTGTTGAAGGCATAGCTTCAACATCATCTCTGAGCCACTAGACTCTCCATCAACATGAGAATGCCCTGCAGAAATGTCAAGCATACTAAGGGGCTCAACCACTTTCTTTTTGTCTTTATGTGATGTACTAATCATATTTGCAGGACTGGTATTATGATGCAACCTGCCACTCCATGGTCTATTAACTGAACCACTAGATGAGGACTCTCTTGGTCCACTCAAAGACTGTGATTGCTGACTTGCATTATGTGCAACCACAATTTCCACTCACATCAGCCCCAATAGCTTCGTTTTTAGCAGCATACCAGCTGCTCATCTCATGAAAAACAACATCCCTGCTTACCCTAAACTCACGTGTAGTAGGGTTATAACACATGTATCCCTTTTGCTCAAGGGAATACCCAATAAACACACATTTTTCAGCTTTTGGATCCAGCTTAGTTCTCAGCCCATCTGGCACATGCACATATGCAATGCATCCAAAGACTTTCATATGAGACAAATCAAGTTTTCTACCCTAGTAAACCTCTCCTGTGGAGTTACATCATGTATGGCTATAGTTGGAGTCCTGTTCATGATGTAAATTGCTATAGAAACAGCCTCAGCCCAATAGCTATGCGGCATATTCTTCTCTCCCATCAATGCTCGCGAAATCTCAGCAATGTGCCTGTTTTTCCACTCAGCAACTCCATTTTGTTACGTAGTGGTTCTGCATGTAAACTTTCTCTGATACCATTCTTTTGCAAAAATCCAGAGAACTCATTGGAGAAGTACTCTCCCCCTCCATCTGACCTTAGGCACTTTACATGTTTCACTGTTTGCTTTTCAACCATAACTCTGAAATTCTGAAAATGAGTGAACACCTCACTCTTCTCCTTCATGAAGTATACCCACACTTTCCTTGTGTGGTCACTCATCAATAAATGTCACATAATACCTGCAGCCTCCCATAGACATGGTCTTTGTAGGACCCCATACATCTGAATGCACAACATCTAGTGCATTTCTGCTCTCATTTCTATCAAGTGGAAATACATGCTTTGTTTGCTTTTCAAATTGGCATGCTTCACATATTTTCTGCATACCTTCAACTTTAAACTTTGGCAGCCCTGTCACAATTCCTTTAGTCTGCATAGACTTCATTCTCTGCATATTCACATGTCCAATTCTTTTATGCCAAATGTATGTGTCTGCAACAATTCTTGAACCATTTGCAAACATCACAGTACTCACTTCAGGCATGTTTACATTCAATGTAAACATTTTGTCCACTCTGTTGCCTTTTGCAAACCTACCTGCACTTGTCTTTAAAGTCTTCAACATAACAACCATCACAGTTAAACCAAACCTGCAAACCCTCCTCAATCATCTGGCCAAATGAAACTAGATTCTTTGTTATGTTCGGAACATGAAGTACATCTGCACAAGGTACTTCACTTTGCCATCCTGCATAGACAATGGCACATCTCCAACATGGGAAATTGGATGAGCAGTGTCATCCCCTGTTTTCACAAAACGTGGTCTTTCAAGGTTTTTTATCTCCTTGAACCACTCCCTATGACTTGTCATGTGGTTCGAAGCACCTGAATCAACGTACCATACGTTATCTTTATGTGCTGCTTCAACATTTTCAGACATGGCATTAACGACATGCTGCATAACAAACAACCTTTCATTATCCTCATTGTTTTTGCTCGAGGATGCATAGGTATTTTGCTACAATTTTCCATTTTGCATGTCTGCCTACTTCTTATAACAATCTGCCTGCACATGTCCAGGCTTACCACAATAAAAGTATCCACGTGTATCATTATACTGCCTTTGCTAATTTCCACAACCTCTTTGACTCCCCCTGCCTTTGAATTGGCCTCTTCCACCTGCGTGTTGTTGTTGTGAATTCTGGGACTATTGTTGTTTTTCTTGCTTGCCATAATTCTGATTACCTGTTCAGCCACCTCCTTGGCCGCGTCCACGGCCTCCTCTACCTCGTCCTCTTCCTAAACTTGTGTAGAAGGCCTATTGCTCTTAATTATTTTTGTTTTGTGTGAAGACTGTTGGTCTTCACTCAAGCTCTTCTCTTCTATAATCAACATAGACACCAAGTCTGTGAAATTGGGAATGTTTTCCTGAGTCTGAATAGATGTCTTGAACGCCTTGTATTGTGGCCCGAGACCACGTAGACAGACTTCCACCTATCATCATCATCTATTGAAACACCAATAGATGCAAGGGATTCCACAATACCCTTGATCTTTAATGCATAGTCATTCACAGACATACTCTTTTTCTCCATAGTATGAAGTTCATTCTTTAACTGTATCTTTCGTGCCTTGGTATTCATTTCATAGAGTTTTACGAGGTGTCCCATGCCTCCTTGGGGGACTTGGCATCCTGTATGTGCGCAATCATGGTGTCTTGTATACTGATAGAGAGCCAATACATAACTTTTCTGGCTCCTTGGTTCCAATCCTTGAACTCTTTCACATTTGCAGCATTCGGTCGGTATCTTCGGTGCCTGTGCTCACCTTCTATGTAGTCCTAGTAACCCTTTCCCATTAGGAAATTTGTTAACCTGAACCTCCAAGCATGGAAGTTGTTCTTGTCAAGCTTCTCAGCAAAAATCTGGTTTATGCCATCATTTGACATCTTGCCAGACACACAAATTTACTAGAAATAACACTCTGGTTTGTCTTGCACAAACTGCTGTATTTTCTACAGCGGTACTGTACTACACTCAAATGTCACAACCCGTGACCTTAATGTACTACACTCAAATGTCACAACCCGTGACCTTAATGTGCATACATACACCCAATGGCAACTGTTTGACCTCCTTGCAGGCACAATAGACACAATGTTTGCACAACCAATCTGTCTTCTTGCACTTCTTAAAACAGAGTTCTGCAAAGAATCGATGACTTACGCCGCGCAGTGCTCGAAATCGCCTGCTTTTTGAAAAACGGAGGTCCTAACGTGCCTGAAACGCATTTTGGGCCACAAAAATTTTGGTCCGATAGGACAATATAGTTGCCCTATAGCTTTACTCCCACACAAAGAAAGCTCCTCAATCAAAGATCGTTTGCCGGTGCCTCCCGTAGAGATCCTGACAAGGGTGTAGTCACCAACACAAATAGGGGGAAGAGTAGATAAAGCTCTTACCCTCGTACCGCTTCCTGTGCTTCTCTTGCTTGCAACTCAGCCCTTAGCATGAACCACGCTCTGATACCATGAAAATATGCAGGGGAGAAGAGAGCTTGAGCTCTTGCAAGCACACACACACTCACAAAACCCTATACAAAGATAAGAACCCATAATAGCTTATGGGCCATGATCCTTTTTAAAGCTAAGGGTGTTCTTTTATTTTTATTAAAGGTTTTTAAACCTTTGTCCCCTCCCCCCACATGGGGTAATGAAAAAGAAACCTTTTAAAAACCTTGAGTCCTTTTTGACTTGCAAACTGATGTCATTCACACTATCCACCATGTCCTCGTGCACACCTGCATACTGTCCAGAGAAAAACACAGGGTCGTGATGCGGGGGGTGGCCTTTAGTGGGTAATTTGGGACCCCATCTGGTGTCATATGTACTACATCCATTTCAAACCTAGGTTTAAAGAAAGGCTTTGTTGTTTCACATGATCCTAGCTTGATGCATGCTACACTGTATACATTTCATGTTAGTAATACATGGTAGATTAGCTGATCTCTCTCTATTGTATTGAGCATGAAGAAGAAAACAATTTTGACATGGTTTTAAGTCTTTGATTAGGTGCTAATTGTAATCAATCAATTCATAAACATGTTTCTACAAGCACCCATGTCACATGTTCTCCAAAATACACGTTTCCAAATGACTTGGATGGTTCCTCCCACGACGAGCAGCCATGACAAAAGAATAGTGTCTTCTTCTTTCGACCATGGCTAAATATGGAGTCCTAGAGTTGTTCCTTGAGATAACAAATTTGGGTTGGACGGCTCTTGTGGAGATATTCCTAGATGTTGCCATGAGTTTTGTTTGTGTATGCTCGATGCTATGGGATGTGTTTTTTGCAAGCTAAGTGAGGAGGAGGAGGAGGAGGAGGAGGAGGAGAAGGAGAAGGAAAGTGTTGAGAGGAAGGAAAAACACAAAGGAAAATAAGATCTTCAGAGGATTCCACCTAATTGGAGCTTATAATCACAAATGCTAGCCCTTGAAACTAGCTTAAAGAAATATTGAACGTAAATTGTTTCGAGATGTCCCCGACCCAGAGCATCATGACCCTCCACCACACAAAGATGAATTCGTGTGGTTCTCCACCAACATGTCACACTCCCATCATAGAGGCCTCACATTCACTCCACCATCAAATCGAGGCAGGTATCAACATTAGCTAATCACAACATATCTCACTCTACATAGGATCATCTGTTGATCACATGTACTGTGCGATGTTTTCATTTTACTTTTTCTTTCAGTTTTCCATGGCTTAGTATATACATGGTACCATTGTATTACTTTTGGTCTCATAGGCCTTTGGGGTCTTTGGTAGATGTTATTATAACTTCTTTCTTTCTCTCTCTCTCTCTCTCTCTCTCTCTCACACACACACACACACACACACATTTATCTATAAAGCAACACTACCAACCATGTAGTTTCTTGAAAGAAAGTTGAAGCTGTAACACTACCTCAAAAACATGGTCAGGCAATCTTCTAAAAGGAAAAGAGAACAAGGTATGGTAATTGGATACAAGCCCTTCCAACGTAACAAGTTTAATGAAGAATGGATTTAGTAACAATTAAAAGATTCCTCTATGGCCTAATATGTTACCACGTTAATGTGCATTATTTTTACGTAGATTAAATGAGATCTCTGACATGTACGAGTATGTAGAGCAGAGCAAGACATCACATAGAAATCGATGAGCAAAGTCAAACAAGGCATGTGACGCGTGGCACTGCCATGTGGCAATGATGATGGAGCGATGGTGATGTGGCAATCAAGTAAAGTTGGTCAACAATAATACCACTAGTTGACTAGGAGCATTGGGACAGTATAGTTGCCCTATAGCTTTACTCTCGCCGAAGAAAGCTCGTCAATAAAGCAAAAAGTTAAGAAAGGCTTTCAATTATGGATGGGTGAGTACTTGTTTGGTTCTACCAATTCTAGTGGTTGGGGGCAGTGGCTAACCCATGGGCCAGAAGGCTGGAATCTGTAGAGTTTTAATATAATAAAATTGATTAACAGGATAACGTTTAGAACTCGAATAGTTAAATAGTTACATGAAGACTTCTCTAATGAATAGATCAATAGCTGTGCCTGATTCAATCAAGAAAAAAGCGTTGATTCCTTCAAGTTAAGTCTATAATAGTTTCCCTTCTCTCTGGTTTAATCAGATGAAGGTTAGTTCAATATCTTGACCTCGTTAGAAAGATTCGTTAAGTAATTCAAAATGGTGGAATCGTCCGCGCTTTTCGGGCATGGGATATTTTCCCAGTTTTGGTTTTTGGAATGACCACCAGCTTAGTCTCGTGCCCAGACATTCGAGGGTGAGGCCCCGAGTGTGAGAAACCCTGCCCACGCAAGAGGAAGCTACTTCTGCTCTGTTGCTACCATCCGAGAATCTGGTGTGCAGAGGGGGCAGTGGGATCTCACAGTTGGTGTACGGAATTAAGGTATACTCATTGTATTCAAAAGAAAATCAAAACTGAAAACTTGCATAGAAACCTTATTTTCTTAAAGGACTCTCTTACGCTAGAATGTTAGGATGGAGCATTTGGTATATGTGTGTTCTAAGGGAAGTTTGGTTGCAATAGTTGGCGGGGAGTGTTCAAAGGATAGCTCACACGGCAAAACCAGCCTGGGTATGGTGTAAAATGGTGAGCTTCCGGTACGATGGGCCAGGCCCGACGAAGCGGTCCCTGAGTGAAGTGTCGGGACACCTAAGGAGGATCCTGGAGGGTTATGACTAGGCGATGCATGGGCTCGCGATGCTTAGGACACCCTGTTGAAAAATAGGTAGAGGGAGAGGAGACACACACACAGGAGCAAACCCTAACCATAGAGGGAAGCCATCTCCCTTCTCACACAATGCATAAAGCAATAATCCATAATACACACCACACTATGAGTTGTGTCCACACACATATAACCCTAGCTAATGTCCACACACTATGACCAGCTGGATGCGGTCATTTATGTTTCACACATGTTCCTACCTAACATGCCAGCACATAGCATAGCTGGCACACACTGACATCGAGCTTGAATCTCAATAGCCTCTCTCAAGCTCATGATGTACTGCCATAGATGAAGATGTAGATGAGCTTGGGATATCAAGGCTCTCAACACTCCCCCTCAAGCTCATCCCATGTACTCCCAACATAGTACGGAAGTACTCAAACTTCTCCCTGCTAAGTGGCTTGGTAAAGATGTCTGCCACCTGCTAGTCTTCACATATTGTAGGTCAACTGTACCATCCAACACCTTCTCTCTCACAAAGTGATAATGGACCTCTATGTGTTTGGTCCTCGCATGAAATACTGGATTCTTGGCCAACTGTATACTGCTCATGTTGTCACAATGAATGACAACTTTGCCATCAATAGGCTCACCCAAATTTGCCAAGAGATTCTTTAACCATACTGCCTCACAAGTGGCAATGGCTGCACCCCTATATTCAGCCTCTGTACTAGATAAAGCAATTGTAGGTTGCTTCTTGCTACTCCAACTCACCATGGCACTTTCAAGTGTAAAGGCATATCCACTAGTAGACCTCCTGTCATATGAGCTACCTGCCCAATCAACATCTGTGTAGCCATGTATATCCAAGCCTTTACCATTCTCATATAGAAGACCATAATGTGTAGTGGTCTTTACATATTGCATGATGCGTCTCACTCCATCCAAATGAGGTTTTCTGGGGCTCTGCATAAACTAGCTTACTAGCCCCACTGCATAACTCAAATCCAGGTGTGTGACAGTCATGTAAATGAGACTACCAACCATCTTTCTGTACATAGATGGATCATCCAACTCCTCACCAAAATCAGCCCGCAACTTCACATTTTGCTCCAAAGGTGTACTCATAGGCTTACACCCTGTCATGCCATATTTTGCCAACATATCCAATGCATATTGGCGTTGCACTAACCATGTACCTACCAAGGTCTTTCATGTCAAATTGCCCACTCAATGCTTTCTTGACATGTATCACATCTACACCATGATCACCTGTGATAATCAAGTCATCCACATAGATGACGAGTAAAACAATCCCATGATTTGTCTTCTTCACATAGAGTGAAGAATATGCTGTAGAAATCTGAAATCCAAGAGAGATAAGATATATGCTCATCTTATCACTCCAAGCACGTGCTTGCTTCAAACCATATAATGCCTTTTTCAATTTGCATACATGAGTGGGATATTTTGGGTGTACATAACCTTTTGATTGTGCCATATACACTTCCTCTTGCAGATCACCATTTAGAAATGCATTTTTGACATCCATTTGATGCATTTCCCAACCATTAGCTGCAGCCATAGCAATGACTGCTCTCACTATTCCCATCTTTGCCACTGGACTAAACGTTTCATCATAGTCCAAACCTTGGGTTTGTGCATAACCCTTAGCTATGTCCAATCTTGCTTTATGTCTCTCAATGGAACCATCAGACTTGCACTTCACTTTGTAAACCCATTTACAACCAATGACATTCTTGTCCTTTGGTAATGCAACCAAATCCCATGTCTCTCAATGGAACCATCAGACTTGCACTTGCACTTTGTAAACCCATTTACAACCAATGACATTCTTGTCCTTTGGTAATGCAACCAAATCCCATGTATCATTATGAACCAATGCATCCATCTCAACATCCATTGCTTTCTCCCATACATGCTTTCCAATAGCTTCTATATAGCATGTAGGCTCCACATGCTTCACCATAGATGTCATATATGCATAGTGCATAGCAAAATCTCGATATGTCAACCTGTCAAACGGGATATCTGACCCTTTGGGATCTCCGCAATGCATGCAGATCACTCTGAACACTTGTCACTCTAGCATGTGGTGGCACATATCTATCCTGCCTAACACCAGGTGTGCGTAAAACAGGTATGCCAAGCTCCTCATCCAAACTCTCTGAACTAGATGACTCATAACCTGTAATTCCAATTCCTTCAACCTTTTTCTTTCCTTTATCCACAGCACTACTCCCAGTGCTCACACTCTCATGCCTCAAAGGTCCTGACCATGGATGTACAGTGCTACTCTCAGCCTTTGCTGCTGGCCCAGACATAGAAGTAGAACTAGAACTTGCTTGTGGCAAGCTCACATGCACATCAGCTTCAAGTGACTCAATGACACCCTCATCCTTTGCTTTGTACCAACTAGCAAGCTCATCAAACACCACATCTGGTGAGATAACCACTTGCCTAGTTTGTGGATTGTAACATTTGTATGCCTTACGATCCTGTGCATATCCAACAAATACACATTTTTCTGCCTTAGGATCCAACTTCCTCCTTCTCTCATCAGGCACATGTACATAAGCTATGCATCCAAAGACTTTGAGGTGTCCAATGTCTAGTCTATAACCTGTAAGCCGCATCTCTGGCATGCTTCCATGTATGGCTGCTGTAGGTGTTTTATTTCAGTATATACACTGCAGTAGCACATGCTTTTGCCCAATAATAATCTGGCATGCTCTTTTCATTGAGCATCGCCCTGGCCACTTCACAAATGACTCTATTCTTTCTCTTAGCAACACCATTTTGCTGAGGTGTATACCTGCAAGTCAATTGTCTTCTTATACCATGCTTTCTCCAAGAAATGCTCAAAAGCATTTGAGGTGTATTCACCACCTCCATATGTCCTCAAACATTTAATCCAACAGCCATATTGCTTTTCTGCAAAATCTTTGAAAGCCATAAACTTTTCCAACACTTCACTCCTCTCTGAGAAAGTATATCCATGTCATCCTGCTGAAATCATCTATGAATGTCACATAATATAAACTACCTTTGATAGATGGGTTTTGTGCAGGACCCCATACATCACTATGTACTATCTCAAGTGGCCTGCTACTCATATTTCCTTCTCTAGGAAACCACAACCTTGCCTGCTTTCCAAACTGACAGGCTTCACAAACATGCATATTCCCATCATACTTGAATCTAGGCAATCCACTGACAATGCCTCTTGTCTGCATGTTCTTTAACCTTTGTATATTGACATGTCCAATCCTCTTATGCCACATATCAATGTCTTGTACCACATTTCTGCTTTTAGAGAACATGGCTGATTTTAACTCAGGAATCCCAGCATCTAGCTTAAACAACCTGCCTTCTTTCTTGCCTTTAGCAATGACTCTACATCCATGTTTGAAATCCTCAACAAAGCAACCATGCTCGTTGAAACGAACCTGTAATCCCTGTTCCACCATTTGACCAACTGAGGCCAAGCTTTTTGTGCACAGACAATACATCTGACATAGATTTTGTTTGACCATTGTGCATAACCAATGGTACACTTCCAACATGTGTAATGGCATGCTGAGTATCATCTCCTATCTCCACATAGCCTTTCACATCCATAGGCTTCATATGCTCAAACCATTCACCATGACAAGTCATATGGTTTGATGCTCTAGAGTCCATATACAAAGTGTCATCATTCTCAGCATTTGTCATCATAGATCCCACAATATGTTTCATGGCAAACAAGTGATTTGCTGTGCCATCATTACTGCTTGATGCATAATTTCCACCATGTTGTGCATAATGTCCACCATAATGACCACCACGTTGTGCTCTACCCCCTCTCAAATCATTGTGTTTACAGAAACAATCTCTCTCCATATGACCAAATTTCCCACAATAATGGCATTCCACATCTTGCATAGATGTTTGTTAGCCTTGCCAACGTCCTCTACCACGAGGATTACCTCTGCCTCTTTGAGGTGTATATCCATGACCACCTCTAGCACCATATGAAGGCTGAAAATTCTGTTGTGATGACCTGTCCTGCCATCCACGACCATTACCACCACGGCCACGTGATGCGAATCTCCCCCTGCCTCTAGAACCTCTCTGCGAATAGAAAGCCGAATTTCTGCCATTATCATCATGGCTAGTAGATGCATCCAGAAAAGAATCACTGAGTTTGATCTCCTCAACAAGTAAGAGTGAGACCAACTCATCAAAGTCTGGTAAACCTATACTCTGAACTAAGATGGATGTATCAAAAGATTTATATCCCTTGCCAAGGCCACACAAGGTAATATCCACCAAATCATCATCAAGCATGGGGGCATTTATTGTTGCCTGTGCATCTGCAAACTTCTTTATTTCTTTCACATAATCATGGATGCTCCTTTTATTTCGCTTCACATTATGTATCTGTTGTCGCAATTGAGACTTGCGACGAGCACTCGTGTTTGTATCAAACAACTTCACCAATGTATCCCATGCATCCTTGGGATTCTCCACATCATGTATGTGTATGAGCATAGCATCCGAAATACATATAGACAGATAATGCAACACTTTGAATGCTCTTTCTGACCATTGTTTATGAGCTATAACCTGCTGCTGTGTAGGTTGTCGGGTAGCTCCGGCTCTGGCTCAGCACCTGTAATGAGATTCCAAAAACCTTTTCCCTTCAAGAAACTTTTGATCCTGTACTTCCATGCCTGGAAGTTCTTCCTATCCAGCTTTTCACCAACAATCTATACTGGATTATCCGACATGTTTGCATACTTAGGCTTTTTGGTATCCAAAGACGGAATTTCTCCAGATTCCGCAAAGTCCAAGCAGTCATAGATTGGCTTGAACCAAAGAAAGTAAAAGAAGTCAGAGGATTCTTGGGATTAACTGGTTGGTATAGAATTTTTATACCTAAGTATGCTCTCATAGCTTCCCCCCCTTACTAATCTTCTCAAGAAGAATACCCCCGTTTCAATGGTCTGCGAGGTGTTAGAGCGCTTTTGTAAGCTGAAGACTGCCTTGGTAACCAATCCTATTCTGAAGTTGCCAGATTTCTCTCTACCCTTTGAGGTAGTAAACTGATGCCAGTGGTTTTGCCCTTGGAGGTGCACTCATGCAGGAAGGTCATGCAGTGGCGTATGAATCCCGAAAACTCTGATCGCAAGAGAGGAATTATGCTGTCACTACAAGGGATCGGGCTCATACCCGTGCTCCTAGCCGCAAAAAATGATGTGGAAAAAAAGTAGCGTGCCCGTGTATCAGCGTGTGTATCATCGCGGCCAGAGACATGCGTGTAAATGCACGTGTATAGACGCAACAGTCAGACGCGCTGATATGAGGACTTATACATGTGTTTTGTCAGTTTAGTTGCACATTTACACGTGCATTTCACAGAGTATCCACATATATACACACGACTTTTATAGAGTTGACATGTCTATACACGCAAACAGAGAGCAAAAAAAAAAATCCAGAGAGTGCTATTTGGTACCTGAATGCTGTTCCAACATTCCAGCACCACCCAATAGCACTCTGGATTTTTTTTGGGTGCATTGTACCATCCACAAGGAAGATTTAGTGCATTGTCATTACACGATTCAAGAACGACATGAATGCATACATTGTCAATGCACGATTCAAGACAGACATGAATGTAATACTATCAATTCACGATTCAATATTACTATCAAAATTTTATGTGTACACATATATACAAGGGAGTCCATATGTCGAAGTAGCCCATGGCTTCAATTATAAACAAATATATACAACCACATCCTCAATATGGAATGTGATACTATAAGTTTGAGTACTACTCAGACCTAGATGATGACCCGCTGCTCCCTCCATGATCAGATGAGCTCACATCGGTATACATGTTCGATGAGTAGTGCTCATGTCCAGCAAGAGTAGTGGCGGCGAGTGGATCATCAGTGGCAGGAGCATCAGCAGGTGCAGCAACAGCTTGTGCCTGTTCAAGTAATATATCGTATATAAGTATATATATATGTAATTCAATAAACCAAAATCATTCGTTTAGAGTTTTCAAGTACCTGTCAACCGTATGGTCTCATGGCCATCTCAAATTGCGCGTCCGTAATACGTCCCTCGGCTCTGAAGAGGGCCCACGTGTCACGTCTGCTATGCCGAGCATACCCAGTATCGTGGGCTATGGGCTTCCTCCCCATAACCCGTCGTATCATGATCAACACAATTTGTAAGATCAAAACAATCATAGAATCAATGAATTAAGTAAACAATCAAATAAAGTGGCAAGATATTTACAAACTCTGCCTCCCATGACTCGACGTGCCAGATCCGAAATGCGAAGATCGAATGGTCTCCATCTGAATCCGTCGTGCCTCCACATGTTGCCTACTCTTCACACCACCCTCTGCTCGTTTCTTTGCCTCCTTCCACTCACGTTTGTGTGCAGTGGCAGGTTTCTCTGCAGGATAGCCACCCGCAGCTACATTTAGCCCATCATCGTGTCTGCGAGTTTCTTAAGGTGAGATCTTTTATTACTTAAGATCTCCCTTAGTCGCGTCCTTCCCCATACATCCGAGAATGTCGCATGTGGGGGATTGGGGTACCGACTATGTACAGCATCTATCACCTCCCCAACTAATTGGCTATTTTGATCTTTAAATTTAATAAAACAATTTCTGTACAAGTTTGAAACTACCCCACGCATGTACTCCATTACCTCTTTCCCCCTCGCATCCATCACTACCCCGCTCCTAGCCGTCACATCATAGTAGATCACTCCCTCCACCTCTCTCACCTCCTCCTCATCCTCACGGTCTCCTCTAACTCTTCTCCCTCTATCTCCTCTCTCACCACGTGCCCTACTACCTCCCCCACCAAAGCACCCGCCGCATCCTCCACTCCCACTCTTCCTACTGCGGCGTTTGCTCTCCTCTGTACTGCAGGTGGAGTCACGACTGGGGGATTGTCTACGTGATTGTGGCTGCGAGGGAGTACGTGATGGTGGCTGTGAGCCCTGACGTGACGGTGCCTGGGAGGGTGTGCGTGAGTGTGTCTGGGACATGGTATGTCTCCTTTGGTGGGCGTGGAAGAGGAGAAGCTGCATGCTGTCTCGTCGGACTCGCATGCATAGACGACAGTGGAGTGACATGGATACTCGGGGGAGGGGTATAGATACCAGGGAATCCAAGAGGGGGATGGACATACATGTACTCTGTAAGCTCAACTGGACCAGGACGGCGTCCAAAATGATTTAGCATCTCCATCATCCAAGTGCCGTATGCAAATGGATCGGATGAAGAACCTGGATCCATGAAGAATCTGCAAAAATAAAAGTATATACATAAAGGATCCATGAAGGGAAACACTCTATGTATCAAAGCACAGTCGCCATGAAGGGAATCACTCTATGTATCAAAGCACAAAGATGAAGATTGAAAGCACAAACTTTATGCAACATCTTGATCAAGGTTGTTCCTATACATGCTTGATGATTCCCCATGATGACAACATGCAAGCAAGCACATATGATTTTGTGAAGGCAAGCCATATGCAGATGGGATCATCTCGCTCTTGAGCTGGATTAACAAGCAAAACACGCAAGCATGGGTGAACTTTAAGGACAAACACAGTCACGTGTAAAAACCCATCAAAAAACGCGTGTATCTGCGCATGAACAATCTATGCAAACAGGGTACACACAGACATACACGCGCTCCTACACGCGGCCTGCGCAAAAAAAAAACGATCGACCACTGACAAATCTTTCTTATAAAGAAAGCCCAGACTATCACTATCGTTCACAAAAGTACTGAAGCAGGCACGACCAGAGAAGGACGAAGACAATCGCATAAGGAAAAGAGACAATCGCATAAACAAATGGAAGGAAAGAGACAGGACAAAGCACAAATTGACTCACCTCTGGAAAAGTGAGTCTTCTTTTTGGCTGGTTTCCTTCACCCGTGTCTGCTCCTTGCAATGGTTTTTTGGAGAAGGTGGCAGGTTATTTTAGGTATAGACAGGTGGTCGCGTGTAGGAGTGCGTGTAATTAAACAGCCGCATTTATACACGCAATTTTACAGATCTAGACGCGTTGTTACATGCGATTTAAAACAGTGAGATGCACTATTACACGCGATCAACACAGGATATAGAAACTTTTTATACTTTCATTAAAAACTGACAATGATTATGTGTTTGCTCTTTTATACATAGGATGTCATCAACCTCCTCTTTTGTGGTGAGGATGAGACAATGCGTCATATGCATCGTAATCGCGATGTGTGGTTGGGACAAAGGATCTGTGAGGTCCCTGTTCCCACCGAGTAACAGATTCGGTATACTAGCAGCGGAAGTAGCACTTCTCGCGCGGGACATGGGTCCCACATTCGAGGCCTCACCCACGGATACCCGGATAAGAGACTAATCCGTCGGTTGTTCCAAAACCGAACCCGGAAAAACTTCCTTTATCGGAAAGCATGGGTGATTCCACTAGGATAACTTTTTACTCTAACGTAGTCAAGGTCATTTCTGATCGAGCTGATCCAATTGCATCTATAAGATACT
This sequence comes from Cibotium barometz, assembly GCF_041138505.1. Lineage (NCBI taxonomy): Eukaryota > Viridiplantae > Streptophyta > Polypodiopsida > Cyatheales > Cibotiaceae > Cibotium > Cibotium barometz. Next base: position 11,163,756 of record NC_141086.1, on the reverse strand, counting down.
TGGTCAGATCAAGGAAGAAACTTGCACTTGGATCATTGGGATCAACGCTTTTTTTCACATTCAAGAGGCACAGCCGTCGATTCCTATCCATAGAACAGTTACTGTCCGGGATTTATTTTATCTATCGTAAAAACAAAAGTTGAGTCTCGATTTATGGATCCATCAGTCCAGCCTAACCCCATCTGATCCCATGGGTTAGCCAACCGCCCAACCACTGTAGTGATGGGATCCAATTTGGAATTTGGTTAGGTTTTGTCCCGGGTACCAAGGAAAAGAGTTCCAAGGCCCCCTAGCCGGAAGTTCATGCAAACATAAAACTAGCCACACCACTTATACACCCAATATGAAATTGCCTTTTTCTTAGCATCGGCTAACTTTAAAACAATCCTTTAATGAAACCATAGTACCACTGATCACAATCTTCCAATTTATCCGGTTGATTCATAATTTCCCATCATTCCTTCATCAAAGTATCTATGGCATCATTGGCAACTAGAACGCTCACCTCCTGTCCACACAGGGGCCTTTTCAATAGTTCCTAGCCCATAATACTCGGCAATATAATCACTTATAAAAATCAAGATGGACTCTCGTTGAAGATCAGCAAGATCAACCAACAGATCCATAAAAAGAGCCATGGACTCATCCATTGAAGACCCGCAAGGTCAATCAACCAGATCCATGCCCGGTTTCAGAAAACAACTCTTACTCCTTGTTCCAATATCTTCCTCGATGCACGTGTGGGTATCCTGGGCGACCCAGAGCCCGAGCACCGTATGGTCAGCACCCTCTAGGATCCTTCGCAGGTGACCTAGCGCTTCACTCATAGGCCGCTTCCTTGGTCCCTCATCCACCGTACCGGAAGCTCACCATTTTAATCGAACCGAGGTGGTCAAGACCTCGGCCGACCTTGCTATGCGAGACGTCCTCCATTGACTCTCCGTCAGCAGTTGCAACTTTAACAGTTAGGTCTTCATGACCTTAATCCACAAGATGGTCAAAATGCTTCCCCAGCATTCTTGACATAAAACAGTCATTTACAAACAGTCACAAAATACAGTTTCTAAATCGAACTCTCGTCTTTCCACATTATCCCTCCTTAGTCCACATTACTTATTCCACATTCCATTCAATGTGTACTCATTCTCATCCATTTCCTCATATCGACGACACATTAATTCACATTCACATCCATACATGCACATTTACATGGATACATCCATTTTCACATCCTCATTTATACATCCACATCCCATATCCACATTCATACATACACATCCATATCCACATCCATACATCCACATCCACATCCACATTCACATTCACATCCACATTCACATCCTCATTTATACATCCACATTCACATTCACATCCACATTCACATCCTCATTTATACATCCACATCCACATCCACATTCACATCCATACATCCACATCTACATGCATACCTCCATTTTCACATCCTCATTTATACATCCACATCCCTTATCTACATTCATACATACACATCCATATCCACATCCATACATCCACATCCACATCCACATTCATATTCACATCCATATATCCACATCTACATGCATACATCCATTATCACGTCCTCATTCATACATCCACATCCACATACATACATACATCCACATCCACATTCCCATTCACATCTATACATCCACATCTACATCCACATACATACATACATCCACATCCACATTCCCATTCACATCTATACATCCACATCTACATCCACATTCATATACATCCACATCCACATTCCCATTCACATCTATACATTCACATCTACATCCACATACATATATACATCCACATCCACATTCCCATTCACATCTATACATCCACATCTACATCTACATTCACATCCACATTCCCATTCACATCTATACATTCACATCTACATCCACATACATACATACATCCACATTCACATTCCCATTCACATCTATACATCCACATCTACATCTACATTCACATCCACATTCCCATTCACATCTATACATCCACATTCACATCTATGCATATACATCTTCATGCATACATCCATTTTCACATTCATACATCTATTTTCACATTCATACATCCATACTCCCATCTCCACATCCACACATCCACATACATACATCCATTTTCACATTCCCATTCATGTAACCCCATATGCCTTCACATCTAATCTTTTACATCACATCCATTCTCGCCCTATCACAACCCATATACATCCTTTCCTATCACATACACTTCTTACCTCATCCCATACACATCTTATCACATCTTAATTCATCTTATCACCTCTTATCACCTCTTATACACCTCTTATCACATCCTATCACATCTCATATCTATTTATAGAATACAAGAGAATTCTTATATTTGATATAAGATTTCTTTACACATTTACTTATGCATAAATTCCATTTAAGGAGATTAGTACTTCCGAAGAAAAATCAATCTTTTATGCATCTTCCTATGCATAAATTCATTTTAAATGAAAATGACACTTTTGAATTAAAATTCAATCTTTTATGCATCTTCCTATGCATAAATTCAATTTAGATGAGAATGACACTTTTGAATTAAAAATCAATTTTTTTTTTTTGCATCTTCTTATGCATAAAGTCAATTTGGTAGGAATTACACTTTTAGAATAAAAGAATTTCTCTTATGCATCTAAGTTATGCATAAAATCCATTTATGATGAAAATCACACTTTTAGTATAAAAAGAATATCTTTTATGCATACCTCCATGCATGAAATCCAATTATGATAAAAGTAACACTTTTATAATAAAATAATTAACTTTTATGCATACCTCTATGCATGAAATTCAATTGTGACAAAAGTAACACTTTTACATTAAAATAATCATCTTTTATGCATACCTCTATGCATAAAATCCAATATGATAAAAGTAACACTTTTGATATAAACAAAATTATCCTTTATGCATACTTCTATGCATGAAAATTAAAAATGATAAAAGTAACACTTTTGATATAAAAATATTATCTTTTATGCATACTTCTATGCATGAAAATTAAAAATGATAAAAGTAACACTTTTGATATAAAAAATTTTCTTTTATACTTACTTCTATGCATGAAAATTAAAAATGATAAAAGTAACACTTTTAATATAAAAAAATTATCTTTTATGCATACTTCTATGCATGAAAATTAAAAATGATAAAAGTAACACTTTTGATATAAAAAATTTTCCTTTATACATACTTCTATGCATGAAAATTAAAAATGATAAAAGTAACACTTTTAATATAAAAAATTTATCTTTTATGCATACTTCTATGCATGAAAATTAAAAATGATAAAAGTAACACTTTTGATATAAAAAATTTTCTTTTATACTTACTTCTATGCATGAAAATTAAAAATGATAAAAGTAACACTTTTAATATAAAAAATTTATCTTTTATGCATACTTCTATGCATGAAAATTAAAAATGATAAAAGTAACACTTTTGATATAAAAATTTTTTCTTTATACATACTTCTATGCATGAAAATTAAAAATGATAAAAGTAACACTTTTAATATAAAAAAATTATCTTTTATGCATACTTCTATACATGAAAATCAATTATGCATAATATAAAAATCAATTTCTCTATGATTACAATGAATATCTTTCAATTAATCTAGGATGATAATTCCTAGAATATGGTAGGAAGTCCTCTTTTTATGCTTTGAATGAAATTATTTTATGCATAATTTTTATAAAAATTTTGCCATAGCTCCGCTGCTATGACTGATAAATCTCAATTTTTCTAAGGGATAAAGCTTATCATTAAGGAATTAATTAAAATGATCTCTAATTGGATTATCAATCCATAATGGATTGAATCATTAATATACATAAACTAAAAGCATAGAAAAAAGCCATTAATTTGGCCTCAAGCATAGTTTAATCTTGGGTTAAGGAAAAGCTTGATTTGGATTGAGAATGGGTCATGAGTATGACCATTTCTTGAGTGAGAGAGATAATTTACATAAAAACCATTAGAATTTAAACATAAATAAAAATTAACTTCAATAACATTTATTAAATTATGTAACTCTTCACTACTATTCACCAATTAACTTCAATAGCATTTAAAAAAAACCATACCAATTAAGCTTCTCAAGCTTGAGAGGGGTTGAGAAGAGAGAAACATTGAGAAATTATAGAAAGATCAATATTCACTAATTACCTTACAAATTGCTTGATTTTTTGTTCACGGTAGAGGCCCCCAACCAATCAATTGGTTAAGTATGTTGATGGAGCCACTAATGGGGATTGAAGAAAGAGGGAAGCTCCAAAAACTAGTGAATTATTAAATGAATTCACAGTTCTTGGCTTAGGTGGAGTAGAGTAACGATGCATAAACACTATCTATTTTTCAACAAGGGGGAGGCTTCTATTTATAGGAAAAATTGAGCTCCTAACCAAACAAACTGATTCTAGAATTTTCTAAATCAGTTTGGTCAATATTTGACCATGTTTAGGTCGGTTAAGCTAACTTTTTGGAACTAGACTTGAATGAGGAGAGAGGAGAGATGAAATATCTCAATTTTTATGAGTTTAAAACTCATTCAAGCATGTGAAATATTCACTTCCTTTAAAGAACTCCCCTTCCTTACATATGTGTCATAATGGAATCATTTTAATATTGCTCATAGTTTTTTACTAATAAACCTTGTACATTTTCAACTCTTCATCTTATGTGAAATATGCACCTCCTTTAAAGAACTCCCCTTACATATGTGTCATAATGGAATCATTTTAATATTGCTCATAGTTTTTTTACTAATAAACCTTGTACATTTTCAACTCTTCATCTTATGTGAAATATGCACCTCCTTTAAAGAACTCCCCTTCCTTACATATGTGTCATAATGGAATCATTTTAATATTGCTCATAGTTTTTTACTAATAAACCTTGTACATTTTCAACTCTTCATCTTATGTGAGCATTTACTCATTTTTGGATACCCAAAATATCTCATATTTTTAATATTGCTCATAGTTTTTTACTAATAAACCTTGTACATTTTCAACTCTTCATCTTATGTGAGTATTTACTCATTTTTCGATACCCAAAATATCTCATATTTTTAATATTGCTCATAGTTTTTTACTAATAAACCTTGTACATTTTCAACTCTTCATCTTATGTGAGCATTTACTCATTTTTGGGTATCTTCTTTTACAAATTGGATTTATCTCCTCCCTACACATGGATTGATGCTATTGGCCCATAGGAACCTTAATTGGACCATAATCCAAAAATTTCTGAAAATCTAGACCCTTAGACTAAGGCTCTTTATACCTATTTCCAATTAATTCCAATTGCACATTGGAAAATTCTTTTTGAATTTCTGTTTCAGGGGAACTCATCTGAATTATAAGAGATATTTTTCTATCCAAAAATATTCAAAATCTGAATATTCTCTCTCTAGAATAATTTTTCTCTCTCTAGGCTAAAATAGTTAGCAACAAGGTCTTTATATTTCTGAAGAGGGTTGATTACAGGGGAAGATACTAGACATCAAAAAGAGGTTGGGGGAGGAATCTTACAGGATCAAGTGTATGTGTAATCAATGGATGCATTGTATGAGTGCATTGAATTACCTTGAATCACATCTCCATGTATGGAGAATGGAATCAAACAGGTTTAGAGGTGAGTAGATGTAAATTGATAGTATTCAAATGACTCATGGTGTCCAAATTAATGGAGTTGTAATATATATACTCTAATTGAAGAAGGATGCAGTACCACACTCTAACATGGTGCCCTACGCACGGCGAGAGCACGCAAAGCATCGACGAGATGATGCTGGAGCTTCGCGATCTATTGTCAGAGATGAGTGGGAAAGGGATGACAATAGCCCTGCATCCCACGAAGTTGTGGAAGAGGAAGTGTTTGATGATATGGTGTGGTATCTTTTTAGGGATGATCCCAAAGGTATGGACGACGATGATATGGAACAAGAGCATCTTTACAAGGCTTCATCGACACTGGTTTTTGAAGGGTGCACATTCTCTATTTCACGTGCTTCACTTGAACTACTCAATATACAAACAGTTTATGGATGGAGCAATGCAAGTCTTCACGCATTATTGAAGTAAGAATTCTAACTTGAAAATTTGAATTAGTGGTTAAGGGTTTAGGATTTAGGATTTCGGGTTTAGGGCTAATTGATGATATTGGATGCAGGCTATTATCAACAAACATGCTTCCAAAGGGGAATAGACTACCCACCTCAAGAGACATAGCGAGGCACTATGTGACATCTCTTGGAGGATTGGATTATGATCGCATACATGCATGCGTCAATGATTGCCCCAGCCCAATTGACACCTACAATGCACTCATCATTTTGCATCCAATTAAGGAGAGCACCCATGTTGTGGTGAATGGCATAGTCACAAATATGTGTTGGTGAATGAGGTTACCAAGATGAAGAGCCCCAACCATTGCTACCAAGATGCGAGATGAACATAAGGACATTTTGGAGGTCATTCGTAGGGCCTTTTACTAGAGAGAGAAAAAGAAGCGCATCCAATCGGGAAGAAGGTAACGTTACATTGAAAAATAGGTTATTTCTTTTTTCTAAATAAAAAACTCTTTTTTTTCACCTCAAAATGTACTCTACTTGATAGTCACTTTTCACACCCTAATGCATTAAACACACCTACACTTTTGTAGGGAGGGAAACTTCTATTCGAATCCATGTATTGAATACACCTTTTTGCAACGGAGGAAAATTTCCCTCCCTCTCAAACTTTATCTTGGACTTAAACAATATCTCGTGCTCTTTTCATTTCCTCTACCTTCTGTTGCACTCCATTTTCTAAAGCTTCACGCTTTTGTACTCCATTCCTTCTTAAAAAGATGGGTAGCAAATCTCGTTTTATATCATCCCGATTTTGCCCCACTAATGCCATCATAGATGATTCAATTCCTAGGGCAAGGAGACCAAGATCATCAGTGTTTCCAATACTTGTATCCAACTCTCTCAATGTGCAAAATCAGTGAACTAAAGTGCTAATCACCAAGGGCACATGGGTCCTTATGCAGTCAAGGAAGAGAAGAAAGACAAGCAACAAGAATACGTTTAGGGTGTCATGGAAAGGAAGAGTAAAAGACTTCAAGATAGAGACTGGAAGGACAACCCTCAAGGAAGTCCTAGTGCAGCATATATATATGCATAATGAGCTTGTGCTTAAGAATCCAGATGACATAAAATTGCCCTTGCATAGACCAAAATGTAAGTTAATCTATCGCTTATCAATCTTTCATTTTCTCATAATGGTCTAATGAAATGTGTGAACTATCCACGTGTATGGTTGCAGATGTGTACCCCTCATCATATGAGGAGTGAGAGCCAGTTTAGTGCATCATTGGAATTATGAATGTGGTTCATGCACACATTGGTCGGCTATTTCAGGTGAAGATAACGAGAACCATGCTTGTCTGCAAAGATTTGGACACATTCCTCCTAGCAAGACTTCTTGATGAGGGATGGTTGAGTAAAGTTTTTGACGATATCCATTGTAACATTGCACTAGAGACATTAGTTGCGAAGTACATGATTGCAACTCAAACTTTTATCTTGTCCTTCTGGTATAGCAGGTCCCATTACATCAATGGAGAGTCGATACCAATGGATCAGGAAGCCGCAAGTGTAATGGACGACAAAATCATAGACATTGAAGTGATTGATGAAGCTTCAACATTGGTGACAATTATTTCTATACGAGGAAAATGTAATTTACAACAGCTAAGGAAGGATATTGTCAAGACACACTGACACACTTTAATTTCATTCACGATGGAAGAAAGGTCCTGCTTAGAAGGGAGCGACTAATACAATGTAAAGAATTGGGTAACACAGTCAAGATCATTCCTACTTGACAATACCCACTCCAATGTACTCTTGTGATATAATTAATTAAGTCTATCTTGGGTAAAGAATTGGGTAACACAGTCAAGATCATTCCTACTTGACAATACCCACTCCAATGTACTCTTGTGATATAATTAATTAAGTCTATCTTGTTAATGATAGTCCTACTTGACATTACAAATTTCAATGTACTCTTTTAACATAATTAATCAAGAGCCTTTTGCTCGATGCAGTACTTTCAAAAAACAATACAATGTATACTATTTTCCAAGACACATTACTTGAGTGAGAATAGAAAAGTTGAAGACATTACATTACAAAAAAGGATTTCTCATTACATAATCTTGTATAGAGTCTTTTGATTTGTACAATCCATCTAAATATGGAATCAATTGTTCTTCCAAATAAACATCATCTACATTACCTTCAAAAGGAAGGGGTGATATCCATGTTCCAATGGGATTGTACATAGCCTTTTCCGGGGTATCATCAATTAATAATGTATTTGTAGGATTATACGAGTGTTGGATATCCACATAGCGCTTCATAAGTAAGGGCACCCCATGTTTTTTGGGATGAAAAACACCTGGGTCAATGTAACAGTGGCTTTGGTCATATACGAAATACAATTCTGTTTCCTCAATCTTAGATTCTCTCAAAACTAGCATGACAAGAGGCCTCAAATTATGTGTCATCATTGAGGACCAGATGGCCAATCTAAAGTGCTTAGTTACAAAGTTGATAAATTGATACAGTTTGGGCCTTAGCATGACATGCATTTCCCCGACTTTGTAATTCCCTGTAGCACTTGGTCCAAAGCTCTTGGGTTGTCTTTTGAGCAGCAATCCATTAACATCCAAGATGATAAGCCTCCTCAGCGTCGTCTGGAACCATTATTGACATGATTCTAATCAGTCTAAATATGATTGAAACTTATAATCATTGTTAAGAGACAAAAATAGCTAATAGAAACAATTCTTAAAATTGAGTTGGTTACATAACATTAGGTAAATTAGGCTTGGGATCTTCATCAAGCTTGGGATCCTCACTAGCCTTGGCATCCTCATCAAACTTAGGTTCTTCATTGTTTGCCTCCCTACTAGGTCTCGACTCTCGGCCTCTGCAGTCTGCTTCACGTCTGTCTTCTTTTTAGGCTTTGGCTCTGCCTCTTCAGCTTGCTCTACCTCATCAGCCTTGGGATGCTCAATGTTAACCTCCACATTGGACTTTGGCTCTTCCTCTATGTGCTCAGAGGGCTTTGGCTCACCCCCTTACAGCAGCCTGAAGGAGCACCTCGACATCTGCTTCACGTATGTCTTCTTTTTAGGCTTTGGCTCTGCCTCTTCAGCTTGCTCTACCTCATCAGCCTTGGGATGCTCAATGTTAACCTCCACATTGGACTTTGGCTCTTCCTCTATGTGCTCAGAGGGCTTTGGCTCACCCCCTTACAGCAGCCTGAAGGAGCACCTCGACATCTGGAAGATCGAGGAGTTCTAGCTGGTTCTCCTCAGACATCTCTATGCTATTCTTTAGTATTAATCGTATCATGGTCACTCTATACTGGCTCACCCCCTTACAGAAGCCTGAAGGAGCACCTCGACATCTGCAAGATTGAGGAGTTCTAGCTGGTTCTCCTCAGACATCTCTATGCTATTCTTTAGTATTAATTGTATCACGGTCACTGTATACCTCTCCACATAGTTCCTATCATAATTCTATAATGCGGTTTGAAAAAACAAAATTAACAATGTCAAACCACAAATCTGACTAAATCAATGTCCACCCGATGATTCTTCCACTTTTCTGGACATGAAGAGATTCATGTGGAGAAGAGACTCTGGAGCATATATTCTACAAGTATCATCGATCTCCATCCACGAGAGTGTGAGTCTCCTTGCTTGGGCACTTGAACAGGCTTGACCTCTTATTTGTACAGTTCATAATCTCCATATAGGGAACCAAGAACATGAAGAAGCCTTTTTATACACCTGCATAATAAATAAGCTTTCACAATAAGATACATTGCCAACTTTACAGAGCCATAGAGAAAGGTGCTTTGAATGTTTACTTATAGGCCTAACTCAGGATGTGATCTTGGTACTAAATTAAGAACCCACATGATTCTCTTATCCAATTCTATAATGGCAAGGCTCCAATGGTTCTTGCAAAAGCAGAAATATCTAAAACTAAGGCATCCCCTATCTATTAGATGTATATAACTAACAAGATAGAGGAGTAACATACCCTGATTCGTATGGAAAAATTAATACGATAACCTCCAGCATGTTCAAATAGGTGGACCACTTTTGAATCTCTTGCTGGGAAGTACTCCTTCTTCGTAGTAGCAGTGGTGCTAGCTGAGAGTTGAGAATAAACTCCTCAGAGTGGCTCTCACGTGGAAGTTGGAACTTTATTAAAATGCAAAAACAAGGGTAACTCATTGAGGAAAAAGGGAAGAACTAAAGATGGAAGGACCATATCGTTAGAAAATGCAATTTGGATACCTACTTTAAAAACAGACGTATGGGATAATATCTGTGATCTGTGATGTCCTATTCATCAAAGTTCTAACATCCACGATGTCAAGAGAGAACTATCGCGCTCACCATCTTCCATATTCACAAAGACAAAAATGCCCCTCTACAAGCTCCTTAGTATCTCAAGGTTGACTAACTCCAACTCTTTTGTTTCTTTGATGTACTATTCTTGGAGATTCTTTGGGTTTGATTTTACTTGTTGATCCTTGTTTTTTCTTGCCTTTTGTTCTTTCTCCTGTCTAGCCTCCTGTTCTGCCCTGGCTCTTATGTTAATATTGTAAGATCCCTGACCCCACTACGCAATGAATTTGGGGGTGCTAGCAGCGGAAGTAGCACTTCTTGTACGAGGTAGGGTCCCACAGTCTGGGCCTCGCCCACGGATATCCAGACAAGAGACTAATCCATCGGTTCTTCCAAAACCGAACTCGAAAAAACTTCCCTTGCCTGGAAAGCACGGGCGATTCCTCCAGGATAACTTTTTTCTAACGTAGTCAAAAGCTTGAACTAACTGAGCTGATCTGACCGAACTTGTAAGTCCCATAGTCAGATCAGGGAAAAGATTGTGCTTGGATCATAGAGACCAATGCTTTTTTCCTCATTGAGAGGCACAACCATTGATTCTTTTCCATAGAACAATTTTTATCTAGGATTTACCTCATCTATCGTACTATACAAAAATTGAGTCTCGTTTTACGGATCCATCAGTCCAGCCTAACCCCATCCAGTCCCAAGGGTTAGACAACCGCCCACCCACTGTAGTGATGGGATCCAATTAGGAATTTTGTTAGGTTTTGTCCCGGATATCGAGGAAAAGAGTTCCCAGGTCCCCTATCTGGAATTTCATGCAAACTTAAAACTAGTCACACACTTACACACCCAATATGAAATTACCTTTTTCACAGAATCAACATCTTCTAAAAACAATCTTTTAATGAAACCATTGTGTCACTGATCATCATAATCATCAAAATCTCCGATTGAATCCTTCTTTCCAATCATTCCTTCATTAGTGTACCTATGGCATTATTGGCAACCAGAACGCTACCACCTATCCACTTAGGGGCCTTTTCGATAGTTCCTAGCTCATAGTAACCGGCAATATATTCACATATATCAAAATAGAATCTCCATTTAAGATCAGCAAGATCAACCAACGGATCCATATAAAAGAGCCATGGACTCATCCGTTGAGGACCAGTAAGGTCAATCAACCAGATCCATGCCCGAATTTAGCAAACAACTCTTACTCCTTGTTCCAATATCTTCCTCGACGTACTTGTGGGTATCTGCTGCGACCCAAATCCCGAGCACCGTATGGTCAGCACCCTCTAGGATCCTTCGTAGGTCACCTCTAGCGCTTCACTCATAGGCCGCTTCCTTGGTCCCTCATCAACAGTACTGGAAGCTCACCATTTAAATCAAACCAAGGCTGGTCAAGACCTCGGCCGACCTTGCTACACGAGACGTCCTCCGTTGACTCTCCATTAGTAGTTGCAACTTTAACATATAGGTCTCCACACGACCTCATTCACAAGATGGTCAAATTGCTTCCCCAGCATTCTTGACATAAAACAGTCATTTAAAAACAGATTTCACATACAAATATAGTTCCAACAATATTTCCACCTTTTCTCATTACTCCGCATCCTTTCACATTAGTCCCCATCTTTTCTCATCTTACCACAATTTTATTTTCTTCATCGATCTCTATCACATCACCTCATTCCCACATCAAATCACATCCAATCACATCCACTCACATCAAATCACATCCAATCGCATCATGCACACATCAATCCACATCATCCATACATCCGTCCACATCAATCCACATCATCCATATATCCATCCACATCATCCATATTAATCCACATCATCCATACATCCATCCACATCAATCCACATTATCCACACATCCATCCACATCTTCCATACATCCATCCACATCAATCCACATCATCCATACATCCATCCATATCATCCACATCAATCCACATCATCCATACATCCATCCACATTAATCCACATCAATCCACATCAATCCACATCATCCATACATCCATCCACATTATCCACACATCCATCCACATCTTCCATACATCCATCCACATCAATCCACACGTCAATCCACATCATCCATACATCAATTCATATCAATCCCACATTACCCACACATTAATCCACATCATCCATACATCCATCCACATCATCCACATCAATCCACATTATCCACTCATCCATCCACATCAATCCACATTACCCACACATCAATCCACATTCATTTCATAAGTATTCCCATTCTCATCTAATCACATCTTTTTCTATCTCCTCGCTTATTTCCTCATTTATCCTCATCAGATCTCATCCACATACATCTCATCACTTCACATACATTAACATTTATTCAGTTTACATCGCATCTTATCACATCCATTTCACATCACATCTCATTCATTCACATCCTGATTCACATGCTAATACATTCATTCACATCCTGATTCACATGCTAACACATTCATTCACGTCTCATATCATTCATTCACATCCTTTATCATTCATATCTATCCAATTTACATCACATCTCATCACCTCTATTCTCGTTCATATCCATCACATTCACATCCATATATATTCTTCCACATACATCCACATCCATACTTATCACATACACATCCACATCTATCCTTTCACATACATCCACATCCATCATTTCAAATACATACATCCACATCCATTCTTTCTCATACATCCACTTCCATTCTTTCACATTTATCTCATTCACATCACATCTATCCATCCATTCATTCACATTTATCGGATTCACATCACACCTATCCATCCATTCATTCTTTTATATAAAAATTCAACTTCTGTGGGAATAACACTTTTAAAAAAATCCTTTTATACATCTATTCATGCATAAATTCAATTGTAAGAAAATAACACTTTTGAAATAAAAATAAATTCCTTTATGCATCTTTCTATGCATAAAATAAAATTTAATAAAAATAACTCTTTTGAAATAAAAATAAATTCCTTTATGCATCTTTCTATCCATAAAATTCAAATCAATGAGAATAACTCTTTTGAAATAAAAATAAATTCCTTTATGCATCTTTCTATGCATAAAATCAAAATCAACAAAAATAACTATTTTGAAATAAAAATAAATTTCTTTATGCCTCTTTCTATGCATAAAATCAAAATTGATGATAATAACACTTTTGGAATAAAAATAAATTCTTTATGCATCTTTCTATGCATAAAATCAAAATCAATGAGAATAACTCTTTTGAAATAAAAATAACTTCCTTTATGCATCTTTCTATGCATAAAATCAAAATCAATGAGAATAACTCTTTTGAAATAAAAATTAATTCCTTTATGCATCTTTCTATGCATAAAATTAAAATCAATGAGAATAACTCTTTTGAAATACAAATAAATTTCGTTATGCATCTTTCTATGCATAAAGTTAAAATCAATGAGAGTAATTCTTTTAAAATTTTAAAAAAATCCTTTATGCATCTTTCTATGCATAAAATCAGAATCAATGAGAATAACTCTTTTGAGAATAAATTCCTTTATGCATCTTTCTATGCATAAAATCAAAATCAATGAGAATAACACTTTTGGAATAAAAATAAACTCCTTTATGCATCTTTCTATGCATAAAATCAAAATCAACGAGAATAACTCTTTTGAAATAAAAATAAACTCCTTTATGCATTTTTCTATGCATAAAATCAAAATCAATGAGAATAACTCTTTTGAAATAAATAAAAAATTCCTTTATGCATCTTTCTATGCATAAAATCAAAATCAATGAGAATAACTCTTTTGAAATAAAAATAAATTCCTTTATGCATCTCTCTATGCATAAAATCAAAATCAATGAGAATAACTCTTTTGAAATAAAAATAAATTCCTTTATGCATCTTTATATGCATAAAATCAAAATTGATGTTAATAATAGTTTTGGAATAAAAAAAATTCTTTATGCATATATTTATGCATAAAACCAAAATTGATGAGAATAACACTTTTGGAATAAAAAAAAATTCTTTATGCATCTATTTATGCATAAATCAAAATTGATGAGAATAACTCTTTTGAAATAAAAATGATTTCTTTATGCATCTTTCTATGCCTAAAATAAAAATTGATGAGAATAACTCTTTGGAAATAAAAATAAATTTCTTTATGCATCTTTGTATGCATAAAATCAAAATCAATGAGAATAACTCTTTTGAAATAAAAATAAATTCTTTATGTATCATAGAATTTTAATCTAATAGAAATCACAATTTTAAAATTAAAAAAAATATCCAATATGCATCTTTCTATGAATAGAATTTAAATCTAATGAAAATCACTCTTTTTATAATAAAAAGAAATTATCCAATATGCATCTTTCTATACATAGAATTTAATTTTAATGAAAATAACACTTTTATAATAAAAATATTTCTACTATGCATTTTTCTAAGCATAGAATGAAAATAACACTTTTAGAATACATAAACGATGGGGATTACTCTTTTTGAATAATAAAAGATAATACTTATTTCACAAAATTTAAAAAAATTTTACCATAACCTCCTTTGTATGGCTAGCCATTTTTAAAAAAAAATCATTCACAAGTTACTAGAATTTAATCAAATTTCACTTGTAAAAGAGAAACAATATGAAAAGTTTAATTCTAATAATTTGATTACTTATCTAGGATAAAGAAAGGCTGAATTTAAGAATGAAGAGAGGGGGAAAGCCTTTCTTGCAAGGCATAGCATCATTTTACATTTCAAGAAAACAAAAATTAGAAAACCATTAAAAAGAATAAAGAAAAAGTAGGATTTCTAGCTTACATGAACTTCTGAGAGCTTTCCTTTGGCTTGATGGTTTGAGGGATCTACTCTTGTTTGCAACAAGATTGGCCACCAATTCTTTAGAGGAGGAAAAGGTCAAAAACTAATGAATTATTAATAAATTCATAATTTTTACCTCTAGGGTGGAGTAGAGTAATAGTGCATAAAACACCATTAAGCTTCAACAAAGGGGGAGGCTTTTATTTATAGGAAAAATTGAGCTTCTAACCAAGCAAACTGATTCTAGAATTTTTCAGATCAGTTTGGTCAATTTTTGACCATTTTTTGGTCAGTTTAGCTTACTTTTTGTTGGAACTAGACTTGAATAAGGATAGAGGAGAGATGAAATATCTCAATATTTGAGCATTTAAAACTCCACCACACATGTGAAATAGGTGCCTTCTTCATGAGGGGGAATCCCCACTCTGAGGTTTCAAAATTTCATTTTTTTAGTATTTCCTTTGGTCCTTAGTCCACTCTTCATCTTATGTGAGTATTTACTCATTTTTGGGGGGATTTTCTTTATTTCTTCTATTTATCTCCTCCCTACATTTGGATGAATTTGATTGGCCCCTCAGAACCTTAATTTAAATTTTTTTGAAAATCTAGACCCTTAGGATAAGGCCTTTTGAACAGATTATAATTTATTTCTAATGCACCTTCTGAAAATCTTTTTGAACTTCTGTTTCGGGGGAATTTATTTTGATAATAAGAAGAGAAAAGTTTCCATCCAAAAATATCTAAAAAATTGAATAACCTCTCTCTAGAACATTTTCTCTCTCTAGGCCAAAACAAGATCTTTCTTCTATTTCAGAGAGGGAAATAATTATAAGACAGAAGGGGAGGTTCTTACATCTACACACCTCAAAAGTTGGAGGGAGGAATCTTACATCCTACCCCACTTAAAAAATGCGAGATGTCCTCATCTCGCAAAATTAGAGAATTCTTTTCCTTATTAAGATCCAACTGGGGTTCCTTATAGTCTGGAGAACCCTACAGAATCTTGGGATAAAGATCCCTTATATAAAACTCATCATTAGATAACAATTCCTTCAGATCATAACATTCAAATGCTTATCACAATAATGGTCCATTAGACCGAGATTTCTATCTCAACAGTCCTTCATGGAAATTTTCAATTATACAGATTTTTAATTTGACATCCCTTAACTTGATCCACTAGGTCAAGTGTTAAGAGCAGCAATCTGCCAGCACAATCCACTAATCTCATAGTGATTTGCTGAAGTCATTAACGTCATTCTAGCTATACGAACATTATCACAGGGACTTGTCCCATTCATCCTCATTGTGGTTTTGCTTAGTTTATTACAATTCAACCAAAATTCAAGAATCTTCATTTTTCAATCAGAATCCAAATCAACTCATTAGTTCTCAATCATAATTTAAAATCATATCAACCACATTCGAATTCATCATCTGGATAGTATTAATGCTTATAATTTTAAGTCTTAGATTTACTTGTATATATTGCCAATAAAGAGCTACAGTTATACCCTCGGTATATACGGGTAGTCACAATCCTTGGAACTATAAGATAAACACCATCATGTCTAGGCCTCAAGCAAGTCAAGGATTCCATACAATTGCGGTACTTCCATCTGAAGACCCAATTACCAATTTACGAATTTCAATTTGTATGAATTTCATCACACAATTACAACCTTTTACTGCTTCTTCATAGATTTTTTACATTTTTGGCTTCTCGGTTGGTCCACTATAGCCAATTTGCTCTGATACCAGCTGTACTCTCTACGCCCCACGACCTGACTTAGAAGAACTACTTCCATTGGCTGGAGAGGGCACACTATGGGCAAATGTGGCTAAGCACACAAAGCTGGCCAATCCTCAGTTAGGCTGGAGATAAGGATAGTTACATTTATGATCAGCTACTATTTCCACAGGTGGAGGAAAGCAAATCCTGTACACACAAGAGGTGGGGTAGAAGATGATGAAGCATTAGCTGTACTTTTGAAAAGTGTGGACAAAGGAGATTATGAAAACATTGTAGCAACACTAAAGAATGTACCTGAACTGAAGATACACGAGATTGAAGCAGCTCTACTAGAGCAAGAGAGCAGAGGCAAAGAGAAGAAAGAGCTCGACTCAAGAGCAGGAGAGGAAAAAGCATTCTTCACCCGAGGAGGATTCTCTCAAGGACGAGGACGAGGAAGAGGCAGAGTAGGAGGGAGGACTTTCACTTGCCACAAATGTGGAAAGCCAGGACACGTGGCGAGAGACTGCTATAGCAAACCCAGTGAAGAAGGAACGACATCGGCAAACTTCATGGAGGCTCCAAGGGAAGTGGAGTCGGATCATCTTTTCTGAGAGAGAGAGAGAGAGAGAGAGAGAGAGAGAGAGAGAGAGAGAGAGAGAGAGAGAGAGAGAGAGAGAACCCACAACCCAATGTAACCTGCCCCAACAAAGTAAAACCACCTCTGAGCCACCGATGATGTAGGCCAAGTGGTAGATGTATGTGTGAGCACTTTAGTCAAGGTCGCGGGCACTTATAGTAGCCTTGGACACATAGAGAGAGAGAGTGTCAAGGACTATGGAGTTTAGGGACTTGAGGCACTGGTCGCGGGCTATCAAGTAAGAGGGAAACTTGATATAGGGTCCAGGTGTGCTAGGATTATTCACTTGAGGGGAGGTGTTGAAAATACAAGTGAATAGGGTGTGTGTGGGAACAAGCTCTTGGATAGAGGCTGTAAAAGAGAAGATGTAATTGTGAAAGAACCTGTGAAAAGGTGAGAAGAATCTACTGGGAGAGAATAAAGGGTAGCATGAGGGAATTTAGGAGTGTGGAGTTATTCTGGGAGATAATCAGGGAAAAGAGAAGAGGTGGAGAGAATCAGGCAAAAGGTGGAGATATTCTGGGAGTGAATCATGGAGAAATCAATGGGATTAGATGCTTGATGTAAACTCTATAAATTGAGGCATAGCCCTAATGAGAATTTGCTGGTTTTTGAGTATCCATGCCTACATTAATCTATGTGCTAATTATTCACTAATTACGTCTTAATCACTTGCTAATCACTTTGTTAATTATGTTGATTCTAGTGTTTGATCCACCATAGCTCATCATTTTGCTCAAATTTCAACAGGGGTCTTCCCCAAGACAGAGCACGGGAGCCTGTGGTGGCTGAAAGAACTCGACCAATGTGCCCAAGCTTACGAGTCCAGTCCAGAAAGCTCAAGCACAGGAAAGACCGTAAATTGAGGTGCTGAAGAGACAGCTCAATAAAAGGAGGGTAGGTCCTTCTTTTTTCATACAAAAGGACACACTTCTAGGGAGTGCCGTAAGAATACTACCACTCCATAGACAACCACTGTGGCCTCCACGGCTTCAGTGGTTGAGCCTAGCTCCCCCATAGACCCTAGTGGTTGCCCCTAGTTCTTTGGATCCTAGTACTTTGGTTGGTGCAATCATTAGCTGAAGCTCGAAGATGAGCAGAAGGGTGCCCATGACCAGGAGTATGCGCGCAACAAATTTCTCAATACCTCTTGCTACATAGGTGGCCAGAGATTTGTTATCTTGTTTGACAGTGGCAGCATGGAGAATGTGGTCACAGAACAGACTGCTTGACAAGCCCGTTTCGTCTTGACTTTGGTGGACAAGAAGGTTGATGGATTTAGCACAAGCATGATGACGAGCATCAAGTTTAAAGCTAAGAATACTAAATTAGTCATTCAGGGCATAGAGTTTGTGCGTGATTTTCTGGTTGTCCCTCTTGTAGGAGCATACATAATTTTGGGTATTCAGTGGTTTTAGAAGTTCCAACTAGATATCAAGTGGGACAAGCACACTTTCGTGATTAATCAAAATGTCTTTCGTGATTGATCGATGTCACGATTTGGTCGTCCATTTGGTCTATCTCCATTTTTGGTGCCACTTGTATGGGATTGTGACTCCATAGAGCAGCCAGATTTGTGCCATGTGTAGGCCGGTGTGTCTCATGTTGTGAAAAGGGCCAATTACTTTATGTCACATGGATGGGAGTCAATTTCTTGCCACGTGTGCGTGACAAGGATCATGTCATATGGATCGGAACATGTATTGTGCCACTTGTGTATGGCCAGAACGGTGTCTTGTCTCCATGGGACTGTCACTCCATGGAAGGACCTGTGTTTGCACTACGTCTTGCCTATGGGACTGCTGCCATTCCATAGGAAGGCCAAGATTTTCACATTCTACGTCTGTGTATGGCCAGAACGGTGTCTTGTCTCCATGGGACTGTCACTCCATGGAAGGACCTGTGTTTGCACTACGTCTTGCCTATGGGACTGCATTTGTTTTTCGATTGTGGTTGATCTCCAATGAGGAGCAATTTTAATTGTATCAGAGCCCAATCCTCTCTCTTTCTCAAGAGGGGACATGGTGTTTTGAAATCAGAAGCAAACACAGACACTTGACTCAATGGACAGTCAAGGCAATCCTTTAGAAGTGCCAAATTCAAGGGGTCAATCAAGTGCCTCTCAAGATTCTAATGCATTTCAGGGAAGGCACAATCCCCTTGAGAAGGGTTTATGACAATGTTTTGATGGGACAGCCATATGGTGGAAAGGAGCCTATGCATGAGGATGAGCCCGATGCATTGAGGGGGGCTGAATTAGATCACATGAAGATTTTTTTATAGGCAAAGGAGAAAGAGCTGAAATTTTTGCATGAAGATCCTCATGTACAAGGTGTCATTGATGCAAAGAAAGTTGATTCTATGGTGGATATGACCTTTGAGTCCATGGCTCATGAAGCGGGCAAGAAGCCAAGGGAGTCGGCACTCTCCTATCTCATCTGAAATTTTTGCATGAATATCCTCATGTACAAGGTGTCATTGATGCAAAGAAAGTTGATGCTATGGTGGATATGACCTTTGAGTCCATGGCTCATGAAGCGGGCAAGAAGCCAAGGGAGTTGGCACTCTCCTATCTCATCCGAAAGGGTGATTTCAAAGAGGGAGTGGATGGGGAGTTAATGTTCAAGAATCCACCACGTTTGAAGCATGGAGACCTAGCATCTCAACGGTTGAGGTCTTATGTGCACAAGGAAGAGGTGTCGGTCACTTCTCACCATGCATCTACTACTCCACATGGGGCATGAGGAAACATATATGTGTAAGTTGGAGAGCCAATGGAAGGCATGATGGCCTTGTGGATTCAAAGCATGTATTTCATGGTGACAGTGGTTGGCATGCAATCCGAAAAACTTTGCCCATTGAGTTGTCTCGTGGTGAGACATTGCATCACTCAGGGGGGTCACATGTATTTGGGCCACAAGTTTGTAAAGCACATGTCACTGTGCCTCGTGAAACACCTTTGGTTGCTCATGGAGCCCATGTAGAGAGGGCTGTCCCGTTGGATAAGGGGAAGAGAAAGAGGAAAGAACATGAGTCACATGCCAAAAAGCTCAAGGAGTTTAAGGCAAGTGATAAATCTATCAAGTTTGATGCCTTTCTTCATGATAAGATTGAACAAAAAGAGTCTTTCCGTGTATTTGGTTTTTGTTCATGATAAGATTGAACAAAGTAACGTGAATGTGATGTATTGACTCAAGATAGGTTGAATTTTCTCAATGCATATAATGATTGTTTCGTTGATGCACTGCTAGGAGAGCTACCTCCTGAGAGGCTCAAGGATCATTGCATAGATCTTGTGCTAGGTAGTTCCCCACCTAACAAACCTGCATATCGTGTGAGTGATGCACAAGTAGATGAAATTATGAAGAAAGTTAATGAGCTTTTGGATAAAGGGTTTGGTTCAGCTAAGCTCCTCTCCCTTTCGTTCTCCTGTGCTTCTTGTACAAAAGAAAGATGGATCATTCTGTATGTGCATGGATTACTAAGCTCTAAACAAGCTCACCATCAAGAATCGATGTTCGATTCCATGCATAGATGATATCTTAGATAAACTTGATTGTTTGGCTTGTTTTAGCCATATTGATTTGAAGAGTGGTTATCGCTAGATTTGTCTGGTACCCTAAGATTCCATAAGATCGCATTTAGGACAACCTTTGGATTATATGAGTTTTTGGTGATGCCTTTTGGCCAGACCAATGCCTTGACAACATTTAACCGTATGATGGACATGATATTTTGAGCCCATCCTAAATTCACAGGTGTATTCTTTGATGACATCTTGGTTTTATCCAAGAATGAGCAAGAGCATAGGATTCACTTGGCCACAATGTTTGAAGAGTTGTGAAAGCATAAACTCTTTATAAATGCCAAGAAAAGTGACTTCTCTCTCAGATACACTATTTGGGGTGCATTATATCGAAAGAGGATGTGAGAATGGATCCTGCTAAGGTTGAAACCATTCAAAATTGGCCAGAGTTGCAGATTGTACATGAGGTCCGTACCTTCCTTGGATTATTCTCATATTACAGGAGGTTCATAAGGCATTTTGCCAAGATTGCCTTACCATTCAAAATTGGCCAGAGTTGCAGATTGTACATGAGGTCTGTACCTTCCTTGGATTATGCTCATATTACAGGAGGTTCATAAGGCATTTTGCCAAGATTGCCTTGCCATTACATGTGCTTACAAAGAAGAAAACCACTTTCAAATGGACTCAGGATGAGTAGGATACCTTTACCAACTGAAGCATGCTATCATATGTGGGCCTCTATTGATCATTCTGGACTTACAAAATCCATTCGCTCACGGTGGAATGTGATGCTTATGGGAATCGCATAGGGACTGTCCTCAATCAAGAGGGTCATGTAGTGGACTTACAAAATCCATTCGCTTGCGGTGGAATCGCATAGGGACTGTCTCAATCAAGAGGGTCATGTAGTGGACTTACAAAATCCATTCGCTTGCGGTGGAATGTGATGCTTATGGGAATCACATAGGGACTGTCCTCAATCAAGAGGGTCATGTAGTGGCCTATGAAAGCATTATCTATGAAACCGTAGGTTTCATGATTCAGAGACCCATATAGACATCTATGACATAGAGGTCTTGGCTATAATTCATGCCTTGAAAATATGGAAGCATTATCTTCTTGGGACTGAATTTATAGTCAAAACCGATCACCAAAGTTTACAGTCAAAACTGATCACCAAAGTTTGAGATACTTTTTATCTCAAACAAAGCTCTCGGAGAAGCAAATGAGAATGGAAAATTTCCTTTCTATGCTCAATATCCAGATCATACATACTCTAGGGAAGAAGAAGGTAGTGGCAGATGCCTTATCTATAGGAGGCCATATGTGGCTGGCTGTTTCAGTAGCATCACATGGGGACTTGATTGCCATGCATTATTTATATCATTTGGAAACTAATTTTTACCATATTTGGGTTGATTTGATGGCTAGTCACACACATGCCACTTATGTGATTAAAGACGGTTATCTCATGAAGGATAATTGATTATGTGTGGTGAAGGATATGCATCCAAAGGTCATGGAGGAATGTCATGCTTCACCTTATGTTGGTCATAGAGGTATTTTAACTATGACACGCATGATAGAGAGATATTTCTTTTGTCCAAGCATGCGTAAAGACATTGACATTTATATACATGCATGTATTACTTGCTAGAAGGACTAGAGCCTCTTTTGGAGGGCTATATTTGACAACATGGGCACTAAGCTTGAGTTTTCATTTTCTTATCACCCCTAAACAGATGGTCAAAGTGAGGCTGCAAATTCTACTATGTTGGATTTGTTGAAGCGTTATGTGGCGGATCAAAAGAGTGCATGGGTGAAGTATCTTCCAGTTGTAGAGTTTGCCTACAATAACACGGTACATGCCTCCATGAGAAAGGCCCTGTTTGAGATTATTTATGGCAGAGTGATCTTTCCACCCATCCGTTGTACAAAGGATGAGATTTTTATAGCCGATGAGTATATGCGTGATTTGGATGTCATCTTTGGTCAGGTGTGTGGACAGCCATTGCACGGTCTCAAGACAAGCATAGAAGGGGCATGCAAGTCAAGGACGGTGATTGATTGGGTATTGTTGAAATTTGAGAAAGCTAGGATTTGAAAGAGGCCAGGACGATAGGGATCATACCCTAAGCTTTCTACTTGGTATTATGGACCCTTCAAGGGTGATTGAAAAAATCAATGAAGTAGCTTACAGGCCTTCTTTACTACTCAGTCATTGGAAGATTCACAATGCCTTTAATGTGAGTCTTTGGGGGGGGAAGTATGTGGGGCCAGATCCTAAGGAGCCCGTTCACAGAAGATCCACCGGAGATTGATAAGCTTGAGGAGATCCTTCAGCCAGAGTAGATTGTGTTCAATAAGGAGAGAAGGCTACCAGTAGGAGAGCTAAGCCCGTTCACAGAAGATCCACCGGAGATTGATAAGCTTGAGGAGATCCTTTAGCTAGAGTGGATTGTGTTTCATAAGGAGAGAAGGCTACCAATAGGAGAGCTTTCTAGGAGATACCTTGTGAAGTTTAAGAATTATTTACCTATTGATGCAAAGTGGGTAGATAAGGATTACTTTGTTGATTACCCACACCACAACTTTGCAAGCATATCTTGAGGCTTTTCAGTTGATGTCACCATTTGGTCCATCTCCATTTTTGGCGCCACTCCTATGACATTGTCACTCCATAGAGCGGCTAGATTTGTGCCATGTTCACATGAGGCCATTTGGATTTGTTTTTGCATGATTTATTTTCATGTGAAAGCCTTTTATGTCGTGCCATTACACTGGTGGATGGGGACACCCTCCCCAGTGTACCATGGGTGTGCCTATCTTTTGACATGTTTTATTGCATGTGAACACGTAAGTTTGGCATATCCATTTATTTTAAATGTTGTTATTCTAACCTTTATATTTATGAAGTTATGTATTCACATTCATTAAAATTATTGGCCTTGGGCAATAATAAATGTGGGTACCGAAAAACCATTTAAAGTAAGTTATGTATTTTCCGTAAAGAGAACATGATGGATGGAGTACGTGGAGGTGAGAAATTTTGTCAGCCCAATCTCTCTCTCTCTCTCTCTCTCTCTCTCTCTCTCTCTCTCTCTCTCTCTCCGAAGGAGTCACACACTCTCTCTCTTCCATGCTATCAGCGTGTAGTAGCAAACCCGACTCCTTTTCTCCTTCTCATCGGCGTATGGAAAGCACCTTGACTCCCTCTACTTGGCATGTTGAGGCAAAAGTACCAAAAACCCTTCTTTCTCTCTCTTCGAGGTGTTACAACAAGGACCCGACTGCACTCTCTCTTTCTCCCTCTAGCTTTGATACAACTGTCAAAAGTGCGCAGTGGAAAGCGTGAGACATAGGCATAGAGAGGAAGAAAACGAGTCTGCATAATGATGAAGAAGCAATGATGCAAACAACCCTGTGCAAGGGGTGGTCCCCGTAGGTGAGGGCATGATGAACAAGTACTCCCATTAGGGAGGACCCGGGCTTGGAAGCCCCTATCAAGGTGAGAACTAATGAAATAAGAGCTTGAATTTTATAACCCCTACAGGAGCTAGCCGACTTGCTCTAAAAAGGACCTACAACTAGCTAATAATAAACATGTGACAATGGGTGGCCAACCCTACAACCAAGGGTCCTAACCAGAGGGAAAAATATGGTGTTGCTTGGGATAAATCTGGACACCCCTGATACTCAACTTGGGCACACTACCAGGAGATGAATAATGGTAACATCCCCTCTTAGATCGTGGGAGAGAAACCGGTCCCAACAGCTAGAAAAGGAAACCTCCAAAGCAAGTTGAGAAGTCGATCTTCTCCGGCCTTTGCCACTTACTCCAAGAAATTGGTGCCGATCTAGAAGTCAAGCAAAATCCAAAAAATGAACCACTAGATGTCCATATCTCCAACCCAATCTGTATCACACGTGTCACCACACAATGTGCTCCCTCTTCAACCCAAGAAAGGATGTAGTCTGACTTTCTACCTCCAAGAAAAAAAATCTGCTCCTTAGAGAAACCGCCAAACTCTCCCTGTTGGCACCCCCTCTAGACACCCTAGAGGCCCACAATGTCTACATTAGCCCTCGTACTCAAGCCTCCAACTCTGAACTTGTTGAGTACCAATCTCCAAATACAAGGTTTCTAGATCTCCATGTATCCCTCGAGTCGGTCCAAGAATGCCTCTCTGTCTTGCTAACACTCTAAGTGGAAGAAACATACCTCCAGCATTGTAGCTGACAATCTTGCTAGCACCTGACCTTTAAAACTTATATCCATAACTTGCCATCACTTGATGGGACTACTACCCACACACCCCTATGAGTCACCCAGTCGCATGGCAACACCCCCTGAGGTCTTTGGTGTGAACTATGGCACTGAGCTCAAGGAAGCTCTCGTGCCAAAACCTGACACCCCTAGTTTGCAAGCTCTCAACCAACTAGTCACGTGTCCATGTGGAACCAACCATCCACAACTCATCATCCCAAAGCACAATCTGATGTCAATCATCTTCTCCAAACCGCTGCTCCACTAGTATCTACCTATACCCAATGAACCTGTACACCTGCCATGCATCCTGTTCCCATTTTGCAAAACTGAGCAAGTACCTATGAACCTCGACAATAGCTCTCGTCAGCAAATGACCTAGCTTGCCTATGCAGCATGAATGCCAATATCAACCTGTACACCAAGCTCCCAAATCAATGTTCATCCTAGTTCCTAGGGAGGATGAAGACTCCTATGCATGTACCCTGTAATAGACCATCTACTTGGGGAATAGGAGTGGCTCATCTTGCCAAGTAACCACATCCCCCTCTCAATGGGAACATCCTGAGAACCTAAAGGAAACACCTGTACACCAGCAAAACTTTGCTGAATTGTCACAAACTCATAGACCCCACCCCCTCTACTATTGAGAAAGGACTAATTGTCTTCCACACACACCTCGAGGATGTGAATCCAAGTGTGCACCCATGAGTCTGAAAACTCTGACAAAGCAAAGATTGGCCAAGCAAGGGCTTCAAGGCCATGTGGGAAAGCACCATTCCTAGAAAAGAACACCTGCCTCCACTGCCTCCAAAAATGCAGATGAGATAATGCAAAGAAATGTTGCTGCTGTAACCAATTTGGTAGCACGTGTACCAAGAAAAAGAGAGGGAAGAGGAAAACATAGCACCTTGAGTACCTCCTCTGGATGCCCCAGATTTGCAGAAAACACAGCACCTACATCTCCCCTACTAGTTGCCCCATATCTGTAGAAAATGCAGCACGTGTCTCTCCCCTACTCGGTGCCCCATATTTGCAAAAAAATGCAGCCATAGGGGGCTGCCCTCCACCTCTGACTTGGGGGCAGAAAAAATACAGCCTCTAGGGGACTGATCTTCACCTCTACTAGCTGCCCCTCCACCTCTTCAAAAGGTCCCAGCATGTAGCTATAGGGGCTACCCACAGCACCTTCTCCAGATTAAAGTGCAGCCACACTGCACTCCTTCAGAGAAAGATGCAACCATGCTACCCTGCACCTCCTTCAGGAAAAACACAACCATGCTACCCTGCACCTCCTTCAGGAAAAAACACACCCATGCTGCCCAGCACCTCCTTCAGGAAAGAAACGCAGCCATGCTACCCAACACCTTCTCCACAATAGTATAAAAAAAACACAAAAATCCTTCTCTCTCAAAAAATGCCAAAACACATTTTGTAGAAGAGCCTCAACCTGGTGCTCTAATACCATGTCAAAAGTGTGTAATAGAACAGAGAGAAATAAAATGAATGTGCATAATGATGAAGAAGCAATGATACAAACAACCTTGTGCAAGGGGTGGCACCAATAGGTGAGGACATGATGAACAACTACTCCCGTAAGGGAGCCTAGAAGCCCCTGTCAAGGTGAGTATACTAATGAAATAAGAGCCTGGCTTTTATAGCCCCTACAAGAGCTGGCTGACTTGCTCTAAAAATGACTCACAACTAGCTAATAATAAGCATGTGAAAATGGGTGGCCAACCCTACAACCAAGGGTCCTGATGAGTACAGGGAAAAATATGGTGCTGCTGGAGATAAATCTGGGCACCCTTGATACTCAACTTGAGAATGCTACCAGGGGATGAATAATGCTAAAACAACAACGTGCTGAAGCAAACCTGCTGGGACTTGTTGAAAATCCTTATGTACCTATTGTACTTGCTGGAAGCTCTATTATACAACCCTCTTTGCATGTTGTACTTGCTGCAAACCCTGTTGAAAAGTCTACTGTACGGGCTGCTCTTACTGTAAAACTCTATTGTACCTACTGTCATAGTATTACCTACTGTTGCACCAGATGTACTTGCTATGAACCAGCTCTACATGTACCTATTTGAGTGAAGGTTGTGTCTTTGAAAAACATAAATTGCTGGTCATGACATCCTATCTTTTCCACCACGTAAGAGAATGATACAGTAGAGTAATGTTATTATCTTTGTTTTCTTCTTTGATTTCTGTGTGTAGAGTAGCTACTACACTCTTTCACTTGGAGTATGTGAGATTATATTTTCCTTGAGCTTGCCCTGATCGTGCTCTCAAGTTTTGAGAGCCAGTGGGCTTGGGAATTTGGGAGTAAAGTTTTTATTGGGAGTACTAGGTTTTTCTCTGTAAGATTCCTCCCTCCAGCTTTTGAGTGTAAAGGTGTAAGAACCTCCCTTTCTGTTCTTGAAATTATTCCCCTCTCTGAAATAGGAGAAAGATCTTATTTTACCATGTTTTGGCCTAGAGAAAGAAAATGTCTAGAGAGAGGTAATCCAAAATTAAGATATCTTTGGATATAAAAATCCTCCTAGTGTCTAAAATCATTTCCCCTGAAACAGAAGTTCAAAATGAACTTTCCAATGTGCATTAGGAATCAATTAAAAATGATATAAGGGACCTTAGCCTAAGGGTCTAGATTTTTAAAAATTTCTGGATTATGGTCCAATTAAGGTCCCTATGGGCCAATAGGATTAATCCAAGTGTTGGGATGAGATAAATCCAAAGAATAAAAGAAAATACCCAAAAATGAGTAAATGCTCATATAAGATGAAGAGTTGACTGAGTACAAGGATTATTAGTTAAAAATTAAGAGATATTACTAAAAAAATGAGATATTTTGCATTGGTGGTTGAGGGTGGGGGTGGAGGGGGGTGGTATAGCTATCGTGGTAGCCACTGTAGAGGCTAGTTGTTTGCTCTTCTTGGCATGTCCCGTGTGGTGGTAGAAAAAACAGTAGTACTCTTTGAAGTATCATTCCTTCTCATCTGACTATAGGAATCCTCTAGTAAGGCCCTCCTTGATGTTTTATTCAAGGGTCTTCTTAGGTCCATCTTGTCACTCCTTCCCAGAGCTATTCTAGCCCTTCTTCTTTTGATCCTTGTTGTTGGTTCCCCTTTACCTGCTTGCCCCTTCTTCTTTTGATCCTTGTTGTTGGTTCCCCCTTACCTGCTTGTGCTGATTAGATGCATGGTTTTGCTGGGTGGTCTACCTCTGCTGGGGGTGACTAGAGCGGCCCCCATTGAGCATCATCTCATGATTTTGTGCAAGAGTCAAAGCCCTATCATATGTCTAAGGTTCAAAATTTTGAACGGGGAACTGAATTTTTGGATCCAATCCTCAAATGAACTACTTGAGCTTCTCCTCCTCAGACTTCCCCAACTGTTGAGCTGATGTGATCACCTTGTTGTAGGTGAGCACAAGGGAGCCATTGTGGGTGAGTTTATAGAACTCATCTTCTAGATTTGTCATGTACTACGGAGGTAGAAACCTAGTCGTCAAATCGGACACAAAGGTATCCCAATCATAGTCTAGTAAGCGAGTGTAAGGGTCTTTGTGCAAATGGGACCAATGTTGCTACCAAGTGACTGCATCACCTATGAGGTGTGGAGCCGCCAAATGGACTTTGTCTTAGGTTTCTTTGATTTTTTAAAGAGAAAAGCGAGGAATAAATTGGTGAATAAACTGAGTCACAACCGAATGGTCGCACTTACCGTTGTACTTGATGAAGTTCAGTGAGGCACGGATAACTGTTGACAAGGCCCATGGCTGGGGTTGTGGAGAATTGAGAAGGGTGGAGCCTTAACTAACCAAACTGATCTGATCGAGCCCGTAAGTCACATGGTTAGATCAAAGAAGAGACTTGCACTTGAGTCATAGAGCCAATGCTTTTTTTCTCATCAAGAGGCACAACCATTGATTCTTTCCATAGAACAAAGACTATCCGAGATTTACTTCAACTATAGTAACTTAATAGAATTGAGTCTCATTTTAGGGATCCATCAGTCCAGCCTAACCCCATCCAATCCCATGGGTTGCCAACTGCCCAACCACTATAGTGATAGGATCCATTACAGTATTTGGTTATGTTTTGTCTCGGGTACCAAGGAAAAGAGTTCCCAGGCCACCTAGCCGACGCTTCAAGCAAACTTCAAGAAGCAAACTTCAAGATAGTCACACCACTTGCACACCCAATATGAAATTATGTGTTTCACAGATTGAGCTGTCTTTAAAACAATCTTTTAATGAACCATAGTATGAGTGATCATAATCCTCCAAAATATCTGGTTGAATTCTAATTTCATCGGTGTACCTATGGCATCATTTGCAACCAAAACACTCACCACCTGTCCCCATAGGGGCCTTTTCAATAGTTCCTAGCTCATAGTACCCGGAAATATATTCACTTATAAAAATCCAAATGGACTCTCCATTGAAGATCAGCAAGATCAACCAACAAATCCATATAAAAGAGCCATGGACTCATCCGTTGAGGACCATCAAGGTCAATCAACCAGATCCATGCCGCCCGAGTTTAGAAAACAACTCTAACACCTTGTTCCATTTTCTTTCTCGACACACGTGTGGGTATCTTCGGTGACCTAGAGCTCGAGCACCGTATGGTCAGCACCCTCTAAGATCCTTCGCAGGTCATTTAGCGCTTCACTCACATAGGCTGCTTCCTTGCTTCCTCATCCACCGTACCAAAAGCTCATCATTTAAATCAAACTAAGGCTAGTCAAGACCTCGGATGACCTTGCTACGCGAGACGTCCTCCATTGACTCTCCGTCAGCTATTGCAACTTTATCAATTTGGTCTCCACGACCTCATTCACAAGATGGTCAAAATGCTTTCCTAGCATTTTTGACATAAAACAGTCATTTAAAAACAGGTCATAAATACAATTTCTAACGAACTCTCATCTTTTCACATCGTTCCACCTCATTTCCTGTTATTCCACATTCTTCTAAATCAATTCACTTTGCTTAATCCACATCCAATCATATGTATTCCCATCGTCATCGTCCTTCATCCATTCTCATCCAGACACATCATATTACATCTTATCACATCTCATCCATTCACATCATATTACATCTTATCACATCTATCCTCATCACATCTTATCCATTCACATCTACCCATATCCATATCACATCACATCACATCCATTCACATCACATCTCATTCATTCACATCACATCTCATCCATTCACATCTATGCTGATTCACATCACATCTCATCCATTCACATCTATCCCGATTCACATCACATCACATCCATTCACATCACATCTAATCCATTCACATCTATCCCAATTCACATCACATCACATCACATCCATTCACATCACATCTCATCCATTCATATCACATCACATCCATTCACATCACATCTTACCCATTCACATCACATCTCATTCATTCACATAACATCTCATCCATTCACATCTATCCTGATTCACATCACATATCATCCATTCACAACTATCCCGATTCACATCACATCACATCTCATCCATTCACATCACATCACATCCACATCCACATTCATTTACATCACACATCTATATCCACATCCATTTACATCACATCTCATCCTTATCTCTTCATTAACATCCACATCCATTTACATCACATCACATCCTTTCACATATCCTCACATTTCATTCTCATCTCTTCATCCACATCCACATCCATTTACATCGCCTCCCATTCCATCCACATTCATTTACATCTCATCACATCCACTCACATCTTATCATAACTTATTCACATCTATTCACATTTAGTAACATTTTCTATTTTTGATACCGATGGGACTTTTCTAAATTTTTACCAATTTCTTGGCCGAGTTAAAGTTACTTTTTCTCGACAGATATTTTCATATTCTTTCTCAAATTTCTCGAGTGAAATATATTCAATATTCTTCTTTTGAGTAAAAGATTCATGGGATTTACAAAAATCAATTCTACCCATATTTCTCACTAAAATTAATAATGCTCAAAAATCCACTTTTAATAAATACTCATAATTTGAATTATGCTAAAATTTCTCTTTTACTATTTAATTTCTTGGATCTCAAATATCATGGGAATTCTTTTTTTGCATTCAAATGATTGAATTCCAAATGTCATGGGAATTCCTCTTTTATCATAAAATAAATTTATCTAGAATTCTTTTTTTCTTTAATCAAAATATCCATTATTTCAATTATGCAAAGAATTCCACTTTTACCATTTAAATGATTGAATTCCAAATGTCATGGGAATTCCTCTTTTATCATTTAAATTTTCTCATGCATAAAATAAATTTATCTAAAATTTCTCTTTAAATAAAAATATTCATTATTTTAATATACCAAAATTTCTCTTTTTCCATTTAATTACATGGATCTCCATTATCATGGGATTCCTCTTTTTGCATAAAAATAAAAATACCAAAATTTCTCTTTTTTTAATTTAATTATTTATGCATAAATACTAAAAATTAGTTTTCCATGAATTTGATGAAAATCATTCTTTTAGCATAGGATGACCAATTCTAAAATATGGTAGGAAGTCCTCTTTTCACATTATGCATTAAAATGAGCTATGTATTAATTTCTAAAAATTTTACCATAGCTTCGCTGCTATTATTGATAATTTTTAATATTTCTAGAAAGAATAGGACTTTGTAATACAATTATGATAGAATAACTATCCTTAGACTTACATCCAATCTATGGAATTAAATCATAAGTTTACCATAATTTTAATATCATAAAAACATAAAAAGTCATTTTCTTAACATCTAGCTTAACAAGCTTAGAGATTGATTTTGAATTAAAAATTTATCAATGAGAAGCATTCATTTGCTTAAGAATTAGTCATAGGAATGACTATTCTTTTGGGAGAGAGAGATATACATAAAAAGCATCCTAATTAAGCATAAAGATTAACTTTTTTTTAAAAATCATTAAAACTCTTAGAGAAATCTTGATTTGCATAAAAAACAACTAAATAGAAACTTCTCAAGCTTGAGAGGGGTTGAGAAGTGAAATCATTGAGAATATTAATGAAAACCATGAAATTACTTCTTACCTCTAGATTTGGCTTGTTTCTTTATCTTAGAAGGAAGCCCCCAACTAATCAATTGGTTTAGTATGTTGAGAAGAAAGCTCCAAGGATTGTTGAAGAGAGAGAGAAGCTCCAAGTTCTCCAAAATTAGAGGATTTTTAAAATATCAATATTTTAATATAATACTGGCATGGTATAGCTCAAAGATGAGAATACAAAAGAATGAGGGTCTATTTATAGGTGAGGGAGGCCACTAACTGAGTCCAACTAAGTTCTTGAATTTTCCAGCTTCAGTTTAGCTAAAATTGGATAAGATTTGGATCAGTTTGGCTCCCTTTTTTATTTGGTTTGATCCAAGAGAGAGGAGAGATAAAAATATCACAATGTTTTTGAATTAAAAACTCATCCACATGTGTGAAATAGGCACCTACCTCAAAGGTCTCACCCTCCTTTTACCAAGGTGTCAAAAATTCATCATTTCTCTAAAATATCTCATTTTTTAGTAATATCTCTTAATTTTTTAGTAATATCTCTTAATTTTTAACTAATACACCTTGTACTTAGTCAACTCTTCAGCTTATGTGAGCATTTACTCATTTTTGGGTATTTTCTTTTATTCTTTAGATTTATCTCATCCCAACACTTGGATTAATCCTATTGGCCCATAAGAACCTTAATTGGACCATAATCCAATTTAGACCCTTAGGCTAAGGTCCCTTATATCATTTTTAATTGATTCCTAATGCACATTGAAAAGTTTATTTTGAACTTCTGTTTTAGGGGAAACTATTTTAGACACTAGGAGGATTTTTATATCCGAAGATATCTCAATTCTGGATTACCTCTCTCTAGATATTTTCTGTCTCTAAGCCAAAACATGGTAAAACAAGATCTTTCTCCTATTTTAGAGAGGGGAATAATTTAAAGAAATAGAGGGGGAGGTTCTTACACCTTTATACCTCAAAAGATGGAGGGAATCTTACATCCTACCCCACGTAAAAAACGCGAGATGTCCTCATCTGCTCTGCTGCTGCTGCTGGCAGTTAGAGGACAAACTCTTTCCCTTAAGATCCAACTGATTCTGGGGTTCCTTATAGTCTGGTCAACCCAAACAGAATCTTGAGATAAAGATCTCTTTTACAAGAAGAACATATAGGACTCATTATCAAATATAGTAATTTATTCACAACATATCATTCATATCCTTAACACAATAATGGTCCATCAAACCAAAAATGCCATTTAAACATTCCTCCATGGGAATTTTAATTATGTAGGTTCTCAATTTGTCATCCCTTAATTTGAGCCACTGGGTCAAAGGTCAAATCGCAGCAATCTGTCAACAGCACAATCCACTAATCTCGTACTGATTTGTTGAAGTCATTATCGCCATTCTAGTTATCAACATCATTTACTGGGATTCATCCCATTAATCCTCATTGTGACTTTGTTCAACTTATCTTCTTTCAACCTGAATTCAAAAATCATTATCTTTCAATCAGAATCCAAATCAACTCATCAATTCTCAACCAGAATTCTAAAACTACATCAACCAGCATTCGAATTCATCATCTAGATAGCATTTTTGCTTATAATTTCAAGCTCTTAGATTTACTCGTATATGTATATATTGTCAAACAATAAAGAGCTGTGGGTATACCCATGGTATATACGGGTAGACACGGTCCTTGGAATTATAAGGTAAATACCATCATATCTAGACCTCAAGCAAGTCAAGGATTCCATACAATTGTGGTACTTCCATCTGAAGACCTAATTACCAATTTATGATTTTTTATTTTGAATATCAATTTATATGAATTTCATCACACAATTATATACTTTTACTAGTACTTCATAGATTCTTGACATTTCTTACTTCTCGGTTGATCCACTTTAGCCAATTCGCTCTGATAGTTGAAAAATCACTGCCCCCTCCGTGCAATGAAATCGGGGGTGCTAGCAAGCGGAAGTAGCATGTCTTGCGTAGGGCAGAGCCTCTCACTCGGGGCCTCGCCCCACGGATATCCGGACAAGAGACTAATCCCTCGGTTCTTCCAAAACCGAACCTGCAAAAACTTCCCTCGCTCAAAAAGCACCAGGGATTCCTCCACGGATATTTTTATTCTAACGTAGTCAAGAGCCTTAACTAACCAAACTGATTCGACCGAACCTGTAAGTCACATGGTCACATCAAAGAAGAGACTTACACTTGGATCATAGAGACCAACGATTTTTTACTCATCAAGAGGCACTGCCGTTGATTCTTTTCCATAGAACAAAGATTATTTGGGATTTACTTCAACTATAGTAACTTAATAGAATTGAGTCTCATTTTAGGGATCCATCAGTCCAGCCTAACCCCATCTAAGCCCATGGGTTAGCCAACCGCCCAAACACTATAGTGATAGGATCCATTTAGGAATTTGGTTATATTTTGTCTCGGGTACTAGGGGGAAAAGAGTTCCCATGTCCCCTAGTTGGTGCTTCAAGCAAACTTCAAGATAGTCACACCACTTACACAGCCAATATGAAATTGCATGTTTCATAGATTCAGCTATCTTGAAAATAATATTTTAATGAAACCATAGAATCATTGATCATAATCCTCCAAATATCTGGTTGAATTCTAATTTCCAATCATTCTTTCATGAGTGTACCTATGGCATCATTGGTAAACCAGAACGCTCACCACTTGTCCACTCAGGGGCTTTTTAAAAGTTCCTAGCTCATAGTACCCGAAAATGTATTCACTTATAAAAATCCAGATGGACTCTCTGTTGAAGATCAGCAAGATCAACCAACATATCCATATAAAAGAGCCATGGACTCATCTATTGAGGACCAGCAAGGTTAATCAACTAGATCCATGCCCAAGTTCAAAAAACAACTCTAACACCTTGTTCCATTTTCTTCCTCGACGCACGCGTGGGTATCTTTGGCAACCTAGAGCCCGAGCACCGTATGGTCAGCACTCTCTAGGATCCTTTTGCAGGTCACCTAGCGCTTCCCTCATAGGCCGCTTCCTTTTAGACAGTATGAAGATATAGTACATAGATTGTCCAAAATTTGGAACTCCTTTATAGTTAGGTCCTTTATTCGAAACTAGGTCATTACACCATTCAGGACAGTTGGCTCTTTTATTATAAGGGTCGGCTATGTGTTCTTAGGGAGAAACAACCGGCACTCCTCCATGATGCCCATTATTCCCTTGTTGGTGGTCATCGTGGGATTAACAATACCTTGGAGAAGTTAGAAAGATCATTTTATTGGCTGAAGATGCGCAGGGATGTGTACAACTATGTTTCACAGTGTTCCATATATCAAAAAGTGAAGGTACCACATTCCAAACCGGCAAGGTTGCTTCAGCCATTTCCCGTTCTTAAGGGTCCATTTCACGACATTTTAATGGATTTTGTTGGACCCCTTCCCGCATCTACTAGATCTCTTATACCATGTAAGCAGACGGCCACAACAGAAGATATAGCTTGGATTTTTCTTTGACATTGGTATTTAGTTTGTGGTTTGCCACCACGGACCATTACTTCAGATTGGGACCCAAAGTTTACATCTCACTTCTGGCGAGCTCTGTTTGACAACTTCGGTACCAAATTACAATTGTCTAGTGCATTCCATCCCCAGATAGATGGCCAAACCGAGATTTACAATTAGTTGGCTTTCGATGTGCTTAAAGCGTACTACCATGATCAATAGTCAAAGCAAGAGCCTCATCTCCCATTGGCACAGGTAGAACTCCTTACGAGGCAGCCTTTGGTTGAAGATTTTCATCCCTTCTCACGAGGATGATCTCTCCTTCCTTGGAAGCCAACAAGATGACAAACTTTTTCAACCATGATTGAGTCCATCAAAGAGCATCTTACCAAAGCTCAAGAGGGTTACATCAATTAGGCAAACAAGTCACGGCGGAGAGATGTCAATTTCAAAGAAGATGAATGGGTATATTTAAGGATCATGAAGCAAAGACTCAAGCAAGTGGGCAAGCACTATCCAAAGTTGTCATTCAGAAGTTTTGGTCCTCTTCCCATAATCAAGAAGATAAGCGATGTCACGAACTCAGATTGCCAAATAGTTGGATGTAACATACCCATCTTCACTAATAAAGAAATGTCCATGTAATTATGAGTTTTTATGGTATAAAAATCAATGATTTTATTATTTGAGTTATATATACTTAGAATCTTCAAATTTTGAGCCCAAATTTGGAATCTGCACGCGATTTTACCCTAATATAGGATTTTACAGCATCCAAAACGAACACCGGATCAAGCCTATACGCAAATTTCACTCATTTTAGTTAAAAAACGGCGACCTTTAAACCTTAATAAATGCACGACCGGGCGTCCGATTGACGAACGGTCTGAACCCCAACAACCAGGAGAACATCCCGGACAAAAAAAAATTCACCCCTCAGGCGGTCCGGCACGCAAATCGAGACAGGCGTCCCAAATTTGGGTACCCCACCCCAAAATTTGGGTCGTACACACTTACTAGGGTGCTCGTACGATGGCCGCCCAAGAACCAAAGGACGATCGCCCACTGTATGGTCCACACGTACCTCTACGTGGACACCCATGCTGCCCCAGACCAGATAAGATACATGCGTACCACTACGTGGACACCCATGCTGCCCCAGACCAGATAAGATACATGCGTACCACTCCTTTCTCGGACAACCGACACCATACCTTTCCCCTAGACCCATGCAGACCACTGATCCATAGCCTTTGAAGGTACACCGTCCTTTCGTCCTTGCTTTGTGCAGCGCCCGTACCCATACCCCTCAGCTATATAAACCCTCGGGGTGCTCCACAGGCAACACGCAGTTCTGTGTAGCGTACCCCCGTACCACCGTCTGTCCAGCGCAGCATACTTGCTGTCGTACAGCCGCCCCTTGCAGCCACCCCTCTCACACCCCCTCATTTGCCTCTTTTCAGATAAGCCAATTTTCCTCCATCCCCCTCTTGTTAGGAGCCAGTGTCCTTAACTCTTCTCCCCCTCCCCCCGTGTGAAGAGACTTACAGCAGCCCCTCACACCCCTCTCCACGTTTTTGGCCTTAAGGACATCTCACAATCCCCCCATTTGCGTAGACTTTAATAAGGGTTTTTTTGCCTCAAGAAAGGGTTCGTGCGTCATACTCTTTTGCTCATACGGTGAGCAAACGAACTCAAAATTTAGATCCGACTGAAGCGTTTCGATCGCAGCAGCGAGATCTACAAGGCGACGCCTAAGATGGCCTCTTCTCGAAGACGTCAAAATATTACCTCAAGAGGAGCGCGCAATAACGAGATTAGGGAAGATGCTCCAAATGCGGCTCCAACCCTCCCTTTTCAAGCTCCTCAAGGAAATGGTGGCCAGGTTAGCTTGGTTAATTTTTAAAAGAAGAGATTTTCCTTAAATTAGTGTTAATGAATGGTATCTTTTCCTTTTAAAATAACGACATAAAAATTGTATGAAGTTATGAATTATGTGATGCCGTATTCGATAAATTGCGTTGAAATTGTGATCTTCACGAATTGTGAATGCTATATTTAATAAATTGCAACAATGAAGTTGTTATCTTTAGAATTCAAGGTTTTCTTTTGGCTTCAACGCTAACTCCGTTCCGTGCTTGTGTAGCCGGGCGGCGTCGTTAGCAAAGCTCGGGATTGACCCAAGGTATCCCTCATACCATTGGGAGAATAAGGTTCGCCGATTGAGGCGAGGTTATGATGCTGCCTAGTTCTGAGGGCCCAGGCTAGTGCGGTAAATAAGCCCACCCTAGTGTGCAGACATCCCTCTGAGGAGCGGGAGGATCAAGCGATGGAGCCTGAGAGGGCGAGAGGCCGGCTTGAGTCCTCGCCAGCGGCCGACGATGAGGTGTATGGTCCCGTAGGGTTTTGCCTAGCATGTAGAGGCTGGAATGCCGAATTCTAGATCATCGGCAGTATAAGAATAAGAGAGCCGGTTTGGCTTGTATGGAATTGATTCATGTATAAACTTTTTATATAAATATATCTTGTTTGTGGCATGATTGTATTGTGTAAAAAGGCTGTTTTAACAAATCTTGTGAAAAAGGGCCTTAATTAAGGAATATGTTTATTTATGTCAAACAGTGTGGTAGGATTAATTAGAAAACAAATTGATGCGTGAGTAGGGTGGAAAGTGGGAGGATGGAATGCCCGACGGCACCATCCTACGGACGGGTGGACCCAATTAGTCGGGTAGCTTTCCAACAGATTAAGTGAAAGCCCTATGCTAGATAATTAGGTTCTTGGGCAACTCTATTCTAGAAGACTAGGCCAGCGGGCTGTGCCTTGCATAAGATGAGGAAAAAAGCGTTGTCTCTAGAAATCAAGTCTAGTAGTTGCCCAATTTATGATCAATTGCCCTATGGGTGATTTGATGTTTATAAAATCACGCTCCCGCTGCTACGGGATAGATCTAAGTCATACCTATGAATCGTATCCTTGAATCTCTACAGGGTCAAGGTGTCGATGAATAGGAAATTTTTCCAAGATAAGACTTAGTGGACTATCTTAAGTGTTTCCCCCATTTTAGAAGGGAGGAACCTTACAATTGGTATCAGAGCCGATCTTAGCTCCTAGGAATTGTCATTTAAGGATTGTTTTGCAATGAATGTTTTACCTAACATAATGCTAAGTAGTAAAAACATCCTACTAAAACAAATAAGTTGAATTGATGTTTGAATGATTGTAGGAAGAGGAAGATGCCTACTCCAAGTTTCTAGCTTTCCAATGCATCTTCGAGACTGCTAGTCACTCCTCGAATTTTGAGTTCCGCGACACCATGGTGCAGATACTAGAGAAGATGTCCCTCCCTCATTTCTCTCGTATTCAAAGAGGATGGGGTAGAGATTTCTGGAGTCGTGGGCCGAGATACTTCTTCATCCGAGCAGATCAAATTGGGAACCTTACCACCAACCTAAAGCAGATTCGTTGGATTGAGAAGTTGAAGATGATCCGTTTATTTTGGTTCGTATCGGTACCCCCAGGGCCGACACCTCGGTGACTATAGATGGGGTTTGCATACCTCAGGATCGTTGGGTGTATGACCAAGTGATGCAAATCTTACCTCTGCTGATAGAGTAGCTGTGTTGGGATCTACCCCAATCCAAAGTCTACCACCCTTACCATCAGTTTTTAGAGTCTTAGAAACTACAGCGGAACCCCCATATTTCACCTATGTGGACCGCTCTACCCTTATGTCATAGTCAAGCCTAGGAATTTCCCTTGATGTCAAATAAGACTAATTATATTAGTCTCTGATCTTTGTAATAAAACTTGTCCTTGTAAATATTTGGAAATAAAATAATTTCAATGTTTTACTCTCCAAAAATAAGCATTGTGCAAATATGAATCTTGTAATCTTAAAATTGTTTTTACAATGATGGCTAGGATGACAACCCTCCACTTCCCAATGCGCTTTACACCGATACCCAGGAGAAGAAGCTCCTGCTTAAGCAAATTCAACCTCCCTCCTTTAAAGGAGAAGGTTCAAAGGTTGAGAAGGATGCTGAAGTCTGGATTGAGGCGATGGACGATTATTTCTCTGCTGTCGGTACTAGAGTAGCAAATCAGACTATGCTCACACGATTTCGCCTCATCGGAGATGCTAAACTCTGGTGGAAACAGTGGTGCTGTGACAAGGAAGTCACTGAGCATTCTCAAACATGAGGAGACATCAAGCAGGCAGTGAAGGAAAGACTTCTTTCCCCATCCCATGAATCCATAAAGATGAACGAGTTTTTTAGTCTTAGGCAGTGCAGCTTAACTCTTGAGGACTACTATTCCAAATTTATCACCCTTCGGAAGTATGCCCCAGCTATGACTACTTCCCAGCAAGTGGCTCGTTTCTGCCAAGGGCTAAATGAACCCTTAGATTCCCGCCTTGAAGCAATGAGGCCAAGCACATTACAGGATGCTCTCATACGAGCAAAGCCCCTTGTGAAAGAAATGAAGGCTAACAAACCGAAGAATCAAAAGAGATCTTACCCTGAGGCAAATCTTAAAGATCAACCCTACAAGAAACCTCAATAGAATTTTCCCTACTACAACAGAGGGCGACAAGGCAACTCTTTTGTCCCCCGCTCATATGCTGCTTCTTCCAGAGAAGGCCCTCTGTGTTTTGAGTGCAATGAGCCGGGACACTTTAGAGCCAACTGTCCCAAGATGGCAACATCATTTCCCCAAGGTAGCAGAGGAAATCAAGGCCGTGGAACCCCTATCCACCAAGGTGCAAGAGGTAATGGCCGTGGCAGAGGCTGCAGAGGAGCAGTTGCTAGGATTGCCTGTGTTATAAGTGAAGAACTGACTTGGAAACGGTTGAAGAAGAGCGTGCCACCGTCCATGTGGCAGTAGAACACCAAGGTCCGAATAAACAATTTGGTGTAATCCAAACCCCCGCCACACATCACGGTAAGCCATTTCAGCTTTTGATTGATTGGGGTAGTACCCATTCATTCCTTTCTCCTAGGTGCTTGCAAAAATTAAACTTGAGTCAAAAAACAGCTAGAAGAATGATTATAGAGTTAGCCAGTGGGAAAGAAGTAGTATCTCACCACTCTATAGGGAACCTTGATTTTGAGCTGGGTAATAAGCAAACTCATGGCCACTTTAGAGTCTTGCCACTAGGAATTTATGATGGAATCCTTGGGATGGATTGGTTAATTGCAAACAAAGCTAGCATTCATGTAACCAGGGGAGTATCACTTTTGAAAATGAGCATGGCCAAGTAATATCTGTTCAGGGGATCACAAGAAAACCTAAATCTAGGGTAGTCAAGGCAAAACATCTTCTCAAGGGAACACGTAAGGGTCAGCAAGTTTTCTTAGTTAAACTCAACAAAGTCATTGAACCTAGTATGGAGACAGAACCCTCTTGGCTCCAAGAATTCTCTGACATCTTCCCTGACGAGCTTACAGGGTTACCGCCTCCTTGAGAAGTCGATCATGAAATCGAGGTGATCCCTGGAGCTCAACCCATCTCAAAAACTCCCTATAAAATGTCCCTTCCTGAAGCCATTAAACTTAAGGAGCAACTTTCCCAACTCATTGAACAAGGATTTGTACGCCCGAGTAGCTCTCCTTGGGGAGCACCTGTTCTTTTCCAAAAAAAGGACGGGAATCTCCGCCTCTGCATAGATTATCAAGGGCTAAATCAAGTCACTATCAAGAATAAGTATCCTATCCCTCGCATCGACGAACTTCTTGACAAGCTTCATGGGGCCAAAGTCTTCTCAAAAATAGATTTGAGGTCTGGTTACTATCAGATCAAAGTCAAGGAAGCAGATATACCCAAAACAGCCTTCAATACCCGTTATGGCCGCTATGAGTTTACTGTAATGTCATTCGGGTTAACCAATGCTCCTATAACCTTCAACCGCCTAATGCAAGATATATTCCGTCCTTCCTTGGATGAATTTGTGCTTGTTTTCTTTGATGACATCTTAATCTACTCCAATTCAATGGAAGAGCATGAGGAGCATGTGCGTAGAGTTCTGCAATTGCTGCGCAGACACAAGCTCTATGCCAAGAAAAGCAAATGTACCTTCTTTACTCATCAAATTGAGTATCTTGGATTCACCGTCTCCAAAGATGGCATCTCAGTAGACCCCGCCAAGGTCAAGGATATTCTAGAATGGCCACCCCCTAAATCAGTTCGTGAAGTTCATGGGTTTTTGGGAATCACGGGATGGTATAGAATTTTTATCAAAGATTATGCCTTGGTAGCTGCACCTTTGACGGATCTTCTTAAGAAGGATTGCAAAATAGTGTGGCTGCCAATCCATCAAAACAGTTTTGATCAGCTCAAGGTCATTATCACTTCTGCCCCAGTCCTGAAACTTCCTGATTTCGCCAAGGAATTTGAAGTGGTTACTGATGCTAATAGTCTAGCACTTGGTGGTGTCTTAGGCCAAGAAGGAAGACCAGTCGCTTATACTTCCCGCAAGCTGAAGCAATATGAAGCAAATTGTGCCACCCATGATTTGGAGCTCTTAGCAGTTGTTCATTGCCTCAAATTATGGAGACATTATCTCTTAGGGGCAAATTCTAGCTTGTAACTGACCACAAAAGTCTAAAGTGGATCTTCACCCAGCCTAACCTCAACATGCGACAAAGGAGATGGATTGAAATTCTACAAGAATATGACTTCGACAGCAAATTCCACCCTGGGAAAGATAATGTGGTAGCAGATGCACTTAGCCACAAATCTTTCTTGAGTGCAATTTCAATGCCAAATAATCCCATACTGGTCAAGGTGGAAGAAGTCTCATCTCATGACCCAGAATATCAGAGGATGATGAAGTTAGTAGAAGAAGGAGGAAATTCAGAGAAAGAGAAGAATCTAATCAAGGGATACTCCACTCATGAAGGAAGCCTCTACTTCAATCATAGGCTATGTATCCCTAAGGATCCTGCTTTAAAGAAACTAATCCTCCATGAAGCTCATGATAGTCCTGCTGTGCAGCACACCCAGGCTATGCAAAAACATTAAATGCTGTAAGAAGGAGCTTTCATTGGGCAAGCTTGAAAAATGATGTGCTTCGGTACTTGAAGCAATGTCTCTCATGCCAAAGGATCAAAGCTGAAAGGGTCAAGATGCCTGAAAAACTTCAACCCTTAGATATTCCCCAAATGAAGTGGGAGTGCATTAGTATGGATTTTGTCACAAGTCTCCCCACTGTTCAAGGAGGATATGACTCCATTCTAGTAGTAGTGGACTTACTTACCAAAGTAGCTCACCTTATACCAGCAAAGAAGACCTTCAAAGCTTCTGATGTTGCTCGAATATTCATCAAGGAAGTCCTCAAACTTCATGGTCTCCCAAAAAGGATAGTAAGTGATCGGCATTCTGACTTCACTTCAAAATTTTGGCAGTCTTTATTTCAAGCCCTGGGAACTCAACTTTGCTTTAGCGCAGCTTATCATCCAGAGACCGATGGCCAGACTGAGAGAGTCAATCAAGTAATTGAAGACATTCTCAGAGCATACTGTGGACGGGAACCAAGAAGGTGGATTCAATACCTTCCTCTGGTAGAATTTGCCTACAATGCATCTTATCATCAAAGCATAGGAATGTCACCATTTAAAGCACTCCATGGGCAAGAGTGCTTGTCTCCTCTAAATTTCTCTGATCCAACCATAAGAGTTGAGGCATCCAAGAAAATGCTCGAAGAAATGGAGGAACAAACCAAGGCAATCCAAAAGGATATTAAAGCTACCCAAGATCGACAAAAGCATTATGCTAACAACAAGAGGTCTGAAAGGATCTTCAAGGAAGGAGACAGAGTTCTTCTACGAGTGCGACCCAAACAAAGTTCTCTATCACTTGGGAAATATAAGAAGCTCAGTCCTAGGTATTGTGGTTCCTATACAGTTATCAAGTGTCTAGGTAAAAGTGCCTATAAACTCCAACTCCCAGTCCATATCAAAGTCCATAATGTATTTCATGTAAGTTTGTTAAAACCATATATCCCCAGTCTCGATCATATTCTTGATGATAAACAAGTTGTAATCCCTACTCAAGGAGTCCTTGACCAGTAGCATCATAGATTCTAGGGAAAGGCAACTCCGAAATAGAACTCTTGTAGAACATCTAGTACAATGGAAAGATTACCCTGAAGAGGATGTAACTTGGGAAGATGAAGCTACACTCTTAAAGGATTATCCCCAATTCATGACGAGATGAGGACATCTCGATTTCTTTAAGGAGGGAAGGATGTAACATACCCATCTTCACTAATAAAGAAATGTCCATGTAATTATGAGTTTTTATGGTATAAAAATCAATGATTTTATTATTTGAGTCATCTCTACTTAGAATCTTCAAATTTTGAGCCCAAATTTGGAATCTGCGTGCGATTTTACCCTAATAAAGGATTTTACAGCATCCA
Source organism: Cibotium barometz (assembly GCF_041138505.1). Classification (NCBI taxonomy): domain Eukaryota; kingdom Viridiplantae; phylum Streptophyta; class Polypodiopsida; order Cyatheales; family Cibotiaceae; genus Cibotium; species Cibotium barometz. The sequence continues at coordinate 11,119,278 of NC_141086.1, read as the reverse complement.
AAACGGACACCGTGTAAGATCCCTGTTCCCACCGAGCAACAAATTCGGGATACTAGCAGCGGAAGTAGCACTTCTCGCGCGGGACAGGGGTCCCACATTCGGGGCCTCCCCCACGGATATCCGGATAAGAGACTAATCCGTCGGTTGTTCCAAAACCGAACCCGGAAAAACTTCCTTTACCGGAAAGCACGGGCGATTCCACCAGTATAACTTTTTACTCTAACGTAGTCAAGATCATTTCTGATCGAGCTGATCCAATTACATCTATAAGATACTTGGTCAGATCAAGGAAGAAACTTGCACTTGGATCATTGGGATCAACGCTTTTTTTCCCATTCAAGAGGCACAGTCGATCCATAGAACAGTTACTGTCCGGGATTTATTTTATCTATCGTAAAAACAAAAGTTTGAGTCTCGATTTACGGATCCATCAGTCCAGCCTAACCCCATCCGATCCCATGGGTTAGTCAATCGCCCAACCACTGTAGTGATGGGATCCAATTAAGAATTTGGTTAGGTTTTGTCCCGGGTACCAAGGAAAAGAGTTCCAAGGCCCCCTAGTCGGATGTTCATGCAAAAATAAAACTAGTCACACCACTCACACCCAATATGAAATTGCCTTTTCACAGATTCAACCAGTTTAAAACAATCCTTTAATAAAACCATAGTATCACTGATCACCATCTTCCAATTTATCTACTTGATTCTTAATTTTCCCATCATTCCTTCATCAGAGTATCTATGGCATCATTGGCAACTAGGACGCTCACCACCTGTCCACTCAGAGGCCGTTTCCTAATTCCTAGCCCATAATACTTGGCAATATAATCACTTATCAAGATGGACTCTCGTTGAAGATCAGCAAGATCAACCAACAGATCCATATAAAGAGCCATGGACTCATCCATTGAAGACTAGCAAGGTCAATCAACCAGATCCATGCCCGATTTCAGAAAACAACTCCTACTCTTGTTCCAATATCTTCCTCGACGCACGCGTGGGTATCCTAGGCGACCCAGAGCCCGAGCACCGTATGGTCAGCACCCTCTAGGATCCTTCGCAGGTGACCTAGCGCTTCACTCATAGGCCGCTTCCTTGGCCCCTCATCCACCGTACCGGAAGCTCACCATTTTAATCGCACCGAGGCTGGTCAAGACGACCGACCTTGCTACGCGAGACGTCCTTCATTGACTCTCCGTCAGCAGTTGCAACTTTATTAGTTAGGTCTCCACGACCTTAATCACAAGATGGTCAAAATGCCCCCCCAGCATTCTTGACATAAAACAATCATTTACAAACAGTTTACAATACAGTTTCTATTTTAACTTTCATTTTTCCACATTATCCCTCATCAATCCACATTACTTATTCTATATTCCATTTATATGTATACTCATCCCATCACATCATTTTCCATCTCATCACTCTATTTTAACTTTCATTTTTTCACATTATCCCTCATCAATCCACATTACTTATTCTATATTCCATTTATATGTATACTCATCCCATCACATCATTTTCCATCTCATCACTTCAGATTCCTTCACATCACATATCATATATTCACACCCATACATATATCCACATCCACATCCACATCCACATCCACATTCACATTCATACATATATCCATATCCACATCCACATCCACATTCACATCCATACATCCACATCTACATCCATACATCTATTTTCAAATCCACATCTACATGCACATTCATGCATCCACATCCATACATCCACACCTACATGCACATTCACATCCATACATCCACATCTATATGCGTACATTCACATCTACATGCATACATCCACATCTCTATGCATACATCCACATCCACATTCACATTCACCTCCATACATCTACATCTATATGCATACATCCACCTCCACATTCACATCCACATCTATACATCTACATCTACATGCATACATCCACCTCCACATCCACATCCACATCTACATCTACATGCATACATCCACCTCCACATCCACATCCACATCTATACATCTACATCTACATGCATACATCCACATCTCCATTCACATCTACATCTATACATCTACATCTACATGCATACATCCACCTCCACATCCACATCCACATCTATACATCTACATCTACATGCATACATCCACATCTCCATTCACATCCACATCTATACATCTACATCTACATGCATCCATCCACATCTCCATTTACATCCTCATCTATACATCTACTTCTACATGCATACATCCACATCTCCATGCATACATCCACCTCCACATTCACACCCACATCCATACATCTACATCTACATGCAAACATCCACATCTCCATGCATAATAAAATTCTTTTAATTAATCTAAGATGATAGTTCCTAGAATATGGTAGGGAATCCTCTCTTCATGCTTTGAATGAAATTATTTTATGTGTATATTTTTATAAAATTTTGCCATAGCTCCGCTACTATAACTAATAAATCTCAATTACTTTAAAAGATAGGTTTTTTTTTAAGGGAATGATTAGAATGATCCCTAATTGGATCATTAACCCTTAATGGATTAAATAAAAAAATAATCATAAACTAAAAGCATAGATAAAAAACTATTAATTTATTCTCAAGCATAGATTAATCTTGGATTAAGAAAAAGCTTTATGAAAGCTTCATTTGGATTGAGAATGGGTCAGGAGTATGACCATTTCTTAAGTGAGAGAGAGAAAAAACCATTAGAATTAGACATAAATGAAAATTTATGTAATTCTTTACTATCATTAAATTAATTAACTTCAATAGCATTTCAAAAACCATACCAATTAACCTTCTCAAGCTTGAGAGGGGTTGAGAAGAGAGAATCATTGAGAAATTATAGAAAAGATCAAAATTCACTATACTTATCTTATAATTTTCTTGATTCTTTGTTCACGGTAGAGGCCCCCAACCAATCAATTGGTTTAGTATGTTGATGGAGCCACCAATGGGGATTGAAGAAAGGGAGAAGTATCAAAAACTAGTGAATTATTAAAGAATTCACAGTTCTTGGCTTAGGTGGAGTAGAGTAACAATGCATAAGACACTATATTTTTTTTCAACAAGGGAAGGCTTCTATTTATAGGAAAAATTGAGCTCCTAACCAAACAAACTGATTCTAGAATTTTCCAAGTCAGTTTGGTTGAATTTGGACTAGATTTGGACCTAGTTTGGTTACTTTTTGATTCGATTTGGTTTCATTTTGATTTGGTTTGGTTCAAGAGAGATGAGAGATAAAAATATCACATTATTTTTTAGTTTAAAACTCATTCAAGCATGTGAAATATGTACCTCCTTTAAAGAACTCCCCTTCCTTACATATGTGTCAAAATTTTATTGCTCATAGTTTTTTTACTAATAAACCTTGTACATTTTCAACTCTTCATCTTATATGAAATATGCACCTTCTTTAAAGAACTCCCCTTCCTCACATATGTGTCAAAATTTTATTGCTCATAGTTTTTTACTAATAAACCTTGTACATTTTCAACTCTTCATCTTATGTGAAATATGCACCTTCTTTAAAGAACTCCCCTTCCTTACATATGTGTCAAAATTTTATTGCTCATAGTTTTTTACTAATAAACTTTGTACATTTTCAACTCTTCATCTTATGTGAAATATTTACTCATTTTTGGGTATCTTCTTTTACAATTTGGATTTATCTCCTCCCTACACATGGATTGATGCTATTGGCCCATAGGAACCTTAATTGGACCATAATCCAAAAATTTCTGAAAATCTAGACCCTTAGACTAAGGTTCTTTATACCTATTTCCAATTAATTCCAATTGCACATTGGAAAATTCTTTCTGAATTTCTATTTCAGGGGGATTCATTTTAATAAGGTGAGATATTTTTCTATCCAAAAATTTTCAAAGTCTGAATATTCTCTCTCTAGAATATTTTCTCTCTCTAGGTTAAAACAGCCACAAACAAGATCTCTTATATTTCAGAAAAGGAATTGATTACAGGGGAATATGCTAGACATCAAAAAGGGGTTGGGGAAGGAATCTTACATTCTACCCCACTTAAAAAATGCGAGATGTCCTCATCTCGCAAACTGGGATAATTTCGCAAGATGCACGAATATGAGACTTAGAGAAAAATTTTAATCAAGATTAACCACCAAGAAAAGTCTTAAAGAAAGCAAGATAAGAACAAGATTTAAACTTTATTCATTCTCGGAATTTATACAGTAAAGATAGAAGAACTCTTTACACTTCCATAAGTCCGTCCATCATATGGTCACAAAAGCAGCACTCATCACAAGCTGCACAAGTATAGGGTAACTCATCTATGGGAATGATTTTGCTGGTTATTACCGCACCTATCTCAGTGGTATGAGGTGATCTAACAAAAGGACCTCTGAGAGGCAAGCCAAAAATGGGATAAAGGCATATCTTCTCATGAGGAAGAAAACACGCCAGTAAGAAGACCCGCTCAGAAAACCCAAGATGCCTTGATCTCATGACGCAGTAGTATCGGGGACCCAAACCCAAAGCTTCAATAACCATGGCCAAGCGGACATTGTTACGAAAGTGCTGCTGACCCCAGGGTGTTACCCTAGTTATGTTTTGATAGGTCCGCCATTTGGTCTGAGCTACAGAAGTTCCTAGGTGAGGAAAAAGTGAGCGCTCATACTGTTCAATAAAGTCTTTCTTCACAGACTCTCTTGCGTCTTGAAGGTGAGAAATCATCAGGGATAAAACTAATTCCTGTTGCCAAGCCATGAAGGAGATTAAGAAAGAAAGGAGATTGATGGGAGTAAGATTACTGTGAGCGACAAGTAAAAGTTACGACTTATATAAAGGAAGGAGCTAGCGTAACCTAGAAGCCAACGGTAACTTGCCACTGAAGTTTTAATGTCTTTCCATGATTTGTGTTTGACACATTTTTCTATAGAAGGCATTAAGAATTTTGAGATGAGGAGATAAAAGAAGCTTGTAGGCTAAGTCACCTACTTTCATTGAATTCAGATATAAGGGTCACAATATCTGGGGGATAACTTCTTATACTCCCCAAGAGATAAAGAACTTCTTTTGGGCCGTACTCGAATGAAAACCAAAACCTTGGTATCCAAAACACCAATTCTCACTTCTGAACTCATTGTTCTAAATCCTTAAAACAGATGGGACTCCTGAGAAGTATTCTAGGGAAAGGGTCTTCCTTTTTTTTTAATAACAGAAACTTTCTTTTATTTTAGAGAGGGAATAATTATAAGATCAGAAAGGGAGATTCTTACTCGTGTATACCTCGAAGGCTGGGGAGGAATCTTACATTCTACCCCACTTAAAAAGTGCGAGATGTCCTCATCTCGCAAGGTAGAGGACAACTCTTTTTCTTAAGATCCAATTTTATTCTGGGGTTCCTTATTTTCTGGTCAACCCAACAGAACACTGGGGTAAATATCCCTTATATAGAACTCATCATTAAATAACAATTCATTCAGATCATATCATTCATATCTTTAATATGATAATGGTCCATTAGACCGAAAAGTTTCCTTCGGAACATTCCTCCACGGAAATTTCAGTCAAGCAAGTTCTCAATTTGACATCCCTTAACTTGATCTACCGGTCAAGTATTAACAGTAGCAATCTGACAGCACAACCCACTAATCTCATAGTGATTTGCTGAATTCATTATCATCATTCTAGTTATGAATATCATCACAAGGACTCGTCCCATTCCCCCTCATTGTGGTTTCATTATATTTCAACTAATTTTTAAAAATCATCATTTTTCAATCAGAATCCAAATCAATTCATCAATTCTCAAACAGAATTACAAATCATATCAATCACATTCAAAATCATCATCTGGATAGCATTAACGCTTACAATTTCAAGTCTTAGATTTACTCGTATATACTGTCAGTAAAGAGCTGCAGTACACTCTCTGTATATACGGGTAGTCACGGCCCTTGGAATTATAAGGTAAATACTATCATGTCTAGGCCTTAAGCAAGTCAGGGATTCTATATAATTGCGGTACTTCCATCTGAAGACCCAATTACCAAATTACAAATTTCAATTTGAATATCAAATTGTATGAATTATCTCACACAATTATAACCTTTTTGTGTTTCTTGATAAATTTTTGATATATTTGTCTTCTCAGTTGATCTTTATTAACCAAAGGCTCTGATACCAACTATAAGATCCCTGTTCCCACCGAGCAACAGATTCGGGATACTAGCAGCGAAAGTAGCACTTCTCGCGCGGAACAGGGGTCCCACATTCGGGGCCTCCCCCACGGATATCCGGATAAGAGACTAATCCGTCAGTTGTTCCAAAACCGAACCCGGAAAAACTTTATTTACCACTTATCAAGATGGACTCTTGTTGAAGATCAGCAAGATCAACCAACAAATCCATATAAAGAGCCATGGACTCATCCATTGAAGACCAGCAAGGTCAATCAACCAAATCCATGCCCGATTTCAGAAAACAACTCCTACTCTTGTTCCAATATCTTCCTCGACGCACGCGTGGGTATCCTAGGCGACCTAGAGCCCGAGCACCGTATGGTCAGCACCCTCTAGGATCCTTCGTAGGTGACCTAGCGCTTCACTCATAGGCCGCTTCCTTGGCCCCTTATCCACCGTACCGGAAGCTCACCATTTTCATCGCACCGAGGCTGGTCAAGACCTCGGCCGACCTTGCTACGCGAGACGTCCTTCATTGACTCTCCGTCACAGCAGTTGCAACTTTATTAGTTAGGTCTCCACGACCTTAATCACAAGATGGTCAAAATGCTCCCCCAGCATTCTTGACATAAAACAGTCATTTACAAAAAGTTTACAATACAGTTTCTATTTTACTTTCATTTTTCCACATTATCCCTCATCAATCCACATTACTTATTCTATATTCCATTTATATGTATACTCATCCCATCACATCATTTTCCATCTCATCACTTCAGATTCCTTCACATCACATATCATATATTCACATCCATACATATATCCACATCCACATCCACATCCACATTCATATATATATCCACATCCACATCCACATCCACATTCACATCCATACATCCACATCTACATCCATACATCTATTTTCACATCCACATCTACATGCACATTCATGCATCCACATCCATACATCCACACCTACATGCACATTCACATCCATACATCCACATCTATATGCATACATTCACATCTACATGCATACATCCACATCTCTATGCATACATCCACATCCACATTCACATTCACCTCCATACATCTACATCTATATGCATACATCCACCTCCACATTCACATCCACATCTATACATCTACATCTACATGCATACATCCACCTCCACATCCACATCCACATCTACATCTACATGCATACATCCACCTCCACATCCACATCCACATCTATACATCTACATCTACATGCATACATCCACATCTCCATTCACATCTACATCTATACATCTACATCTACATGCATACATCCACCTCCACATCCACATCCACATCTATACATCTACATCTACATGCATACATCCACATCTCCATTCACATACACATCTATACATCTACATCTACATGCATCCATCCACATCTCCATTTACATCCTCATCTATACATCTACTTCTACATGCATACATCCACATCTCCATGCATACATCCACCTCCACATTCACACTCACATCCATACATCTACATCTACATGCAAATATCCACATCTCCATGCATAATAAAATTCTTTTAATTAATCTAGGATGATAGTTCCTAGAATATGGTAGGAAATCCTCTTTTCATGCTTTGAATGAAATTATTTTATGTGTATATTTTTATAAAATTTTGCCATAACTCCGCTACTATAACTAATAAATCTCAATTATTTTAAAAGATAGGTTATCTTTAAGGAAATGATTAGAATGATCCCTAATTGAATCATTAACCCTTAATGGATTAAATAAAAAAATAATCATAAACTAAAAGCATAGATTAAAAAACTATTAATTTATTCTCAAGCATAGATTAATCTTGGATTAAGAAAAAGCTTTATGAAAAGCTTCATTTGGATTGAGAATGGGTTATGAGTATGACCATTTCTTAAGTGAGAGAGAGAAAAAACCATTAGAATTAGACATAAATGGAAATTTATGTAATTCTTTACTATCATTAAATTAATTAACTTCAATAGCATTTCAAAAACCATACCAATTAACCTTCTCAAGCTTGAGAGGGGTTGAGAAGAGAGAATCATTGAGAAATTATAGAAAAGATCAAAATTCACTATACTTATCTTATAATTTGCTTGATTCTTTGTTCACGGTAGAGGCCCCCAACCAATCAATTGGTTTAGTATGTTGATGGAGCCACCAATGGGGATTGAAGAAAGGGAGAAGTATCAAAAACTAGTGAATTATTAAAGAATTCACAGTTCTTGGCTTAGGTGGAGTAGAGTAACAATGCATAAGACACTATATTTTTTTTCAACAAGGGAAGGCTTCTATTTATAGGAAAAATTGAGCTCCTAACCAAACAAACTGATTCTAGAATTTTCCAAGTCAGTTTGGTTGAATTTGGACTAGATTTGGACCTAGTTTGGTTACCTTTTGATTCGATTTGGTTTCATTTTGATTTGGTTTGGTTCAAGAGAGATGAGAGATAAAAATATCTCATTATTTTTGAGTTTAAAACGCATTCAAGCATGTGAAATATGTACCTCCTTTAAAGAACTCCCCTTCCTTACATATGTGTCAAAATTTTATTGCTCATAGTTTTTTTACTAATAAACCTTGTACATTTTCAACTCTTCATCTTATGTGAAATATGCACCTTCTTTAAAGAACTCCCCTTCCTTACATATGTGTCAAAATTTTATTGCTCATAGTTTTTTACTAATAAACCTTGTACATTTTCAACTCTTCATCTTATGTGAAATATGCACCTTCTTTAAAGAACTCCCCTTCCTTACATATGTGTCAAAATTTTATTGCTCATAGTTTTTTACTAATAAACCTTGTACATTTTCAACTCTTCATCTTATGTGAAATATTTACTCATTTTTGGGTATCTTCTTTTACAATTTGGATTTATCTCCTCCCTACACATGGGTTGATGCTATTGGCCCATAGGAACCTTAATTGGACCATAATCCAAAAATTTCTGAAAATCTAGACCCTTAGACTAAGGTTCTTTATACCTATTTCCAATTAATTCCAATTGCACATTGGAAAATTCTTTCTGAATTTTTATTTCAGGGGGATTTATTTTAATAAGGTGAGATATTTTTCTATCCAAAAATTTTTAAAATCTGAATATTCTCTCTCTAGAATATTTTCTCTCTCTAGGTTAAAACAGCCACAAACAAGATCTCTTTTATTTCAGAAAAGGAATTGATTACAGGGGAATATGCTAGACATCAAAAAGGGGATGGGGGAGGAGTCTTACACATCGGATCAAGCCTATACGCAAATTTCAGTCATTTTAGTTAAAAAACAGTGACCTTTAAACCTTAATAAATGCACGACCGGGCATCGGGTTGACGAACGGTCTGAACCCCAACAACTAAGAGAACCTCCCGGATTTTAAAAAAAAAATCGCCCCCCGGGGCGGTCCGGCACGCAAATCGAGGTGAGCGTCCCAAATTTGGGTACCCCGCCCCAAAATTTGGGTCGTACACACTTACTAGGGTGCCCGTACGATGGCCGCCCAAGAACCAAAGGACGGCCGCCCACTGTATCGTCCACACGTACCCCTACGTGGACACCCATGCTACCCCAGACCAGATAAGGTACATGTGTACCACTCCTTTCTCGGACAACCGACACCGTACCTCTCCCCTAGACCCATGCAGACCACTAATCCATAGCCTTTGAAGGTACACCATCCTTTCGTCCTTGCTTTGTGCAGCGCCCGTACCCATACCCCTCAGCTATATAAACCCCCGGGGTGCTCCACAGGCAACACGCAGTTCTGTGTAGCGTATGCCCTGTTGTGCCGCCGTCCGTACCGCCTCTGTCCCAACGTAGCATACTTGCTGTCGTACAGCTGCCCCTTGCAGCCACCCCTCTCATGCCCCCTCATTTGCCTCTTTTCAGATAAGCCAATTTTCCTCCATCCCCCTCTTGCTAGGAGCCAGTGTCCTTAACTCTTCCCCCCCCGTGTGAAGAGACTTACAGCAGCCTCTCACAGCCCTCTCCACGTTGTTGGCCTTAAGGACATCTCACAATCCCCCCCCCTTTGCGTAGACTTTAATAAGGGTTTCTTTGCCTTAAGAAAGGGTTCGTGCGTCATACTCTTTTGCTCATATGGTGAGCAAACAAACTCAAAATTTAGATCCGACTGAAGCGTTTCGATCGCAGCAGCGAGATCTACAAGGCGACGCCTAAGATGGCCTCTTCTCGAAGACGTCAAAATATTACCTCAAGAGGAGCGCGCAACAACGAGATTAGGGAAGATGCTCCCAATGCGGCTCCAGGCCTCCCTTTTCAAGCTCCTCAAGGAAATGGTGGCCAGGTTAGCTTGGTTAATTTTTAAAAGAAGAGATTTTTCTTAAATTAGTGTTAATGAATGGTATCTTTTCCTTTTAAAATGACGACATAAAAATTGTATGAAGTTACGAATTATGTGATGCCGTATTCGATAAATTGCGTTGAAATTGTGATCTTCACGAATTGTGAATGCTATATTTAATAAATTGCAACAATGAAGTTATCTTTAGAATTCAAGGTTTTCTTTTGGCTTCAACACTAACTCCGTTCCGTGCTTATGTAGCCGGGCGGCGTCGTTAGCAAAGCCCGGGATTGACCCAAGGTATCCCTCATACCATTGGGAGAATAAGGTTCGCCGATTGAGGCGAGAGGTTATGATGCTGCCTAGTTCTGAGGGCCCAGGCTAGTGCGGTAAATAAGCCCACCCTAGTGTGCAGACATCCCTCTGAGGGGCGGGAGGATCAAGCGATGGAGCCTAAGAGGGCGACAGGCCGGCTTGAGTCCTCGCCAGCCGACGATGAGGTGTATGGTCCCGTAGGGTTTTGCCCAGCATGTAGAGGTTGGAAGGCCAAATTCTAGATCATCGGTAGTATAAGAATAAGAGAGCCGGTTTGGCTTGTATGGAATTGATTCATGTATAAACTTTTTATATAAATATATCTTATCTGTGGCATGATTGTATTGTGTAAAAAGGCTGTTTTAACAAACCTTGTGAAAAAGGGTCTTAATTAAGGAATATGTTTATTTATGTCAAACAGTGTGGTAGGATTAATTAGAAAACAAATTGATGCGTGAGTAGGGTGGAAAGTTGGAGGATGGAATGCCCGACGGTACCATCCTACGGACGGGTGGACCCGATTAGTCGGGTAGCTTTCCAACAGATTAAGTGAAAGCCCTACTACGCTAGATAATTAGGTTCTTGGGCAACTCTATTCTAGAAGACTAGGCCAGCGGCTGTGCCTTGCATAAGATGAGGAAAAAAGCGTTGTCTCTAGAAATCAAGTCTAGTAGTTGCCCAATTTATGATCAATTGCCCTATGGGTGATTTGATGTTTAGAAAATCACGCTCCCCCTGTGGGATAGAGCTAGGTCATACCTATGAATCGTATCCTTGAATCTCTACAGGGTCAAGGTGTCGATGAATAGGAAATTTTCCCAAGAAAAGACTTAGTGGACTATCTTAAGTGTTTTCCCCATTTTAGAAGGGAGGAACCTTACATTGGATGATACACGTCTTCCATATCTCTTCGTTAAAGCCTTATATTAGACCTTCGTTGTGTAGAATGTTCCAGAAGAACAACAACTAGAAATGGTTGATGAATTAGAGGTGATAGAGCTTGAGCAGCTCCTTCTACATAGCTGGAAGCATGGTTCTGGATGTCTTTGTAAATTTTATGCAAAGTTCAAAGATAAAGGGGCCCATGAACCGTTTGGCTAGATAAGGAATTCTTCCTCAAGTATCCATAGTTATTGGCGAACTATCCCGAAGCTATGAACCTGCCACCAAGCTAAGTAGGAGGGAATGTTATGTGCACCCATGCAGTGTGGTACACGGTGACAAGTTAGCTCATCAATAGTGCAAGAATCATGTACAAAAGTAGTGCCTTTTAGGATAATTTTTGTCGTATGCCATGACCCCTTTGTAAGCCTAGTCCCGGGATAGGTCTGGCATGAGTTACATAGGTCAGTCTGCTAGCCTTAAAGTGTCAAGTCAGTCCTCTTAATCCACTGTGTAGAATTCAACAAGTTTTCATCATTGAGATGCATCTAGATGTCAGCCATAGTAGTAGCAACATGCATTAGAGGCATTTAGGTGCATTGCATGTAGAGGGGGTGAACCCCAAGGTGGGCTAGCATTGCAAGGGCTAGCCAGCCCTAAGGCCAACCTGGTCTAGCATTGCAAGGGCTAGCCAACTCCCTAGCCACCCTCTAAGCTCAACTAACAAGCCTTTTTGGAGGCTATTGAGTAGTCAGCCAAGGCCCTTGTGGACTTGGGCATGGTTGGCTAGGTCTGGCAGCCACCTCACTAGTCTACAGGCAGTCGACTAGCATTTTATGCTAGTCAAGACAAACGCTTACTATAGTTGAATAGAAATTTTATGTCAGTCATAGCATTTAATGCTGTCGATAGCAGTAAGAGGCAGCCGACTTGGAGCATGTGGACATATAAAAAGGCACAGCCTGTTCAGTTGTACAGATAAAGATTATCATCAAATAACAAGCATGTATGATTAGGCTCTTGCATGTGCATACCTACAGCCATACTTGTGCTCTGAGCCCAAGGCAAAGAAGCTCAGCCTCTTCAAGAGTATTCAGCACACCTATCCTTAGTCTCAAGTCGGTGTATTTCTCTCGAAGATAGATTCAAAGTCACGTAAAGCACTGTTCTGTCTAGCAGTTGGTTGCTTTGTCCTTGCGTTTGGAGGTCAATCAGCCAGTTTATCCATTCAGTCTTGTGGACACAATTCAGCTTGTATATACAATTCTCTAGAAGAAGAAATAAAGCAAATACTCTCAGGGGGGGGGGGGGGGGGTAATCGGCCTCGGTCTTCAAACAAAACCAAAGGGCGATGCAAAAACAAACTTGCACACAAAACACTTCAACACTTCAACACCTTTGAGGACCAAGAAAACGAAAACAAACAGGGGGAGCTAGAGTGCTCCTGCAAACAATACACGGACACCGATTGGCCCCAAAAATAGTGGTGCCCCTTGCGGTATTTCTTTAATTGATTATAAGAGAGCTTTGATTACAATAAGGCTAGAAACTCAGCCGTCATAGTAGAACCCCTAAAGCATGCAAAGACCCTGCATCATGGCTTCTTGTCCACTCGGCATCCACAAACAAGTCCAACCATTGTTCACATTGAAAGACTCTCTCACATGAACATACAGAAGCTTTCTCCCATGATCAGGGCTGCCACAACCATCCATAGCCTCTCACCCTATGAATAGCACATAGTAGTAGTTAGGAAACGTGTTTCCTATAGGGAAAGAAACTTGGAAACGTTTCCGAAACGTTCCCTTGTAGGAAACACATTTTTTCAAGTAAATTTTTTGACATTTTTTTCCCCAAATCTAACGCCGAAGTCTGTGTGCGACTCTTTTGATAAAGTTTTTTATGTAGTGTCATGTATGTTTTTTTTTGTGGCGGCATGGAATGATGGATGATTGGATCATGGATCATGGACAGTGGACCATGGTCTATGAATCATGATCATTTGACATTCATGATGGATGATTATATGGACTTTGTTATTTGTGATTCAAAGACTGTAGGCTTCAAATTGATGTTTCCATGTATTCGATGCATTTAGTGTTATTGTTACATATTTTATACAATATATATTTGAAATTTTGTACATGCAAACACCGGTAGGTAGGAAACTTGTAGGAAACCATTTAGTGTTATTTTTACATATTGTATACAGTATATATTTAAATTGTGTACATGCAAACACCTGTAGGTAGGAAACTTGTAGGAAACTTTTGGGGTGATTTTACAAAACCCTTGAAACGCGTTTGAAACTTTTAGGAAACCCATTTCAAACAACCCCCTAGCTACTATGGAATAGCATCACACCACCCTGACACATCCAGTGCTTCTACATCACAACAAAGACTCCCAACTTTTTCCCAAAATAGAACTCGCATCACAGCACAACATACCATATAGTAGACACACCTATACACGCCCTCTTTGCCTTCCAAGGTTACTATCCATCTCAGCCATGGATTTCCTGTCCCCTGTCCAATGTCCCCTGTCCAATCAGTAGTAGCAAGGCTGTACCAAACATGTGTCCACTCCTATTATGCTTTCCTATGACATATCTCTTGGAGAAACCCAAAAACATGTTTCCACATGAAACCCTTAGGGGCTTGTTTCAGCAAACATTGGGTGACTTGTTTACCCATGAAACATCTGGTCTAGCCCAGCATGAAACCCTTGTCCTGTTTCCACATGAAAGCATTCTTGACACATATTGAAATGTAGTGCCAACACAAAACACAAGAAAAAAGAGAGAGATCTTACTGAATATGCCTGGCTGTATTTCTGCCCCACAACTAGACTTCTCCCTTCTCCAAAAAGCAAAGAGAGAGATGAAGGTTCAGTGCGCTTGTGTTTTCTGTATCACAATAGCCAACTAGCCAACCTTCTCTCGCCAAAAAAAAAAACAAGCATGGTCTATGCCTTTATTCTCTATAGCACAGCAGCCAGAGAAATGCAGCCCCCTAGCAGCTATTTTCCCAAAAAAAACAGGAGTAGCATTGCCCGCTAGTAGTCCTTCTAGAAAATCATGAGTAGAAAATCATGAGAGAGAGAGAGAGAGAGCCAAGGTGCATGTGCAGCTATAGATCCCTTTGTTTTTCCACCAATAGAGAGGCACATCTAGCCCTCTGCTTTTTCACCAATAGAGTGGTGCATCCAACCCTCTGCTTTTTCACCAATAGAGAGGTGCCCCATTGCAGCCCGCCAGCCCCTCTTCTGAAAAAGCACATGCTTGGCCCCCCATAAATAGCTTATGGGCCACGATCCTTTTTAAAGCTAAGGGTGTTTTTTTATTTTTATTAAAGGTTTTTAAACTTTTGTCCCCTCCCCTCACATGGGGTAATGAAAAAGGGACCTTTTTAAAACCTGGAGTCCTTTTTGACTTGCAAACTGATGCCATTCACATTGTCCACCATGTCCCCATGCACACCTGCATACTGTTCAGAGAAAAACATAGGGTCATGACATACCCCCCTCTTGAAAAATAGCAAGCATCCTCGATTGCACTCAATGGCACAATAAGGCATCTTATGAGCAAAGACGCCCCATATGACAAAAGCAATGACCCTCCAATGCATCTAGGTGATGAAACAATCATCCTGCATAATATTACCACACCATCATGTGAAAGTAACAAACAAATCTTGCTTGTTCCTTCAGAACCTGCTGTGCAACAAAAGTCTAAAACCAAGTGGAAATGCATCATTCTACATATGACACACATATGCATGACACACATGCATTCACAAACAATATGCTCTACCTACTCTAAAGTAACAGTCTAAGGGCTACTTGTCGTCGCTCGCAAGCCTTTCGTCCATGGACATCCCACAGGAGTCACGACTAGTGGTACAACATGAGCATAAGAAAGCACTCAATGCATCCAAACAATACATCCACTAAGTACTTTCCACATATGTCCCTCTTGATGCTTTACCCACTCTGCTCATGGCCATCCCACAGGAGCCACACCCACCAGTGGTGCATCCATGAACATAATAAAGTACCTAATGTATCATACGAACATACATGCATCACACCACACAATCGAGAGTATTACCCATGTATTCTCAAGGGTACCAGGATCCAATGGCACCAAAATACAATAATACCTCAAAAAGTGTATGCATACATGCACAAATAGAGTTCGATCCATATATCTATGAACCAAACAAACTCTAGGATTGCTCGCAAGAAGATGTATGCCCTCCATAGAGTCTCAAAGTGTTAGCTCAGGTTGCCACAGACGTTGAGCACAACCAAACCATGCCATTCCATAGGAGACCAGCTCCACAAATAGCATCATCTCAATATCCAATTGACCAATCCTGTGGTCAAGAACAAGAACCATATGACAAAGATCAATGCCCCAATCTTCCTCAGTCATACCTTAGTTCCAAAGGCAAAAAACCATCCATAGTTACAGTTATAGTTCATGGAGCGGCCAACTGTGAACCATACCCAACCTTACCATCTCATGTGACTAGTACACAATATCATAGAAGTCCCATAAGCAGATGTATTGTTAGGTGTCAGTACCTTCAAGTGAATACAAAGATGCCACCAAAGCGACTCCTAGATGACAACTCGGCATGTTTGTAACAAGGAAGCGGAGGTGCTATCCCCCTCTTGAACATATTAGGCAATGCTCTAGACCCTAGCTCTACTAAACCTGAATGAGTCATAGCAAAAGTCGACTCCTACTCAAAAGCATCAAGATAAAGCTGCAATACCTAAGGTGAATTTGCTAAGTCATCCTCCTCCATCCACTTCACATCCATTTGTGAATAGTTCTTGAACTTCACAAGATAGCGATGGGAAACTTTACCTTGTAGCTTTCTTTTCTTATGTGCTAGTATTTGCTCGGGAATAAGAACCTCATCAAGTTCCTCCACTTTCGGAGCCTCATCTGATACATCCTTAGGCACCCAAAACCTACTTGCACTCCACCCAAGCGGTAAGCACAAGTCCCTGATGAAGCATAGTAGATCACCCAAGCGGTAAGCACAAGTCCCTGATGAAGCATAGTAGATCACCACTGCTAAACATACAAAGAAACTGCCTTCCAAATCCATGAAGCCTCTGATACCACCGTGTCGGAAGCCATAGACTTCAACCCATCTTTTGCACCATAACACTTCAACTGCTTCTTGTTCCTAGCTGACTACTTCTTGTCCTTAGTGTCTTTTCTCCTACGCTTCACCCTTAGCTTTTTCTCTTCACCTCATACAGGCAAAGACACATGATCCTACACTGCCTCCTGCACTTCCTTTTCACTTTCCACGTGTTGAAGCTTTTGATGTAACTCTCATGAGACAACCACGAGCTCACCCCCTTGGGAAAGTTGTTGATTGTCCCAATGAGAGAAACCATGGGCTCGCCTACTTGAGAAAGTTGATGATGTCCCAACAACGGAACCTTGTAAACCAGCCTCGATCTTCAGACAAAACCAAAGTAGTGCGGTGCAAAAACAAACTTGTACACAAAACACTTCAACACCTTTGAGGACCAAGAAAAGGGAAACAAATAGGGGGAGCTAGAGTGCTCTTACAAATAGTACACGGACACCGATTGGCCCCCAAAATGTAGTGGCGTCCCTTGCAGTATTTCTTTAATTTTAAGAGAGCTTTGATTACAATAAGGCATCACAGTAGAACCCCTAAGGCTTGCAAAGACCTTGCATCATGGCTTCTTGTCCACTCGACATCCACAATCAAGTCCAGCCATTGTTCACATCGAAAGACTCTCTCACATGAATCCTGCATATACAGAAGCTTTCTCCCATGATCAGGGCTCCCACAACCATCCATAGCCTCTCACCCTATGAACAGCATCACACCTTGACACATCCAGTGCTTCTACATCACAACAAAGACTCCCAACTTTTTTCCAAAAGAGAACTGATCTCATCACAACACAGCATACCATATAGTAGACACACCTATACACTCCCTCTCTCCCTTCCAAGGGTACTATCCATCTCAGTCATAGATTCCTTGTCCCCTATCCAATCAATAGCAAGGCTGTACCAAACATGTGTTCATTCCTACTATTGCTGCTTTCCTGTGACGTATTTCCTGGAGAAACCCAAAAACATGTTTCCACATGAAACCCTTAGGGGCCTATTTCAGCAAACATTGGGTGACTTGTTTCCCCCTATGAAACATCTGGTCTAGCCCAGCATGAAACCCTTGTCCTATTTCCATGTGAAAACATTCTCGGAACATACTCAAATGTAGTGCTAACACAACACATAAACGAAAGAGAGAGATCTTACTGAATATGTTTGGCAGTATTTCTGCCCCACAACTATGTTACATAGGTATGCCCAAAACTGCAGGTCTCTCTGTTCTTTCCAAGCAGGAAGAAAGTAATCTGCTCCATGGGTATGTATGAAAAGATGCAGGGAAGAAGAGAGCTTGAGCTCTTGCAACAAGCACACACACACTCACAAAACCCTATACACTCACAAAACCCTATACAAAGATAAGAGCTCTTGCAACAAGCACACACACACTCACAAAACCCTATACAAAGATAAGAGTACACACAATATGAAAAGGTACCAAATACATACTAGGGTTATCTATAGTGTGAACCCAACTAAATGAGCTGGCGCTATAACTATGCTTGTCTCTAGAATGGCTGTCACACAGCCTCTCATCCCACTAGCCGCATATCATCCATGATCTCACCAACCATGCCAGTGGTGTAAGTGTGGGGCCTATCCCCCAGGCGGGTCATTAGTGTCCAGTGCCTCACTAGAGATGAGCTCGATATCTCATTACTCCCCCCGAGCTCATCTCATGTACACCAAGCAAAGCCTTGAATCTACAGAGCTTCTCTGTACCCAATGCTTTGGTGAAGATGTCAGCGACCTGCACACCTGTGTGTGCTGACATAAACATGGTCAACGTCTCTTGCCAAAACCTTCTCTTTGACAAAATGGTAGTGGACCTCTATATGCTTCATGGAGTAATTGTTGGATGATTTCGAGGACGAAGTGACAAAACTTTATGGAGGAGGATTTTTCACTGCTTTGGATGCAGGTAAAGATGAGCTTCGCTCCACTCCAACAGTTGTCATTTTACACCTGTGTGTAGTGGGCCAGGGAGACGCCGCTCGCGTCATTGATAGTCTCCTTCACGGTGTTCCTCTCTAGTAGATTCTCTAGATAGTTCTCGCTCACCTTCATTGGCTCGATCTCAGGGGATTGCTGGTTGGTTGAGTTCTTCCTTCATGTCTCGTGAGGAAAGAGAAGCTATTGAAGTCTCCCAAGTTCAACCAGAAGATGGTGTTAATCTCATTTTGGATTATCAAACATGATCCTCCAATTGAGGACATTAATAAGTGTCATGAAACGGCACTATAAAAGTTGTACATTATGAGATATTTTCCACCCAAGGCCCAGTTAAGTAAGGGCGTCCAAGTGTGAATAAGGGCCAAATGTATATAAGGCATTTTCTCATAATGAAAAGACACAATCCCCTTTTGTGCTATAGAGAGCTCTTCTTTGTGTCTTGAGAGAGATTGAGAGAGAGAGCATTCTAGCATTGTTCCTCTTCTATGCTTGTATGATTCATGATTGTGTGGGAGAGTGAGAGAGAGTGATTGCCTTTATGCGACGGTGCAAGCTACTCTATGGTGACAACGTGGATGGAGCTTGGAGGTTTGGAGCTTAACAAGTGAGCTTGGAGGCCTCAAGGGAAGTTCAAAGAACTGGTAAGTTCCTTACAATAGTTGTGATCTATTACTCATCCTTTAGGTGAATGCATTGAGTTCCTTCTTGGAGGTGTGGTAGCCCATATTTTTGGTGCTGCTACTGGGGAAACACCTTTGTTTCCTTCTTCCTCTTGGAGTTTCAGCTCCCATTGCATAAGATTGATGATTTCCCTTGCATTCTGGTAGTATATTGTGTAGAAAGTGAATGGATAAGATTTGTGTGGAAGTAATAAATTGTGTGAAATTGGTTGTGGTTGTTGTGTATGCGTGTGGTGGAGTGGTCTTAGAATAGAGCTTCACTGTTTTTTCTAGTTAATTTTGATATTTTAATCGTTGGAAGCATCAACGTGAATGAGCAGGTTGGTGTTCTATTTTCTTTTTTTTTAATTCACAAAAATAAAAAAATAAGGAACCATTGATGGTGCCTTGAACTTATATTCCACTCCTTAGATGCGGCACAATCATTTTGGGAACCGTTGGATAAATATTTTGCACCTAAAATCATAATAGTCGATGCGGGAAGATTCCACGTGAAATTGCAAGAAAATGTTCATGCCGAGAACCATTTTTTGCAAGTTTATGTCGCGAATCGCTCTCGATGTTAGCGCCACAAATCATGGGATTGCCTTGCCAAAAATAGGTAACCTTAGCTTGACACCTCTGGCGCCACGAGGTCTGACAAGATTAAGAATCATGAAAGTTTAGAAAAATCCGTTCATGCCGTGAACTTTTTCAGAGCTCTTCGCGGCATGAATCAATTTGTTCACAATGTGAGCTATTTAGAAGACCTTCACAGCATGAACCATTTTTTGTTTCACGACGTGAACTTTTCTTGCAAACTCACGGTTTAGTCCAATCCAACACAGTCAGCAGGCTAAGGCTACGAAGGTTGGTAAAGGAGGGACGTCTACAGTAAGGACGAGGGGTTCTGACCCTAAGAGCAAAATTTTTTGAACACGTGAAAGTGCAGTAAAACGTTCACAATATGAACTGTTTTCTGACACTTCACACGCTGTGAACTATTCTCTGCAATCTCACGGTCTCAGAATCAGATCAACAACATGAACTGTTGGAAAGACCCTTATCTCCCTACGATGCAATACAGGCGAATAGAGGTAATGCCTAGCTCCAATGGAATACAAGCACTCCTTTCGCGCTAGGGACTCAACCTGGTTAGGTGCACGAAAGCTTATCCTCTAAAGAAGAGATGCCTATGGCTACCATCACAAGACACTAGATTAAGCACACACGCATCAAATGGAGTTATAAAGTGAAGTTTCTTGCGATGGTTCATTTGCTATGATTATGGATCTTCTCAGTCATACCTTGGAGATGACTAATCTTGGTCTACTTCACTACTTTCTTGGCATGGAGGTCTGGCAGTGCCCACATGGGATATTTCTCTCTCAACAAAAGTACACCTCTCAGATTTTGGATAGGTTTGGTATGAAGGACTGTCGCTCTTTATCTTGCCCTATGGACCCAAATCAAAAGTTGAGTTAAAACGATGACTCTCTACCCTATCATGATCCTACTCAATATAGGGAGCTTGTCGGCTCACTTATTCATCTCACCATTACTAGGCCTAAGCTTGCTTACAACATTAGTATCCTAAGTCAATTTCTTTCAGCACCACATACTTCTCATTAGCAGGCTGCCGTTTATGTTCTCAGATATATATAGGACACCTTGACACATGGGATTTCATATGGCTCTAGTCTTGATTTGGATATTCAGATTTTGATTGGGTTTGGTGATCCAGATACTCAGAGGTCCACTATGGGCTATTGTTACTTACTTGGTACCGGACTCATTTCCTGGCAAACAAAGAAGCAGCCTATAGTTGCCGGTTCTTCAACAGAAGCAGAGTATCATGCTTCTTCGAAACAATCAAAGAGCTCTGTGGCTTCATTGGTTGCTTGATCATCTTCATGTCCTTCCTCCAATGCCTACTGTTGTCTACTCCGACAGTCAAAGTGCCATGGCTCTTGCACGGAACCCGGTCTTCCACATACTGCTCATTATCATATGGTTCGTGACTAGTTGGCGCTCGGGACCTTAACACTGGAGTACTGTCTTACTAGGGACAATGTGGTGGATATCTTCACCAAGGCACTTTCCAAAACCAACTTTGGATCACACTTACTTCCACGCGCCGATGTTGGTCCTGTTCATCAATGGAGGTGTTGGACGAGTCATCTCCGTTGTTTTGGGTGCTTCCCCACTGTTTTTGCACCTCTAGAGGACCTCCTTTTCTGGATTTTTTTGACATTTTTGGCACCTTTTGCTGGCATGTTCTATTTATGCTCCAGTTGGCTTGCTTTGTGGTGGCCGACTGGGCTCTCTAGGTGCTATATAAGCATGGGCCTTGCCCTTAGTTGTATCATCTCATTTTTCGCATATTCTAGGATCTTGGTTGCACCTATGGTGTGCCTCGTGCTGCCTACTCCAGCTTTGTAACCACCTTTTGGTGTAAATAATCTTCCTTTAGCTCATGTGCATCCTGTATTTGTGAACTTCTCTTCTCTTTCATTGTTTGGCACTTTGTCATGGGACTCAACAACATAGACAATAGAAAAGCAAAGACAAGGGTAGCCAATCCAAGGCCAAGGATGGTAAGGAAAAGGCAAGTGGGGGAGCCTCGATGACTTGCCTCACCCCTAAAGAGCATCGTGCCAAGATAGTTGTTGGAGAGTGCTTTTATTGTTACTTCATTGAGCACATCACGAAGGATTGTTTGAGAACCTTGGAGGAGGAATCCGAGGAGGCGGCTTCTTCAAAACTAATGGAGCAGTTTGAGGAGGTGGCTTCTTCAGATCTGGAGGATGAGTGTGAAGTGTTGGAGAACAAGCCTTATCGAAGTACAAAAGAATAAAAGTGTGTGAACAGCCTCTAAAAGGTCTACATGTGTGTGTGTGAACATGCTTTTAGAGTTGTTCACTAAAATATGTAGATATTATAAGTGTACCAAAGCAATGATGTCATACAGGAGAGGATCTAAGCCTATAAAAGCAGTGATCTCTCTGTCCCTTACTTCTCTGTTCAACAAATGCCTTATTAATGTTTATCTATAAGCCTCCATATCTCTTCATGCCTCCATTAATTGGTACCAGAGCCATGCATCGCCTGTACATCTGCATGCTACCCAATAGCATAACCCATCCGCTTCATTGTTGCTCACTCATCTCAACTAAACCTGCTTGCTTTGCCTTATGCACAACCGCCCCAGCTTGCGCCTGTTGCTGTCGAGTGCATACGTAGCTGTTGCCCGTTAGCACACATAGTCTAGCACCTGCAGAAACAGACAACTTGCAAGAGCTAGATTCGATAGTGATTGGACAACGAATGTTGAGCTATTGTACACTCCAAGAAGTCTTGCCTAAGTGCGGCTCTCTTCTAGAGACCTAGCAAAGCAAGAATCTAGAGCACACGTAACCAGCAACACGGTGGAGTCTGCTCTCATTTCCTCAGCAAGTCAAGATCAGCTGCACGACTCAAATGGGTTGAAGAAATCAATCAAGAAAGTCGTAAAAAAAATCAATTTGGGCCTTTTTTTTCATTTTTTGCAAATCCTTCTTAATCAAAGTAATTAACTCTAATTACTTTATGATTTTTTCAAACTTGAGGGTGCAAATTTAGCATTGAAGTATTGCTATAGCATGCTAAAACATCATTGATCAAAACCCCCTTGTTTGGAAACCCTAATTTTAGGGGGCATTATCTCTAAGGGATTAGACATTGACATTGGAAACTTTCCCCTGTTAAGACCTTCCTAGATGCATAGCATATCATGGCTACCCACATGTTCATTGCAAAGTTCAATGAGGAAAGTTTCCACACCTGGTAGACTAAGCTGAAGTTTAGTCTCACGAGGGAGTTCCTTTGTGTTAGAATTTGTGCATCTCATTGAGTGTGGGCTCTGGCCTTTTATTGGACACATATATTTTTCTCATGTTTTTGCCTAGTTTGTGGAATTTATGGGTCGTGGGCTGCTGTCGGGTAGCTTCATGTTGCTAGTCGGCCAGCTTCATGACCTCCCTATATAAACTCAGCCTCTCTCCTATGTTTTGCTTCTACATTGTGTAACTTTATCACTTTGGCCTTTCACTAAAGAGGAAGAGAAGATGCGTGAGAATGAAGATGCAACCTAGAAAGCATGGAAGTTAAGAGATCAAAGAGCCTTTGGCCTCATAGCCCTGGAATCTCTGATAGTTTTATACACCATGTTGTAGATTTCTCGACCTCCAAAGAAGCCTATGAGAAGTTGGACAATAGTTTTGGGGCTTAGGTAAAGAACTCCAAAGTTTCTTTGCAAATAGAGTTCTATGGTCTTATGATGCAACCACATGGGAGCTTTGATGCTCATGTGAGCAAGATGAAGTCCTTAATGAACAAGCTTGCAGGTCTAAAGGTACAGGATGAAGATGATGTGGCCCTCGTAGTACTCATAAAGTCCATGCTGAAAGAGCTTTACGGGAACCTCATCACCACAATGAAGTATTTGTCAAATCTTACCTTGGAAGGGGTCATAGCCTCCTTCAAGGAAGAAAAAAGGAAGATTAAGAATAAAGCAAAGGGGGACAACTCCTCCTTCACAAAGAAGAACTTCAAAGATATAGAGTGTTTCCTTTGTGGTAGGAACATCATGCAAATAAGGACTGCTATTCAAAGAAGCCTTGCAAACATTGTGGAAAAAACAACCACAATGAGAAGAAACAAAGGCCAATGTCACAGAGGATGAAGAAATCTATAAAGAAGATGCAAACATTGCTAAGTATGAAGATTCATGGGCCTTTTAAAGATCTACTACATAGAATGTCACGTGCATCCCGCACTTGGATGCCACGTTGACAAATCTGTACAGCAAGTGCAGGACCTAGAGTGCTAAATAGACCCTTGTGAGTCCTAGTTGGGGACGAGGTAGCCAAGGATCCATTGTACTAGTCCATGGGTAGGTGTACAAGTCCCGTACATGTCCCGTACATGGTCATGGTCAGGTGTGCATGTTTCGCACATGGATGTGGTGCAAGTCCTGCACACTGTCGTCACCCTTTGGAATGATGAAGTGGTATTCTTGGCATTGATAGGCTTTCAGCCAAATGCAAGGGCACCGAGTCAAGCAAGTGTGAGGGCAAAAGGACGAAAGGACCATATGAGCGAGAGATCAGAGCAAATCAACACAGCATGAAATGGATGAATCAATGTATGTACAATGATGAATGTAATCTTGTACAAGAGGCCCTCTGATGTGAGGTGACTCTAAGTAGTAGACTGGCGAAGAATCAAAGATAAGGTCGGAGCTGAAGCACGGTCGGTGACGAAGGCTCACGTTGAGAATAGCAGTGGCACTCTGTGAGGTGGTAGATGATGTGTGTAGTGGGCAGCAAAAATGTAGTGGTGTAGGCTTTGGTGACAAGGGTGCTTCTATACCTGAGGGGTGTAGACAAACACAAATCTGCAAATGAGTGGACTGCAGGAGAAACGCAAATCTGAGGAGAAGAGAAAGAAAGAAAGAAAGAAAGAAAGAAAGATTTTATTAACGTCTTCCAAAAGACTGAACTCGGCCTATGAGACAAATCAATGTACCTGTATGGGGTATCCTCTGTCATCCCAACAAAATGAAAAAGTACTGAACTAAAAAGTTGAATTTGGGTGTGCAATAAGTACAATGAGTGGGGGAGGGGATGGAGCTCTACTACTAGGAGAATGCAAAGCATGGTGTATACAATCATGATATGCAACCTAGCTAGCTCCATCCTGTACCATACTAGGGGTATAAAATGGTATACATCAATGAAGGGGGTGTCCACATCTCCCTGAAGAACATCCCTGGGTCTGCTTTGAAGCTAGCCAGTCGCTCCGCACCCTCTCTGTGAAACTGAGCTCTGATCTCTATCATCTCTCTCTGGTATAGGTGTGGTGTCCGAAAGCCAGGTGTCCTTTGTCTCCTGCAGGCTCTGAGTGTCTCTGCTCTCTGAAGAGTAATTCCCTGCTATGTAGGGACTGGGAGTGGGATGGATCTCTAAAAAAATGTAGTAATCTGTCTGTCGTCCCCTCTCTGGAGCTGTCTGAGCCTGTAATGATGTCTCTCTATGACGTTGTATGTCTAGAATGAATCTCCCCAGTATGCGCTGGTCTGCTGCCTCAAAGATCTGGCATAGGGAATGTGGCTCTTTGAATAAAATGGGATATCTCTCTCTGATGGCTGTATATGCTCTACATCTGCATACATAATGCTCCTCACTCTCCACCTCCTCTCTGCACAATCTGCATACCCTCTCCTCTCGGGGGATCCATGCTGCTCTTCCAGTCTTGATCTCCAATCGATGTGATGAAACTCTAAGCTGACCAATAGCCACTTGGGACCCGTGTGGTAAAAAGCCCTCCATGTATCTAGGCCTCTCTATAAATCCATCATCAGTGATACTCATGAAGTGATCTCTGTAGTATAGCATCTTTGGTGGAAGAGGCTGTGTAGGCGATATCCATGTCTCTCGTGTATGAGCTGTCATAGGTCCTGTCTCAATACTCTATTCCTCTCACTATGAGAGAGACGGATGTGTGGTGCATCCCTGTCGTACTGGAATGGTGGTAGATGATCCATGTCTAGGCCATGCTGTGACCTGTGCATACCATGATCCTCTGTCTCTTGCCTCAGCGAGCTGTCTAGATGCCTCAAAAGCTCTGTATGACAATCTATCCTGTGGCATCTCTCTGAATATGTCTAGCAGGCATATAGTCTGGAGTATGGCCTCTACCATCATAGGAGGCGCAGCAAACATTGCTCGGATAATGTCATGAGGTACTGACGGTTTGCTGCGTATCATGTGTGCCATCATGAGGGACTGTGGTCTCTCTATCTATGTCCACCAATGTGTAGCAAGGCCTGGCGCCCATACCACTGCTCCATACATCAGTGCCGGTGTGACTAATGTGTCAAATAGCCACCCCTTCGTCCGGGGCTCCTAAAAATGCGCCTGGTGGCACTGTCTCTCTAGCATAGCCAATGCTGCATATCCCCATGTCAATCTAGCTCTGGCTGCTGAACCCATGGTGAAGCATGTGGCTGTTGCAAAGAAGGTAACCCCTAGGTACACGTATGATGTCACCACCTCTACCTGGCGTCTTGCGAGAGTGAATGTCTCCTGCCCTGTCTCGATGTATGAAAGACCATAACCTTGGTTTTTCCAAGGTTCACAGTAAGACCCCTCTGTGCAGAAATCATCGAGTGCATGTAGATGCTGCTGCAGACCTCCCGGAGACTCAGACACTAATACAATATCATCAGCATAAAGCATAATATGTACTGAGGTACCTGCTAAATCAACTCCATCTCTGCCTCCCCGTGTAATGAAGTCAGCCACCTGATCAATGTATAACCCAAATAGTGTGGGGGAAAGTGGGCATCCTTGCTTTACACCAATGGTGCTAGCAATAGTCTCGGACATACCTCCTGGGCATTTGACTCGCCCAAAAACCTACTCATATAATGCATAGATGCCCCATGTCATATCTGTTGGTATGCCAAGAGACTACAGGCGCTCAAAGGGCCTCTCTCATGGTACTGTGTCAAATGCCTTACGAAAATCCACAAAGCAGCAATAGAGCTTTCTCTTCCTCACTCTGGCATGATCAATCATACATCTCAAAGTGAATACATGGTCAGTGGTAGAGAAAGCTCTCCTGAAGCCTGCCTGCCCTGATGAGCGTAAACCTACATGCTCACCATATAAGCTAAGCTCTTGCTCCAACACTGCACCATAGAGTTTGGCCAACACGTGGCTAACCATAACCGTCATGTAGTTGCTCGGATCGAGCATATCCCCTGTTTTGTGAATCGGCACAATAATGTGCATCGTCCACTCTGTAGGCAAACCCTTTGCTAGTGCCCTGTTAAACAGGTGTGCAAGAAAAAGAGCCAAAGAATCTACTACATATATGAGATTCTCACCCTGCAGGCCCATATGGTTGATGGCCCATCCATGCTGTAGGCGGCGGATAGCTTCCTTTACCATTGAGTGGGTAAAGAAGCTAGTAGTGGTAGGTCGAGGCTCCTGTGGGGGTGGCTGAGGTATAGGTGGCTGCTGTGGGTCGTGGTATAGGCCCTCTGCATATGTGTGCCATGTCTGTGGGTCTACAATAGGTGTCGATGTCCGAGGCTCTCTGAAGTGCCGCCATGAGATAGGGCTATCTCTACTCGTGAAGAAATGAAAGATCTCTAGCTCCTATATCTATGCGAAGGCTCGCCTTTTGCGACGAGTAAGTCTCCTCATCTCTCTCCTCGATTCCTGCTCTGTGATGGCTCCCAAGGCTCTCTGTATGCGGAGCCGTGAGTATAGGTCTCTGCACTCATCATCATACCATCTGTTCTCTGGGGCATAGTCCCAGATCTCGCAGGCTCTCCTGAGTGGACACGATGTGGGAAGCTTTGTAATGCAGTCGTGTGTAGGAGTGATGCCAGCTGGGCTGTAATGGTATCCATAGGTGCTAGGGGATCCATGAGTAGGAGCCCATCCTCTACTCTGCCAGTGTATATGTCTGCCACGTCATGTGTGAAGTAGATGGTAGTGTGTGGCATTGGTATGTGGGGGGCCAGTGATACTGGTGATCCGGCTAGTGAAAATGCCAAGTATGTATGATCTGCCCCAATAGGACGAGGTGGAATGGAGAATGAGGTGACAAGCTGTGATGCCTCCAAAGACCCCATAATGTAGTCTACCACCGTGCCTCCGGTTCGTGTATGACCCCCATGTGGGAAGCATGTCAACCCTCCTGATCCCGGCCACTGTAGCATCCCGTTTTATAAATAACGAGACGATGCCTCGCTCCCAACTCTAGTAAGTGGTCCCCATAATGTCCCTTGTCTAGTCCAGTGTCCTCTAATGCCTGACTTACCCCTATCTCCTCTAGATCCACAGGGTGGAGGATCTCCATGTCATCATAGTCATACACCTCACACTGTCTGCTCTGTGTGTGGGCATTGAAGTCGCTCGTAAGAAGTACTTCCCCTAGTGTAGAATAATGGATAATCTCCTTTGACAAACAAGTGTATGGCGAGGCTCCTGTCTCCTCCTCCTGTGGCATGTCCTCTATAATGACATAGGAAGATCCTGATGGAGGAAAGTAACATAGGGCTATGTATATAACCCTCTCCTGTGAGAGCTATAAGCTGATCCACATGTATCTGACCTCTGGATCCTGTGCTACTGCTCTCAATCTCCCCTGTAGCTCCCGTCTGAATAGAACTACTACTCCCCCCGACCCTCTCGAGGTACCCTGGCATGTGGTCCTTCTGTATGCTGACTCCCACTGGAATCCCTCTACTCGAGGTAGCCCTCTCTCTGGGCTCTGATGTGTCTTTGTCAGAAGTATGATGTATCTCCCCACCATAACATGCTCCAGTCGTCCAGGCTGCACCCATAGTGAACCATTACAGTTCCATACTGCCATGTGTATCTCTCTCAATGGCCTGGTCTATGTCCCATAGGCCCCAAACCGCTAATCCATGGGCCGGCCATCAATGATGACCCGACCATCTCGATAGAAGGCCTTCTTGCCTTCTCTCCTCGTGTGTAAGACTCGTGGCATGCAAGCTCTCCTATGCTCAAGCTGCATCCTCGTGAGATCATCATCCAAGAAAATAGGAGCTCCCTCTAGGCCTCGTAGTATGACCCTCTTCCTCATGAAGGTGACCCTCTCCGTCTCTCCTGCAAACTGTAGGATGAGGGCTCGCTTGCATGTGTGTCCTCTTCCCTGTAGCCTAGCTTCATGCATAGAAGCTATCCATCTGTCTCGGCTATACTTGTGACTCGAATGTTGAGGCAGCGGGGGCATGCCTCATCTTCTCCTCCTCAATGGTGGTGTGAATGATTTGATCTTCTTCTCGTTGAGTCTCCTCCCTCACTTCTTTACGGATGTTCTTCTTAACCACACCTCAACCCATCCTAACTGCTTGGCTTCGAGTTTTCCCTCCATGTCCTTTGTGATCTCCTTGGAGATCTCTTCTTTGATGGCCGCCGTGAGAGTGTTGTCATTGATCTCCCCTTCTTCCTTCTTGGTGTTCTTGACGGCTACCAGTTCCACTTTCAATGCACTCACCTCCTCCTTGAATACTGTGTTCTCTTGTTCAAGGTCCGTGACCCATGCTTCGAGGGCCATGATGTGCCGGTGTAGTTTGTTCTCCACCTCATTGAGGTTGGAATCGGATGTCTTCTTGTTCTCCTTGATTAGTGCCTTCATTGCCGTCTCGAGGGCCTCAAGTTTCTCTTGGAGACTCCGGGTCATTCCTCCAGATTACTCTGCAGTCCTTCCCACAGGCAGGGAGGAGAGAGAGAGAGAGTTATGTTGCTACCTTGGGGGCCTGAGCAACGGTGGGTGGGGAAAGAGGCCCACCGGGCCTAGCGGAGAGGGAGGCGGACCAGCATAGTGGGCAGCGCGGCGAACAGTGAAGCGAATCAGCGAGGTGGAATCAGAGGGCCTACCGGAGAGGAAGGCGGGCCAGGATAGCGGGTGGCGGCGAACGAATCAGCGAGGCAGAATCAGCGACGAACAGTCAGCAGGGCAGCGAGGCTGAAGGTCTAGTGGGTGGCAGCGAAGCGAAGCGGCAAATTGTGAGCAGGGCAACGAGGCAGAAGGGCTAGTGGAGAGAGAGAGAGAGAGAGAGAGAGAGAGAGAGAGAGAGAGAGAGAGAGAGAGAGAGAGAGAAGAGCTTGAGAGAGAGAGAGAGAGAGCTTGAGAGAGAGGACTGTTGTCCCAGGGAGATGACTGCTATCACAAGGTAGGTGGTGATGAGCAGAGAGGGCTGCTGTCCCAAGTTGATGTTAAATGAGTAGAGAATGGGCTGCTGTCCTGAGGTGTGCTGCGGTTACATGTACAGGGGCTGCAGACAGCAGGTACAACGCATAAGGTTTGCCGGGCGGCTGGGCTGCTACGGGGGGTAGAGCCGACAACAGATAGCTATGGGCAGAAGACGCGAGCTGGTGCTGCTGCGTATAGAGGAAGGAGCCGACGGCGGCAGACTACCTCTGCATCTGCTGCGTATAGAGGAAGGAGCCGACGGGGCAGATCCAGGCTATTGCAGAGGTAGTCTGGCAGCAGCAGTTGGTGAATGTTGTTTATATGTTGTGTGTTTTTGCTGATTTTATGAAGGGATGCTTATATATGGGGTTGGGCTGCTGGTCAGCCCAGAGAGGGTCGGCTAGAAGCAAGACAAAAAAAAACCAAATAAAACCCCGTTTTTGGACTGGATGAATACCATTTTTGGGCATACTTTCACACAATTAGAAGCATGAAGCGCAAGGCCATGGTTGCCCATCCACGGGTCCATGGGGGTTCCCAGTTGTTCCTGGTTTGGTGGAAATTCAGGGGCAATAAAACTAGGCAATGTGCACACCAGAAAACAGGTTCACGTATGAATGTCAATTTATGCACAATGCACTATGGACTGTTGTTCAAACTTGTACACTAGAACATCATGAATCAAGGCACTAGTATGAAACCTCTTTGTTCCTTCGTAGGAGTCATGACCATACTAGCATGGCATGGGAGACGTGCAGTCAGAGTACTCACCATGGAGGACATTGAGGATATCCGCCACCATCGACCGATGAGAGACATATTTGGATAGTAATGTATAGGATGCTTACCTTTGTTGCTGGAGTTTTCCTTCCCAGATGTTATCCATTAGGAGCTCCTAGTACCTTACTTTTCCTCATAGTTGTTGTTTCAGTTTCAGTTAGATGTTTAGTTGTTTTAGCTTTTCTTACACAGACATTGTATCAGATCCACCAATTGTTGTAACCTTTTTGGTCTCATAGGTCATTTTGGCCTTTTGAGAACGTTAATATATCATTTCATCTCTCTCTCTCTCTCTCTCTCTCTCTCTCTCTCTCTCTCTCTCTCTCTCATGGCATGAAGTTGCGCAGGCCCCCACCCTCCTCTATTCGCGTTGTGCACTGGTGGCCCTGGTTGCTGCTTTTTGCTGCACTGCGCCTTTCTTGCCCTGTTTTCGCCTCCCACTTTCCAGCGCACAGGTGCCCTTTGCTTTTGTACTGTACACAGGAGCGCTTCCCCTTTGCCTCCCTTGCTCTGCACGCCTATTCGTACACTACGTGTCCGCCCTGTGCCCTTGCTTCCATGCTGTACACAGGTACGCTTCCCCTCCACCTCCACTGCTTTGTGCTCGTAAGGCTGTGCCTGCTCGTACACTGCGTTTCCGCCTTCCCTTTTCCCACCCGCCCTTGCTCAGGCCCCCAAGGTAGAAACTAGGGGGAAATAGCACAATGAACCTATAGGAGCTAGAGGCATACATCAAGATTGTGGAGGACAACACCAAGAAATTACTAGGCAAACAAAAGAAGGTGCTGGATAGGGTTCTGAACCAACATGAAAAACAGTTGTTGGAAGGCCTCCATAAGGAGATATTGGGAAAGAACAACAAGATTGAAGAACTGACAGCCCAAGTGAACCACCAGGAAGAGGAGATTCAGATGTTGAAAGAGACCCAGCTGCAACAAACAGGAATGCTAGAAGCTACCCCAATGATAGGGGAACTCTGGGCAGACCCCAAAGGCTATGGTCAAGGACCATACAGTGGAGGAAGGGGAACTGAATATTCAGGAGAGTTTAAGGACCGACTTGGAGTAGTTGAAAGCTACGAGTGGTAAGCTGCGGGAAGAACTACAGACCACTAAGAAAGATTAGGTGGAGGTGGTGAAGAAGCACAAACCCCCACAGAGTATCATACATGAGACTCTCGAGGAGGAGAAACGCAGGAAGGATAGGGCCCTCCATGTGCGAGTAAGGGGGCTGTAGGTGGGAGCTTCCCCAAAGGAGGATTCCATGACACTTTGCTAGGTGCTAGGAGTGGACGGGATCGCCCCCCCCCTTCGCACACATGGAGGGCAGGAAAGGATATGACACAAGTGCAACCCCTCATCATTAGATTCCTTGATGCCACCAGCAGACAGGCCTTCTTAGACAAGCAGGCTACCCTCAAGAGCACACAAGTGTACATGGGAGATGATCTCACTCCAGCACAGGTGGCACACCGGCGGTGTGAAGTGATGGTGACTGTTCATGAGGCCCGCAGAGCAAGCAAGGGGGCTATCTACAGATATGGTAGTCATTATCACTGAGTGCCATCCCAAATAGGGATGCTGGGTCTATGAGACCAAACACTTGGGGTTGGCAGTATGGAACTGCAATGGCATGCTGTGGTCGAATCCAGGAGGCTTGAGCGAGATTCTCACAGGCAGGGATGTCATTTTTTATACAGAGACTCATCAGAGCCCTAAGAGGGGCTTACCATACATAGCCGGGTATGAGTGGGAGTCAGCTTTTCGAGGCGAGACCTGCACATCAAGAGGAGTTCATGGCTCTGGGGGGGTATCTGTCCTTTTTAGATCCCATCTCCGATAGATTCTCATCATCGTCCGGAAGGACGAGGATGCATGATATCTTTGGGTGCGGCTATAGCTTAGCAGTGTGACAGAGTCATCCACATTGCTGTGTGTTATTTTGCACCACGCCACTCCCCTTACGCCGCACAACATGGCCAGTCACCGTACTTACCATTATATGAGGATATCATGGAGTTCTCATAGTTGGGGGAAGTCCTCCTACTCGGGGATTTCAATGCCAGGACGGGAAGTCAGCAAGTCCCACTACTCAAACTAGATGACCCTATCAGACTACAGGAGCTGGACATCACTGACACAGGGCTGCAGTGATCATCACAGGACTGTGAGGAGGTCACAGTGTCCAGGAGATATTTCTTAGAGGTGGGAGCTGCACATGGTCTCGTTATCTATAAAATGGGATGTCCGGATGACCCTCCTATGGCGCCCTCACCTCCTTCCCTCACTCAGGAGGTACTAGCACTGTGGACTACCTTATGGGATCTCCGGCTTTCGCACACCTTATCCCTAACTTCTCCATTCCGCCACTCCCTTTTGAAGCTGACCATGCCTACCTCTCTTTCACTCTTACCTGCACACCACCCATCCCTCCACCACCCCCCCATCTCACATTACACTTAGGTCCTCTTTGATCATGAGCTTGACCTTGTTTACTCCAACCACATCTACCGCCAACTCCAAGATGTGGAACCTACTTCCCCCTATCCACTGTAAGATTCCTCCCCCCAACCCCCTTTTTGATGTCTAGTATCTTCCCCTGTAATCAACCCTCTTCAGAAATATAAAGACCTTGTTGCTAACTATTTTAGCCTAGAGAGAGAAAAATTATTCTAGAGAGAGAATATTCAGATTTTGAATATTTTTGGATAGAAAAATATCTCTTATAATTCAGATGAGTTCCCCTGAAACAGAAATTCAAAAAGAATTTTCCAATGTGCAATTGGAATTAATTGGAAATAGGTATAAAGAACCTTAGTCTAAGGGTCTAGATTTTCAGAAATTTTTGGATTATGGTCCAATTAAGGTTCCTATGGGCCAATAGCATCAATCCATGTGTAGGGAGGAGATAAATCCAATTTGTAAAAGAAGATACCCAAAAATGAGTAAATGCTCACATAAGATGAAGAGTTGAAAATGTACAAGGTTTATTAGTAAAAAACTATGAGCAATATTAAAAATATGAGATATTTTGGGTATCCAAAAATGAGTAAATGCTCACATAAGATGAAGAGTTGAAAATGTACAAGGTTTATTAGTAAAAAACTATGAGCAATATTAAAATGATTCCATTATGACACATATGTAAGGAAGGGGA
Source organism: Cibotium barometz (assembly GCF_041138505.1). Taxonomy (NCBI): domain Eukaryota; kingdom Viridiplantae; phylum Streptophyta; class Polypodiopsida; order Cyatheales; family Cibotiaceae; genus Cibotium; species Cibotium barometz. The sequence goes on along the minus strand of NC_141086.1, from coordinate 11,085,078 downwards.
GTTCTTTAAAGGAGGTGCATATTTCACATAAGATGAAGAGTTGAAAATGTACAAGGTTTATTAGTAAAAAAACTATGAGCAATATTAAAATGATTCCATTATGACACATATGTAAGGAAGGGGAGTTCTTTAAAGGAAGTGCATATTTCCATGCTTGAATGAGTTTTAAACTCATAAAAATTGAGATATTTCATCTCTCCTCTCTCCTCATTCAAGTCTAGTTCCAAAAAGTTAGCTTAACCGACCTAAACATGGTCAAATATTGACCAAACTGATTTAGAAAATTCTAGAATCAGTTTGTTTGGTTAGGAGCTCAATTTTTCCTATAAATAGAAGCCTCCCCCTTGTTGAAAAATAGATAGTGTTTATGCATCGTTACTCTACTCCACCTAAGCCAAGAACTGTGAATTCATTTAATAATTCACTAGTTTTTGGAGCTTCCCTCTTTCTTCAATCCCAATTAGTGGCTCCATCAACATACTTAACCAATTGATTGGTTGGGGGCCTCTACCGTGAACAAAGAATCAAGCAATTTGTAAGGTAATTAGTGAATATTGATCTTTTCTATAATTTCTCAATGTTTCTCTCTTCTCAACCCCTCTCAAGCTTGAGAAGCTTAATTGGTATGGTTTTTTAAATGCTATTGAAGTTAATTGGTGAATAGTAGTGAAGAGTTACATAATTTAATAAATGATATTGAAGTTAATTTCCATTTATGTTTAAATTCTAATGGTTTTTATGTAATTTCTCTCTCTCACTCAAGAAATGGTCATACTCATGACCCATTCTCAATCCAAATCAAGCTTTTCATAAAGCTTTTCCTTAACCCAAGATTAAGCTATGCTTGAGGCCGAATTAATGGCTTTTTTCTATGCTTTTAGTTTATGTATATTGATGATTCAATCCTTTATGGATTAATGATCCAATTAGAGATCATTTTAATTATTTCCTTAATGATAAGCTTTATCCCTTAGAAAAATTGAGATTTATCAGTCATAGCAGCGGAGCTATGGCAAAATTTTTATAAAAATTATGCATAAAATAATTTCATTCAAAGCATAAAAAGAGGACTTCCTACCATATTCTAGGAATTATCATCCTAGATTAATTGAAAGATATTCATTGTAATCATAGAGAAATTGATTTTTATATTATGCATCATTGATTTTCATGCATAGAGCTATGCATAAAAGATTATTATTTTAACATAAAAGTGTTACTTTTATCATAATTGGATTTCATGCATAGAGGTATGCATAAAAGATTATTTTTTTAACATAAAAGTGGTACTTTTATTAAATTTTAATTTTCATGCATAGAAGTATGCATAAAGGATAATTTTTTTATATTAAAAGTGTTACTTTTATCATTTTTAATTTTCATGCATAGAAGTATGCATAAAGGAAAATTTTTTATATCAAAAGTGTTACTTTTATCATTTTTAATTTTCATGCATAGAAGTATGCATAAAGGAAAATTTTTTATATCAAAAGTGTTACTTTTATCATTTTTAGTTTTCATGTATAGAAGTATGCATAAAGGAAATTTTTTTTATATCAAAAGTGTTACTTTTATCATTTTTTATTTTCATGCATAGAAGTATGCATAAAGGAAAATTTTTTATATCAAAAGTGTTACTTTTATCATATTGGATTTCATGCATAGAGGTATGCATAAAAGTTGATTATTATATTATAAAAGTGTTACTTATATCACAATTGAAATTCATGCATAGAAGTATGCATAAGAGTTGATTGTTTTATTATAAAAGTGTTACTTTTATCATATTTGGATTTCGTGCATAGAAGTATGCATAAAAGATATTCTTTTTATACTAAAAGTGTGATTTTCATCATAAAGGGATTTTATGCATAACTTAGTTGCATAAGAGAAATTCTTTTATTCTAAAAGTGTAATTCCTACCAAATTGAATTTATGCATAGGAAGATGCATAAAAGATTGATTCAAAAGTGTCATTCTCATCTAAATTGAATTCATGCATAGGAAGATGCATGAAAGATTGAATTTTAATTCAAAAGTGACATTTTCATTTAAAATGAATTTATGCATAGGAAGATGCATAAAAGATTGATTTTTACTTCGAAAGTATTAATCTCCTTAAATGGAATTTATGCATAAATAAATGTGTAAAGAAATCTTATATCAAATATAAGAATTCTCTTGTATTCTATAGATAGAAATAAGAGGTGATAGGATGTGATAAGAAGTGTATAAGATGTGATAAGAGGTGATAAGATGCTTATGAAATAAGTTAGGAGGTGATAAGATGAATTAAGATGTGTATGGGATGAGGTAAGAAGTGTATGTTGTAGGATAAGGGTTGTGATAGGGCGAGAATGGATGTGATGTAAAAGATTAGATGTGAAGGCATATGGGGTTATATGAATGGGAATGTGGAAATGGATGTATGTATGTGGATGTGTGGATGTGGAGATGGGAGTGTGGATGTGTGAATGTGAATGTGGATGTATGCATGAGGATGTATATGCATAGATGTGAATGTGGATGTATAGATGTGAATGGGGATGTGGATGTGGATGTATGTGAATGTGGATGTAGATGTGGATGCATAGATGTGAATGTGGAATGTGGATGTGGATGTATGTATGTATGTGGATGTAGATGTGGATGTATAGATGTGAATGGGAATGTGGATGTGGATGTGGATGTATGTATGTATGTGGATGTAGATGTGGATGTATAGATGTGAATGGGAATGTGGATGTGGATGTATAGATGTGAATGGGAATATGGATGTGGATGTATGTGAATGTGGATGTAGATGTATGGAAATGTGGATGTGGATGTATGTGAATGTGGATGTAGATGTGGATGTATAGATGTGAATATATGATATGTGAAGTAAAGGAATCTGAAGTGAAGAGATGGAAAATGATGTGATTAGATGAGTACATATATAAATGGATGTGGATATGGATATGGATGTGGATGTGGATATGGATGTGGATGTGGATATGGATGTGAATATATGATATGTGATGTGAAGGAATCTGAAGTGAAGCGATGGAAAATGATGTGATTGGATGAGTACATATATAAATGGAATGTGGAATAAGTAATGTGGATTAATGAGGGATAATGTGAAAAAATGAGAGTTAATATAGAAACTGTATTTGTAAACTATTGTAAATGCTGTTTGTAAATGGCTGTTTTATGTCAAGAATGCTGGGAAAGCATTTTGACCGTCTTGTGATTAAGGTCGTGGAGCCTAACTGATAAAGTTGCAACTGCTGACGGAGAGTCAATGGAGGACGTCTCGCGTAGCAAGGTCGACCGAGGTCTTGACCAGCCTCGGTTCGATTAAAATGGTGAGCTTCCGGTACGGTGGATGAGGGACCAAGGAAGCGGCCTATGAGTGAAGCGCTAGGTCACCTGCGAAGGATCCTAGAGGGTGCTGACCATACGGTGCTCGGGCTCTGGGTCGCCTAGGATACCCACGCGTGCGTCGAGGAAGATATTGGAACAAGGAGTAAGAGTTGTTTTCTGAAACCGGGCATGGATCTGGTTGATTGACCTTGCTGGTCTTCAATGGATGAGTCCATGGCTTTTTTTATGGATCTGTTGGTTGATCTTGCTGATCTTCAACGAGAGTCCATCTTGATTTTTATAAGTGATTATATTGCCGAGTATTATGGGCTAGGAACTATTGAAAAGGCCCCTGTGTGGACAGGTGGTGAGCGTTCTAGTTGCCAATGATGCCATAGATACTCTGATGAAGGAATGATGGAAAATTATGAATCAACCGAATAAATTGGAAGATTGTGATCAGTGCTACTATGGTTTCATTAAAGGATTGTTTTAAAGTTAGCCGATGCTAAGAAAAAGGCAATTTCATATTGGGTGTGTAAGTGGTGTGGCTAGTTTTATGTTTGCATGAAATTCCGGCTAGGGGGTCTTGGAACTCTTTTCCTTGGTACCCGGGACAAAACCTAACCAAATTCCAAATTGGATCCCATCACTACAGTGGTTGGGCGGTTGGCTAACCCATGGGATCGGATGGGGTTAGGCTGGACTGATGGATCCGTAAATCGAGACTCAACTTTTGTTTTTACGATAGATAAAATAAATCCCGGACAGTAACTGTTCTATGGATAGGAATCAACGGCTGTGCCTCTTGAATGGGGAAAAAAGCGTTGATCCCAATGATCCAAGTGCAAGTTTCTTCCTTGATCTGACCAAGTATCTTATAGATGCAATTGGATCAGCTCGATCAGAAATGACCTTGACTACGTTAGAGTAAAAAGTTATCCTGGTGGAATCACCCGTGCTTTTCGGTAAAGGAAGTTTTTCCGGGTTCGGTTTTGGAACAACCGACGGATTAGTCTCTTATCCGGATATCCGTGGGTGAGGCCCCGAATGTGGGACCCCTGTCCCGCGCGAGAAGTGCTACTTCCGCTGCTAGTATACCGAATCTGTTACTCGGTGGGAACAGGGACCTCACAGTTGGTATCAGAGCCTTTGGTTAATAAGGATCAACCGAGAAGCCAAATATATCAAAAATTTATCAAGAATCAAAAAGGTTGTAATTGTGTGATATAATTCATACAAATTGATATTCAATCTGAAAATTCATAAATTAGTAATTGGGTCTTCAAATGGAAGTACCGCAATTATATAGAATCCTGACTTGCTTGAGGCCTAGACATGATGGTATTTACCTTATAATTCCAAGGGCCTTGACTACCCGTATATACCGAGAGTATACTGCAGCTCTTTACTGACAGTATATACGAGTAAATCTAAGACTTGAAATTATAAGCGTTAATGCTATCCAGATGATGAATTTGAATGTGGTTGATATGATTTTTAATTCTGTTTGGGAACTGATAAAATTGATTTGGATTCTGATTGAAAAATGATGATTTCTGAAATTTAGTTAAAATGTAATAAGCTGAGCGAAACCACAATGAGGATGAATGGGACGAGTCCCAGTGATAATATTCATAACTGGAATGATAATAATGATTTCAGCAAATCACTATGAGATTAGTGGATTGTGCTGTCAGATTGCTACTGTTAACACTTGACGGTAGATTAAGTTAAGGGATGACAAATTGAGAACTTGCTTAACTAAAATTCCTGTGGAGGAATGTTCAGAAGGAAAATTTTCAGTCTAATGGACCATTATCGTGTTAAAGATATGAATGATATGATCTGAATGAATTGTTATTTAATGATGAGTTCTATATAAGGGATAATTATCCCCGTATTCTGTTGGGTTGACCAGAATATAAGGAACCCCAGAATAAATTGGATCTTAAGAAAAAGAGTTGTCCTCTACCTTGCGAGATGAGGACATCCCGCACTTTTCAAGTGGGGTAGAATGTAAGATTCTCCCCCAGCCTTCGAGGTATACAGGAGTAAGAATCTCCCTTTCTGATCTTATAATTATTCTCTCTCTAAAATAAAAGAAAGATTCTGTTTAAAAAAGGAAGAACCTTTTCCTTGAATACTTCTCAAGAGTCCCACCTGTTTTAAGATTCAGAACAATGAGTTCAGAAGTGAGAATCGATGTTTTGGATATCAAGGTTTTGGTCTTCATTCGAGTACGGCCCAAAAGAAGTTCTTTATCTCTTGGGAAGTATAAGAAGTTATCTCCCAAATATTGTGGACCAAAGAAAGTAGGCGATTTAGCTTACGAACTTCTTTTATCTCCTCATCTCAAAGTTCTAAATGCCTTCTATAGAAAAATATTCCAAACCCAAATCATGGAAAGACGGTAAAACTTCAGTGGTAAGTTACCGTTGGCTTCTAAGTTACGCTAGCTCCTTCCTTTATATAAGTCGTAACTTTTACTTGTCGTTCACAGTAATCTTACTCCCATCGATCTCCTTTCTTTCTTAATCTCCTTCATGGCTTGGCAACAAGAATTAGTTTTATCCATAATGATTCCTCACCTTCAAGACGCAAGTGAGTCTCTGAAGAAGGATTTTATAGAACAGTATCAGCGCTCACTTTTTCCTCACCTAGGAACTTCTGTAGCGCAGACCAAATGGCGGACCTATCAAGACATAACTAGGGTAACACCCTGGGGTCAGCAACACTTTCGTAACAATGTCCGCTTGGCCATGGTTATCGAAGCCTTGGGTTTGGGTCCTCGATACTACTGTGTCATGAGATCAAGACATCTTGGGTTTTCTGAGCGGGTCTTCTTACTGGCGTGTTTTCTTCCTCATGAGAAGATATGCCTTTACCCCGTTTTTGGCTTGCCTCTCAGAGGTCCTTTTGTTAGAACACCTCATACCACTGAGATAGGCGCAGCAATAACCAACAGAATCATTCCCATAGATGAGTTACCTTATACTTGTGCAGCTTGTGAGGACTGCTTTTGTGACCATATGATGGACGGGCTTATGGAAGTGTAAAGAGTTCCTCTATCTTTACTGTATAAGTTCCGAGAATGAATAAAGTTTAAATCTTGTTCTTATTTTGAATCTTGCTCTCTTTAAGACTTATCTTGGTGGTTAATCTTGATTAAAATTTTTCTCTAAGTCTCATATTCGTGCATCTTGCAAAATTATCACAAGTTGCGAGATGAGGACATCTCGCGTTTTTTAAGTGGGGTAGAATGTAAGATTCCTCCCCCCAACCCCCTTTTTGATGTCTAGTATCTTCCCCTGTAATCAACCCTCTTCAGAAATATAAAGACCTTGTTGCTAACTATTTTAGCCTAGAGAGAGAAAAATTATTCTAGAGAGAGAATATTCAGATTTTAAATATTTTTGGATAGAAAAATATCTCTTATAATTCAGATGAGTTCCCCTGAAACAGAAATTCAAAAAGAATTTTCCAATGTGCAATTGGAATTAATTGGAAATAGGTATAAAGAACCTTAGTCTAAGGGTCTAGATTTTCAGAAATTTTTGGATTATGGTCCAATTAAGGTTCCTATGGGCCAATAGCATCAATCCATGTGTAGGGAGGAGATAAATCCAATTTGTAAAAGAAGATACCCAAAAATGAGTAAATGCTCACATAAGATGAAGAGTTGAAAATGTACAAGGTTTATTAGTAAAAAACTATAAGTAATATTAAAAATATGAGATATTTTGGGTATCCAAAAATGAGTAAATGCTCACATAAGATGAAGAGTTGAAAATGTACAAGGTTTATTAGTAAAAAACTATGAGCAATATTAAAATGATTCCATTATGACACATATGTAAGGAAGGGGAGTTCTTTAAAGGAGGTGCATATTTCACATAAGATGAAGAGTTGAAAATGTACAAGGTTTATTAGTAAAAAAACTATGAGCAATATTAAAATGATTCCATTATGACACATATGTAAGGAAGGGGAGTTCTTTAAAGGAAGTGCATATTTCCATGCTTGAATGAGTTTTAAACTCATAAAAATTGAGATATTTCATCTCTCCTCTCTCCTCATTCAAGTCTAGTTCCAAAAAGTTAGCTTAACCGACCTAAACATGGTCAAATATTGACCAAACTGATTTAGAAAATTCTAGAATCAGTTTGTTTGGTTAGGAGCTCAATTTTTCCTATAAATAGAAGCCTTCCCCTTGTTGAAAAATAGATAGTGTTTATGCATCGTTACTCTACTCCACCTAAGCCAAGAACTGTGAATTCATTTAATAATTCACTAGTTTTTGGAGCTTCCCTCTTTCTTCAATCCCAATTAGTGGCTCCATCAACATACTTAACCAATTGATTGGTTGGGGGCCTCTACCGTGAACAAAGAATCAAGCAATTTGTAAGGTAATTAGTGAATATTGATCTTTTCTATAATTTCTCAATGTTTCTCTCTTCTCAACCCCTCTCAAGCTTGAGAAGCTTAATTGGTATGGTTTTTTAAATGCTATTGAAGTTAATTGGTGAATAGTAGTGAAGAGTTACATAATTTAATAAATGATATTGAAGTTAATTTCCATTTATGTTTAAATTCTAATGGTTTTTATGTAATTTCTCTCTCTCACTCAAGAAATGGTCATACTCATGACCCATTCTCAATCCAAATCAAGCTTTTCATAAAGCTTTTCCTTAACCCAAGATTAAGCTATGCTTGAGGCCAAATTAATGGCTTTTTTCTATGCTTTTAGTTTATGTATATTGATGATTCAATCCTTTATGGATTAATGATCCAATTAGAGATCATTTTAATTATTTCCTTAATGATAAGCTTTATCCCTTAGAAAAATTGAGATTTATCAGTCATAGCAGCGGAGCTATGGCAAAATTTTTATAAAAATTATGCATAAAATAATTTCATTCAAAGCATAAAAAGAGGAATTCCTACCATATTCTAGGAATTATCATCCTAGATTAATTGAAAGATATTCATTGTAATCATAGAGAAATTGATTTTTATATTATGCATCATTGATTTTCATGCATAGAGCTATGCATAAAAGATTATTATTTTAACATAAAAGTGTTACTTTTATCATAATTGGATTTCATGCATAGAGGTATGCATAAAAGATTATTTTTTTAACATAAAAGTGTTACTTTTATTAAATTTTAATTTTCATGCATAGAAGTATGCATAAAGGATAATTTTTTTATATTAAAAGTGTTACTTTTATCATTTTTAATTTTCATGCATAGAAGTATGCATAAAGGAAAATTTTTTATATCAAAAGTGTTACTTTTATCATTTTTAATTTTCATGCATAGAAGTATGCATAAAGGAAAATTTTTTATATCAAAAGTGTTACTTTTATCATTTTTAATTTTCATGCATAGAAGTATGCATAAAGGAAAATTTTTTTAATATCAAAAGTGTTACTTTTATCATTTTTAATTTTCATGCATAGAAGTATGCATAAAGGAAAATTTTTTATATCAAAAGTGTTACTTTTATCATATTGGATTTCATGCATAGAGGTATGCATAAAAGTTGATTATTATATTATAAAAGTGTTACTTATATCACAATTGAAATTCATGCATAGAAGTATGCATAAGAGTTTATTATTTTATTATAAAAGTGTTACTTTTATCATATTTGGATTTCGTGCATAGAAGTATGCATAAAAGATATTCTTTTTATACTAAAAGTGTGATTTTCATCATAAAGGGATTTTATGCATAACTTAGTTGCATAAGAGAAATTCTTTTATTCTAAAAGTGTAATTCCTACCAAATTGAATTTATGCATAGGAAGATGCATAAAAGATTGATTCAAAAGTGTCATTCTCATCTAAATTGAATTCATGCATAGGAAGATGCATGAAAGATTGAATTTTAATTCAAAAGTGACATTTTCATTTAAAATGAATTTATGCATAGGAAGATGCATAAAAGATTGATTTTTACTTCGAAAGTATTAATCTCCTTAAATGGAATTTATGCATAAATAAATGTGTAAAGAAATCTTATATCAAATATAAGAATTCTGTTGTATTCTATAAATAGAAATAAGAGGTGATAGGATGTGATAAGAAGTGTATAAGATGTGATAAGAGATGATAAGATGCTTATGAAATAAGTTAGGAGGTGATAAGATGAATTAAGTTGTGTATGGGATGAGGTAAGAAGTGTATGTGATAGGATAAGGGTTGTGATAGGGCGAGAATGGATGTGATGTAAAAGATTAGATGTGAAGGCATATGGGGTTATATGAATGGGAATGTGGAAATGGATGTATGTATGTGGATGTGTGGATGTGGAGATGGGAGTGTGGATGTGTGAATGTGAATGTGGATGTATGCATGAGGATGTATATGCATAGATGTGAATGTGGATGTATAGATGTGAATGGGGATGTGAATGTGGATGTAGATGTAGATGCATAGATGTGAATGTGAAATGTGGATGTGGATGTATGTATGTATGTGGATGTAGATGTGGATGTATAGATGTGAATGGGAATGTGGATGTGGATGTGGATGTATGTATGTATGTGGATGTAGATGTGGATGTATAGATGTGAATGGGAATGTGGATGTGGATGTGGATGTATGTATGTATGTGGATGTAGATGTGGATGTATAGATGTGAATGGGAATGTGAATGTGGATGTATAGATGTGAATGGGAATATGGATGTGGATGTATGTGAATGTGGATGTAGATGTATGGAAATGTGGATGTGGATGTATGTGAATGTGGATGTAGATGTGGATGTATAGATGTGAATATATGATATGTGAAGTAAAGGAATCTGAAGTGAAGAGATGAAAAATGATGTGATTAGATGAGTACATATATAAATGGATGTGGATATGGATATGGATGTGGATGTGGATATGGATATGGATGTGGATGTGGATATGGATGTGAATATATGATATGTGATGTGAAGGAATCTGAAGTGAAGCGATGGAAAATGATGTGATTGGATGAGTACATATATAAATGGAATGTGGAATAAGTAATGTGGATTAATGAGGGATAATGTGAAAAAAATGAGAGTTAATATAGAAACTGTATTTGTAAACTATTGTAAATGCTGTTTGTAAATGGCTGTTTTATGTCAAGAATGCTGGGAAAGCATTTTGACCGTCTTGTGATTAAGGTCGTGGAGCCTAACTGATAAAGTTGCAACTGCTGACGGAGAGTCAATGGAGGACGTCTCGCGTAGCAAGGTCGACCGAGGTCTTGACCAGCCTCGGTTCGATTAAAATGGTGAGCTTCCGGTACGGTGGATGAGGGACCAAGGAAGCGGCCTATGAGTGAAGCGCTAGGTCACCTGCGAAGGATCCTAGAGGGTGCTGACCATACGGTGCTCGGGCTCTGGGTCGCCCAGGATACCCACGCGTGCGTCGAGGAAGATATTGGAACAAGGAGTAAGAGTTGTTTTCTGAAACCGGGCATGGATCTGGTTGATTGACCTTGCTGGTCTTCAATGGATGAGTCCATGGCTTTTTTTTATGGATCTGCTGGTTGATCTTGCTGATCTTCAACGAGAGTCCATCTTGATTTTTATAAGTGATTATATTGCCGAGTATTATGGGCTAGGAACTATTGAAAAGGCCCCTGTGTGGACAGGTGGTGAGCGTTCTAGTTGCCAATGATGCCATAGATACTCTGATGAAGGAATGATGGGAAATTATGAATCAACCGAATAAATTGGAAGATTGTGATGAGTGGTACTATGGTTTCATTAAAGGATTGTTTTAAAGTTAGCCGATGCTAAGAAAAAGGCAATTTCATATTGGGTGTGTAAGTGGTGTGGCTAGTTTTATGTTTGCATGAACTTCCGGCTAGGGGGTCTTGGAACTCTTTTCCTTGGTACCCGGGACAAAACCTAACCAAATTCCAAATTGGATCCCATCACTACAGTGGTTGGGCGGTTGGCTAACCCATGGGATCGGATGGGGTTAGGCTGGACTGATGGATCCGTAAATCGAGACTCAACTTTTGTTTTTACGATAGATAAAATAAATCCCGGACAGTAACTGTTCTATGGATAGGAATCAACGGCTGTGCCTCTTGAATGGGGAAAAAAGCGTTGATCCCAATGATCCAAGTGTAAGTTTCTTCCTTGATCTGACCAAGTATCTTATAGATGCAATTGGATCAGCTCGATCAGAAATGACCTTGACTACGTTAGAGTAAAAAGTTATCCTGGTGGAATCACCCGTGCTTTCCGGTAAAGGAAGTTTTTCCGGGTTTGGTTTTGGAACAACCGACGGATTAGTCTCTTATCCGGATATCCGTGGGTGAGGCCCCGAATGTGGGACCCCTGTCCCGCGCGAGAAGTGCTACTTCCGCTGCTAGTATACCAAATCTGTTACTCGGTGGGAACAGGGACCTCACATCCACCGTCACAACACAACTCACCACCAAACTCCACAAATCTGCCATAGCTTCTTTCATCTACACGCGGCGGTCTACTCGCAAGCCACCTTGCGGTGCCATGCCCCATAACTGATGGTATGATGATGAATGTTGGGCCACATGCTCCCGTCCTAAGCATGAGGTACGGATTGGGCAAATCATGAAGCGCTAAGCGCAACGGATTTCTCAACGGCTCACCCAATGCAAGAAACAAGAGTTTTATGCTCGGAAAGAGGATGAGTTATACCGACTTATCTTAGGGCCAAACTGCAAAGGCATGGAGGAAACTCTGAGAACATCGCCCTCCCACACCTATTACCTACCCAGACACATGGCACTCCTATGCACGCTCCCTCTATAATATCCCCCATCAGCCACCCCTACCCCTACCCCTACCCCCGCCCCACCACCACCTTCTTCACAAAGGGCATGGTCCTCAAGGCCATTTGTAGACTACGCAATGGGCGAGCCCAAGATCATGAGGGACTCACAGCCGAGTACATCTCGCGCATGCCCATGATACCCTAGCGCCCCTACTAGCCTACATGTTCAATAGAGCCCTTTGTGAAGGATTTCCACCCTCTTGGTCCACCAACACAATCACCCCCATCCTCAAAGCCGGAGATCCACTTGATCCTAATAACTACAGGATGATCATGATTGGCCACACATTGGCCAAACTCTATGGACCAATGCTAGAGGTAGAGCTCAGTTCATTTGCAAAGAGCCAGGGATGAAGAGCCTCAGGACAGGCTGGCTTTTGGAGGAGCTACTCTACCCTTGACCACATCTTCACCCTTCATGCCATCATCGAGGAGGGTAGAGCACGACACCAGAGGATTTACTGTTGCTTTGTGGATTTTCGCAAAGCTTTTGATACTGTACCCCGAGCCCGCCTCTTACACCATCTATAGGAGATCGGAGTCCCAACAACTGACATGGTTTGGAGCATCATTGCCCTCTATGAGTCCGTCATCGGACGAGTGAGAGTCCCAGGAGGACATCACAGGAGATTTCCAGCACCATTGGGGTGAAACAGGGTTGCCCTCTATCACCCACTCTTCTCGGCCTCTACATTGATGAGATCTTGAGCTTCATTGATGGATTAGGCGAGGCTGGTCCCACACTGGCAGGCATATTGATCCCCATACTACTTTATGCAGATGACATCGTCCTCCTCTCAGACTTAGCCGAAGGGATTCAGAGACAGTTGGATGCCTTACATGACTTTTGCACTCAGCGGGACCTCTCTGTTAAGCTTGGTAAAACCAAGGTAATGGTCTTCAATACCTCTCGCCCTGTCACATCTAGATTGAGCTTCACATATAGAGGAGATCTTGTCAAGATTGTCTCATCCTATGTCTACCTTGGTGTCACTTTTAGTGGCCGATGCTTTACCATGCTTCCCACAGCACATGCTAGAGTGACGCAGGGATATGTAGCCTTGAGCTTACTTGAGCGGCAGTGCTTCCAGGCATATTTCCAGGAGCCCAAGACGAAGGGCTAGCTTTTTGACACCCTCGTCACACTAGCCTTGATGTATGGAGTAGCTTTCTGGGGGCCAGATTTACCCGATGAGGATTGGCAGCGAGTTGAGAGGCTCCAAGTAGGCCCCAAGTCATGATGTTCTCCTGTATGATCCGCAGCAAACCACCAGTCCGACACCAAATTATCAAGGCAGAGTTTGCTGCAACCCTGATGGTAGTGGAGGCACTCTTCTCCAGACAGTCACATACCTTCATCACATCAGTCACATGGATCCCCACAAGTACCCGAGGCTTTCCCTGAAGTCCTCTAGACAGCTAGCACTTGAGGGGCACTCTGGAGTATGGTATGCACTAGTTTCCACTTAGTTCTCAGTATATGGGCTTTGCATGGACTGCCTACCCCCCTTCAGTACAGTTTGGACTCCCCTTTTTTCAGCTGTCTCACGCGGATACCAACCGAGTTATCGAGTCAGATCTTCTTAGCCTCTACACAGATTGCACATGGAGCACACCCCCGGAGCTCCCCACGAAGATGCACTTTTACAGAGACCACCTCCTCACACTCACTGAGGATGGATTCATCCAGCAGTCGGGCTACTTGAGTGTTGCAATTGCGATTGGCCAGATACGGGTTTCTTCCCACCCCCTCAGAGTGGAGACAGGTAGAGCTGAGCGCATCTATAGAGCCGGGAAGCTTGTACGATCACCCAGAGAGGAGAGAATCTGCCAACTATGCCACACAGAGGTTGAGACAGAGGAGCATTACATATGCCACACAGAGGTTGAGATGGAGGAGCATTACATATGCCACTGCCCAGTATACTATGAGATCCACGGGAGGTTTCACTATCTATTTCATGAGGGATTCGGTCCACTCTCCAGGATCATTGATTTCCAGGACCAACGTTGCCTCTGCCTCTTCCTGCTTGAGCTTTGTAGACACAGGGACACCTTCTTGAGACACAAGCCCCAGCCACCCCACCCCCTCCCTCAGCAGCCAACCATCACCAGTTTCTTCCGGACCCAAGAGGTGGAGGACACCGACATAGTGGATCTTGTGGACCCTCCACGAGCTGCTGTGGACCTGCCTCGTGTGAGAGGAGTTACCTTGGACCAAGCCTCTGCACTCCAGCATGCCCGACGCCCTCGACCCCCTCGTTGGCCACGATCACCTCATCAGCTCCAGATCCAGGACATGCTCCATTGCCATCGAGCTACCTTTCCACGTGACATAGCTGAGGGAGATCTCTCGGCCATACTCGTCAACCCCATGCTTGACATTTTGGAGAGTGGTATACCATCTACTCGAAGTTGATGTTTTTATGTTCTTAGTATTCCATGAACGAGTTTCCATGGATAGTTTTGTATCACCCCAGTGAGATAGCTATATTTATGTTTTCATTCTGTTTTATTTTCCATTCCATGATGAGATATGCCATGGATATTATTGTACCACTTTGGTCTCATAGGCCCATTGGGCCTTTAGTAGATGCTTAATATATCTTTCTCTCTCTCTTTCTCTCTCTCTCTCTCTCTCTCTCTCTCTCTCTCTCTCACACACACACACACACACACACACACACATGTGAGGTGAAAAAAAGAAGAAAGAACCTGCCTCTATAGCTCTTCCACCTCCCAAACTTGGAAAAACTACCACGAACGGGGCACCACCAGCCACCGGCTGGAACACTCTCTCAACATTCGCCACCCACCCACACCATAAAACAGCTCAGAATCACGAAGGACAGATGATATATTCAGCAAACACACAACACCATACACACTGTATAAACACAGCAAATACACCAAAGACCAGGACTCTGGCCAGGATTTACTGCCAAGGGAATACACCCCTGCGTCTGACGACCAAGCCTCTGTTTCCCGGTACCTGTAATCTCCAGAGGGCGCCCACACCAGCAACCCTTCTTCACTTTCTCTGTAGCCTGGCTACTCTCTGTCTGCTGCTACCTGCCAATTGTCGTAGGCGAGCCCCACTGTCTCCAGCCCACACATCAGCACCACTTCTGCATCCAACACACACAATAACCCAAGGCTCCCTCTCTGGTCAGCATCCACACACTGCCTGCAATCACCGCCCACACAAGACCAGCTACTCTCACCAGAAGGCGCCCACACCAGCTAACCTTCACTCAGCAGCTCCCACTCTCTGTATGTCGTGACCAGCAGCTTCACCAACCACCAGAGCCTCTGCAAAACCTCTTCACCACGAACCCACTGCTCACCGCAGCATCCTCAGATATTTAGCCCAAGCCACATCTCATGTACCCTGTTCCGAGTAGCCCTCACGGCTCCCTTCTCATACAGTTACCTACAGCTGCCTTCCATTCCAGAGCAGCTTCATGGTGCCTGCCTGCAGCTCTTCGCACCACCCACCTTGTGCTTTACACACGGCTCCTAGGCCTCACCTGTAGCCCTCTCTATCCAGAGCCAGCAGCTCTTACTCTTCCTCCAAGCCCTGCAGCAAGGTCGTTACTCTCCCTTCTTACCTAGCTCTACCCAAGTCTGCCCGCCAGCCACACATCTCTAGCTGCCAGTCCGTCAGCTTGTTGGTGCACACACGGCTTCCCTTCCGCCTTCTGCTATCACACCAGGCCCTTCTTACACAGCTCCACACCTCTCCTTGCCAGCCCGTCGACACCAGCCAGTCTCACCTTGTCCCCTGGCGTCTGTAACTGCAGCTCGGACTCACCCGCTAGCTGCCTCTACGCATCTTCCCACAGGCAGCGTTTCAACCAATTAACACGCCAGCCCACCCCCCAGAGCTCTTCGCCTGAGAGCCTCGTCTGCAGAACCACGACCTCTTCTGTTGAGCCAACTCACTCTGGCGTCTTCTTCTGCAGCGCCCGTTGCTTCAACACTGACGAGGCCCCCCAGCTCTTCACTGTCAGCAAGCGACTCTCTCTGGCGTTGCAGCCCACTTGCAAGGCGATTTTCACTTCTGTCTTTTTTTACAAGGGCGACGACCCCCCCCTACGCCTGCAGTACTTCCGCCAGCTTCTCGAAGATCTGCTGCTGGCCGCCACCTTTCCCTCCATGTGGCCTTCTAAATTGGCCATATTATATCATATTTTAATTTCTTTCCCAAAAAGCCTTAAACCCACAAGGTAATGGCCACTAATCCAAATGCTAAAAGAGCCTCCTTCTCCTTATGCTTCGGCCATCACGCCGCGCCATGACCTAGTCATCAGGAACATCATCAGCTTTCCAAACAATGCTGCCAACTGTCATCATCCACATCATCAACATTATGAATTTCCAAATACGACCACAGTCGGTGCCATACTTGCATCCCGAATAAGCTCCAGATCTCCCATATTTACTCCAGAACAAACACGTGCAAACACCAGCTCACGACCAAAATCACTCGGCCTGTACACTTGCCAGGGCATTCAGGGCAAATTTATTCACACACCACACGCACCATATGTACACTGATCAAAAAACCCTCTCAGATTTTAGCCTGACATACTTTGCCCAACCCCTAGCCTGCTGAATCATTTATGATCAGCAGAAAGCATATGACCACGTTTCCCTCCATCAATTCTCTGAGCATCATACAGTGTAATCAACACATCTCTATTCCAGGTGATCCAAGAAACTCTATCATTCTCCCAAGGCATAATTTTCCATCCCACTTCCCACAATACAACACCAGAGCCTCTGGAAACAAAGCTTCTGACATACACACCATCCCGTCTCATCTCAATCCCAATATCCCTGATACGGTCGGCACCAATATCGGAGAACCAATGCAGCAGCTCCTGCTGAGGGTAAAAATTGATGAAAGCCTCATAAAAAAAAACCTGTTGTACCATAACACTTTCCTGTTCATCAGCATAAGAAGCCTCACCATCAAAACCAGCTACCACAGGCAAAACAAACTCCTCTTCAACAGGCACCATTGCCAAAGCATCCACTTCAGTCCCTGTATCCTCAGCTTCATCAAGGTTACCAAGAGATTCATCCATTACAGCATCCCTCTCATCTATAACAGCAGCATCATTCAAAGTCTTTTGTTGCTTCTCTTTCTTCATAGCCTCAATTCTAATCATGGCTTTTTTAACATTCATGCACATCTCATCATCCATCTCCAACTCAGGTTCATCATCCTGTAGACTGTCTATTTCCCACTCATCCCACACAGGTTCATTATCCAAAGACTCAAAAACAGACTCTTTCACATCACAGGCATACCTTTGTTCAGGATCCACTTGTACCTCTTCGCATTCCTCATGTATGGCTTCTTTCTGTTCAGCAACCTCATCACCAAGCACTTCCTCATCAATAACCACGGCATCCATCTCTGCATCCTCCTCACTGGATGAAGTATCCTCTGTTTCCTCACTAGTAGTGGTACTGGTCGTGTCATCACTCGAATCAGCTTCACTCTCCTCTTCATCATTGACAGGCTTTTGGTTATTCATATTAAACTGCTTCTTATCCCCTCTCCTGTCATACAAAGTAATAACCCCTTTCCTCCAATCTTGCACAGCCTTTACTGCTCTCAGCCATGGTCTTCCCAAAATAATGGGGAATGCACCCATTCCTGCAGGCATAACATGACAATCCACAAGCACCTTCACATCAAAAGCTTCCAATTCTAATTCCTTAACCATACCTAAGCATTTGACTTTCTGATGATTAGCCAACCGAATTCGGAATCCAGACGCTTCAGTAAAATCAAGACCAAGCCTCTCCACAGCTGCCAATGTGATCACACAAATCTGTGCTCCACCATCTATGTATGCCTCCCCCAGATTCTTCCCTTTATACCACACATTCACCACAGGACATATGTCAGGTAACTCCTGAACAGATAGAACAGTCACTATCCCTTTGGCAGGCTCCTTCTCTCTCGGATTCACAAGTCTTTTCCACTGACGCTTCAAATTAGGAGCTAACTCTATTAATTGCCCAAAAGTAATGTTAGCCTTCCTTTCAGCCATATCCTCCTGTAAACTATAGCTATCCTGCCCACCCCCTAGTGGAAAATCAGTTACCTGAAACTTCCTACGAGGCTTCCTCTTCTGCTTGACCTTCACATCTTCTCCTTCCTTCACTTTTCCTTTCTTCTTGCTGGGCCCTGCAGCATCCTTACTTTCCCTTTCCTGTGACGTCCGTTTCCCCAAAGGCATCACATCTGCTTCTGCTTCCTTCGTCTTCTCAAGGGTGACCACATCTATCACCTTAGTTTTCCCCTTCTCTTCAGCTGTGATTCCACTCGGACCTGCTTGATCCCTGATATCAATGCCATAATCATTCGATCTGTCAGGTAGCTGTGAAGGTAGTGGGTACATATCACCACCCATACGCTGAGGCTTATCACAATCTGTACTCAGATGACCAAGCTCACCACAGTTCCAGCATGTAGGAATGAAATGACGGCCCCTACCGCGACCACGTCCATATCCTGCTTGTCCATCTCCCCCTTCATAATTATTGCCTCGGCCTCTACCACGTCCACCACCTGTACTTCCCATTAAATTTAAGCTCAAATTCTTCATAAGATCAACCATCTGTTTCATATCCTGCCGCAATCCCTCATCAGAACCTGCAGAAACCATAGGTACTCCCTGATTAGCTTGAGGCACCATCTGCATAGCTTGACCTTCAGTGGGCTTCATCCTCTCCATCACTGCACTCATGGGTGTAGCTTCCACTCTACGAATCTCCGGCTGTGCTACAACTGGAATCATCCCCAATTGATTCATTCGCTGCAGTTTCCAATCTTTTGACTTAGCAATCTCCACCGCATCCTCAAAAGACCTGGGCTTTTTCAATTCCACTTTCCAGCGAATACTCCTCTTAAGTCCAGCTACAAACTTGTTCTTCTTCATCATATCAGGCGGCACCTGGTTTTCTCCCAAAGCCCTGCATAGAGTCTCCCATAGCAAAGAAAATTTCTTCATATAATCATCTATTGATTCAAACTCACCTTGTGTCAGAGCTTGCACCTCATGCCAAACCTTGTCGGGGTCTTCCACCTTCTTAAACCTGTTGCTGAGTGCTGTCTTCAATCCATCCTCAGTCATCTCAA
Source organism: Cibotium barometz (assembly GCF_041138505.1). Taxonomy (NCBI): domain Eukaryota; kingdom Viridiplantae; phylum Streptophyta; class Polypodiopsida; order Cyatheales; family Cibotiaceae; genus Cibotium; species Cibotium barometz. The sequence goes on along the minus strand of NC_141086.1, from coordinate 11,065,751 downwards.
TGCGTGGAACAGCATCCCTCAACGACTCCTCATAAGCCCTGTACCAGGTCCTTGCATCTCCCTTCAAACAGATGCTCAGCAGCCGCAACACCTGTACCTGCTCATTAATATGGTTGCTTATACATGCAACCTCCATCCTTTCCAAGAAGTCTGCCACATCCTCATTCGGACCACCATAAAACTCTGGGTAAGACATCATCTTAACCCCCCAAACTTCACTTCCAATCCCAAGCAAAAAACCAAAAACACCTTCCTTCAATCTCTCACTCTGGGGCATACACCCTCGTAAGAGAAATCCCTGAGCTATCCTCTGTCAACTGAGCCACTCCTCAGCCACACAATGCCTGAGCAACTCCTCAGTGGGGGCACCAGAAGGATGTGAGGTGAAAAAAAAAAGAAAGAACCTACCTCTATAGCTCTTCCACCTCCCAAACTTGGAAAAACTACCACGAACGGGGCACCACCAGCCACCGGCTGGAACACTCTCTCAACATTCGCCACCCACCCACACCATAAAACAGCTCAGAATCACGAAGGACAGATGATATATTCAGCAAACACACAACACCATACACACTGTATAAACACAGCAAATACACCAAAGACCAGGACTCTGGCCAGGATTTACTGCCAAGGGAATACACCCCTGCGTCTGACGACCAAGCCTCTGTTTCCCGGTACCTGTAATCTCCAGAGGGCGCCCACACCAGCAACCCTTCTTCACTTTCTCTGTAGCCTGGCTACTCTCTGTCTGCTGCTACCTGCCAATTGTCGTAGGCGAGCCCCACTGTCTCCAGCCCACACATCAGCACCACTTCTGCATCCAACACACACAATAACCCAAGGCTCCCTCTCTGGTCAGCATCCACACACTGCCTGCAATCACCGCCCACACAAGACCAGCTACTCTCACCAGAAGGCGCCCACACCAGCTAACCTTCACTCAGCAGCTCCCACTCTCTGTATGTCGTGACCAGCAGCTTCACCAACCACCAGAGCCTCTGCAAAACCTCTTCACCACGAACCCACTGCTCACCGCAGCATCCTCAGATATTTAGCCCAAGCCACATCTCATGTACCCTGTTCCGAGTAGCCCTCACGGCTCCCTTCTCATACAGTTACCTACAGCTGCCTTCCATTCCAGAGCAGCTTCATGGTGCCTGCCTGCAGCTCTTCGCACCACCCACCTTGTGCTTTACACACGGCTCCTAGGCCTCACCTGTAGCCCTCTCTATCCAGAGCCAGCAGCTCTTACTCTTCCTCCAAGCCCTGCAGCAAGGTCGTTACTCTCCCTTCTTACCTAGCTCTACCCAAGTCTGCCCGCCAGCCACACATCTCTAGCTGCCAGTCCGTCAGCTTGTTGGTGCACACACGGCTTCCCTTCCGCCTTCTGCTATCACACCAGGCCCTTCTTACACAGCTCCACACCTCTCCTTGCCAGCCCGTCGACACCAGCCAGTCTCACCTTGTCCCCTGGCGTCTGTAACTGCAGCTCGGACTCACCCGCCAGCTGCCTCTACGCATCTTCCCACAGGCAGCGTTTCAACCAATTAACACGCCAGCCCACCCCCCAGAGCTCTTCGCCTGAGAGCCTCGTCTGCAGAACCACGACCTCTTCTGTTGAGCCAACTCACTCAGGCGTCTTCTTCTGCAGCGCCCGTTGCTTCAACACTGACGAGGCCCCCCAGCTCTTCACTGTCAGCAAGCGACTCTCTCTGGCGTTGCAGCCCACTTGCAAGGCGATTCTCACTTCTGTCTTTTTTTACAAGGGCGACGACCCCCCCCTACGCCTGCAGTACTTCCGCCAGCTTCTCGAAGATCTGCTGCTGGCCGCCACCTTTCCCTCCATGTGGCCTTCTAAATTGGCCATATTATATCATATTTTAATTTCTTTCCCAAAAAGCCTTAAACCCACAAGGTAATGGCCACTAATCCAAATGCTAAAAGAGCCTCCTTCTCCTTATGCTTCGGCCATCACGCCCCGCCATGACCTAGTCATCAGGAACATCATCAGCTTTCCAAACAATGCTGCCAACTGTCATCATCCACATCATCAACATTATGAATTTCCAAATACGACCACAGTCGGTGCCATACTTGCATCCCGAATAAGCTCCAGATCTCCCATATTTACTCCAGAACAAACACGTGCAAACACCAGCTCACGACCAAAATCACTCGGCCTGTACACTTGCCAGGGCATTCAGGGCAAATTTATTCACACACCACACGCACCATATGTACACTGATCAAAAAACCCTCTCAGATTTTAGCCTGACAACACACACACACACACTTAAGAGGCACCTGCAGGATTTGGATTACCCTCCAAGATGATATGGGGCAACACACATGCATGCACACAAGATTGCTTACTATCTCTTGTACCTATGCATGTAGATAAGTAAAAATATGCAATCATAATACTTCCTTAAATTAGCGAATACTCTTATCATTTCACACACCCACACACACATTGGTTTCTCTCTCTTTCTCTCACATACTTTTTTAAAAGAAATAGTGAAACCATTGCTTCATTAATAAAGTAACGTACTATCCCAGATTGGGACAACTATGACTCACAATGAGAAAACACCTCGAGTTGTGAAAAAGAGCTCTCCAAGATCAAAAGAATCTATGAGAGACTAGTAAAGTGATCTACGGAAGAAGGAAAAAGGGTTGACATGTGATTCTGGACATGGTAGATAGTCTTGAGTGCCCAAAATCCCATCCTTGGAAATTGTGCCCATTGGTGGCTCAAGACACAAAAGATGGGGCACTGTCTCATGTGGGTGAGAGCATCATGTTGAAGCAATGTGTATGTGCCAAAAGAATCCCCACTGGAAAAACACACATAATACATCTTCATAGAAACAATTGTTTCTTCAAGGGCAACTTCCTCTTCCATATCTGTTCCAATGCCGCTTTCCACAGAGTCAAGGATTTAGATATGCACCATAATAGATGATTCGCATGCTCATGAATCCAAGGGGGAGGGGGGGAAAGGAGCTTGTGCACCCTAGAAATTGTGAGCTGATGAAAAAGAAGAGGTGTATATCCAGGGAGCTACCTGTCAAAAAGCCTAGGGTGTTGGGTGATTTGTGTGAGCCAAGTAATTGTGGTTACTTTGGTAAAAATATCCATAATAGGTACCTGTTCTTTTTCACATTTGAAACTGAAAAATAGGTCAACTTGATTTAGAGTCTTTGAGTTGACCTTCTTCTTGAAACCCATGCAGTGGTTGCAATGGTTGCATCATATCCATAATGACCCTCCAAATCGACTTATGATGCAATCCTAAATGACAATGTCTGATTGCTTGAGGAAATGAAAAACCATACCATGCTCATCAGTAATGTCCCATATGTGGCGAATTCCAAGCACAGAAAGGTTATAGGACATCGTTGGTTGGGATAATGCAAGTGGCACTTCAAACACTGTACTCCTATGAATGCTCTCTATAGTCAAAGAGTTTCCTTGGTTTGGGTGCTGGCGCAACCAATGTAGGTCCTGTAAAAAGCGGCCCAGTCTTGAATGAGAGCAGTAGCATAGGGTGAACATGTGATTTTTCCATTAAAGTGTCCAAAAACTATATCATCATAATGGGTGACCCAAAGTCCATATGCTTCTGTATGCATGTTGCTCAACATGCGAGCCCATGGCTTTGTGTGTGCCACAAAATTAGGTAGAATCATCATGTTCCTCGCGAGAACATGATAATGGATATTGAGAATATTAAGTCCACCATGCATCTTAGGCTAGCAGGGATATCCAAGATGTGTGACTATCATGTATGTGTGTACATATATACACACACATATATACTAGATAGATAGATAGATATACATATACATGTGTGTGTGTGTGTGTGTGTGTGTGTATTTTACAATCACAATAGTAGGTCAGTTGTTGGTAGAAGAGGTAGAGTGTTGTCTCATAGGTCTTGGGTTCTACACACACACACACACACACACACACATGTATGTGTATGTGTGTGTGTGTGTGTGTATTGTAACCACAATGGTAGTTCGATTGGTAGAAGAGGATGAGTGTTATCACAGAGGTTCTGGTCTCAATTCTCGTTGACTACAGTGGACGTGCACCCTTGTACAAATTTTAGTTGTATACACAAGCCGAGTGTAAATATACATTTCTTGTTAACTTCAAGAGTTTGTGTGTGTGTGTGTGTGTGTGTGTGTGTGAGAGAGAGAGAGAGAGAGAGAGAGAGAGAGAGAGAGATGTATGTGTGTGTATACATATATATATGTAGATATATGTATATCTATGTGTGTGTGTGTGTGTGTGTGTGTGTGTGTGTGTGTGTGTGTGTGTGCGTGTATAGAAAGAAAGAAAGAAAGAAAGATTTTATTAACGTCTTCTGAACTCGGCCTATGAGACAAATCAGTGTACCTGTGTGGGGTATTCTCTGTCATCCCAACAAAATGAAAAAGTACTGAACTAAAAAGCTGAGTCTGGGTGTGCAGTAATAAGTACAATGAGTGGGGGAGGGGATGGAGCTCTACTACTAGGAGAATGCAAAGCTATATGCATGGAGTATACAATCATGATATGCAACCTAGCTAGCTCCATCCTATACCATACTGGGGGTATAAAATGGTATACATCAATGAAGGGGGTGTCCATAGCTCCCTGAAGAACATGCCTAGGTCTGCTCTGAAGCGAGCCAGTCGCTCTGCACCCTCTTTGTAAAACTGAGCTCTGATCTCTGTCATCTCTCTCTGGTATAGGCGTGATGTCCGAAATCCAGGTGTCCTTTGTCTCTCTTGCAGGCTCTGAGTGTCTCTGCTCTCTGGAGAGTAATTCCCTGTTGTGTAGGGGCTAGGCGTGGGTGGATCTCTGAAAAAATGTAGTAATCTGTGTCTGTCGTCCCCCCTCTGGAGCTGTCTGAGCGTGTAATGATGTCTCTCTGTGACACTGTATGTCTAAAATGAATCTCCCCAGTATGTGCTGGTCTGCTACCTCAAAGATATGGCATAGGGAATGTGGCTTTCTGAATAAAATGGGATATCTCTCTCTGATGACTGTATATGCTCTGCATCTGCATACATAATGCTCCTCACTCTCCACCTCCTCTCTGCACAATCTGCATACCCTCTCCTCTCGGGGGATCCGTGCTGCTCTGCCAGTCTCGATCTCCAATCGATGTGATGAGACTCTAAGCTGACCAATAGCTACTTGGGAGCTGTATGGTAAAAAGCCCTCCATGTATCTAGGACTCTCTATAAATCCATCATCAGTGATACTCATGAACTGATCTCTGTAGTATAGCATCTTCGGTCGAAGAGGCTGTGTAGGCGATATCCACGTCTCTCATGTATAGAGTTGCCATAAGTCCTGTCTCAATACTCTGTTCCTCTCACTATCAGAGAGACGGATATGTGGTGCATCCCTGTCATACTGGAATGGTGGTAGATGATCCATGTCTAGGCCATGCAGTGTGTGACCTGTGCATACCATGATCCTCTCTCCTGCCTCAGCCAGTTGTCTAGATGCCTCAAAAGCTCTGTATGACAATTTGTCCTGTGGCATCTCTCTGAATCTATCTAGCAGGTATGGCCTCTACCATCATAGGAGGCGCAACAAACTGTGCTCGGATAATGTCATGAGGTACTGACAGTTTGCTGCGTATCATGCGTGCCATCATGAGGGCCTGTGTCCACCAATGGGTAGCAAGGCCTGGCGCCCATACTGCTGCTCCATACATCAGTGTTGGTGTGACTAATGTGTCAAATAGCCACCCCTTCGTCCGAGGCTCCTAAAAATGCACCTGGTGGCACTGTCTCTGTAGCATAGCCAATGCTGCATATCCCCGTGTCAATCTAGCTCTGGTTGCTGAACCCATGGTGAAGCGTGTGGCTGCTGTGCAGAGAAGGTAACCCCTAGGTATACATAGACATAGATATATATATATATATGTATGTATATACATATGTATATATATCTATTATATGTGTGTGTGTGTGTGTATACATACATACATATATACATGTATCTATATCTATATATGTGTTTGTATATGTATATACACATGTGTACATGCATACATATATACATGTATATATGTATGCATGTACACATGTGTATATACATATACAAACACATATATAGATATAGATATAAAAACACACACACACAAATTGAATACACTAAACGTTTTAGACCACTCTGAAACTATGGCAGAAGGAATTTCATTCCGAGAATCAAAATGGATTTCGCACATAATCCCATGCACATAGATAGATATATAGATAAATACATACATACGTGTGTGTGTGTGTACATGGATACATACATACACATATATAAACACATGTGTATGTGTGTGTACACATGCACATATATAAATATCCTTGGAATTTCTATTAGATAGCATACCATCAAGCTTCAAATTTAAGGTAGATGGTATTACATTGGGAAGAAGATCTGAAAATACTTTCAGTTATATGAAATGTTTGTTTGTCCAGTAAACTTGAAGTTTAGTTCTTCATACAAGACAATTTCAGATACTCTTGTCTTCAAGATTTAATATTGTTATATTTAAGATACAAGACAAGGTGATCAATGTTAGACAAGAAACTGAACTCAACAGTTATTCCACCTTATATTTAAGATATAAGAAAACATGATGAATGTTAAACAAAAAACAAAACTCAATATACAGTAATCTGATATATATATATACATACATATATATATATATATATATATATATACATATATATATATATACATATATATATATACATATATATATATATACATATATATATATATACATATATATATATATACATATATATATATATACATATATATATATACATATATATATATATACATATATATATATACATATATATATATATACATATATATATATATATATATATATATATATCAAGGGTATCTATACAAAGCTAGCTAGATATAAAGAGTGAGAAGAAAATCTCTGATTCTCAATATTTTTCTACTTCTTAGGCTCTGGCTGTGACTCGTTGGTCTTTGTGGATTCTTTAGCTGACGTGGACTAACAGGCTTCACTTGAGCCTTTCCTTTCGTCTTTGGCACTTTTTGATGTTTTCTTCTTTGTGGATGTCCCAAATTTCAATGGAGACATTGTGGGCAAACCCTTCTTTTTCAATATCTTTTTTGTCTTCTTCTGTGGTGGTAGTGGTGAATCTGGATCAGCGGGAAGGTCTACACGATTCGCGAGAATTAGTTTGATTAACTTTTCTTTGACCCACCACCATATATATGTGTCTGTATAACATGAAGATGTAAACTACAAAAAAAATTGAAACAAGTCTTTGTATATAATCTTTTCAGTACAAAATTTGAAGCCCACAACAAAAATTTCCACAATAGGTCGAGGTGCTATGTTTCAGCCTGAAAGTGACACCAAAAACATCTGTCCCTCATGCAGGCACATTGCATCTTCTACCAATAAGGGCCGAAAACAACTCCACCTTAGTGAGTGCTGCCTGGTACATGAACTCATGAGCCATTGAATCTAAGCCTAGAACCCACATGTACATGAAGTGCTTGCATGGCATGTACGCCAGGTGCTTGCTCTCTCGTTTTTGAAACCCTTCACATGTGGATTGCGAAAAGTCAGCTATTGGCATAGAGTAGCTCAGACTCTTTGTTTATTATAAAGGAGTCGAGATAACCACAAGGCGGTGTTTATAAAGTTTGCAATTGATCCTAGCTCTTTTTCTAAGTTCTAGTTGAGATTTTGATTGGATGGATGCAGGTGAGGTGAGCTGACCTTTGATGTTTACTTACATGGCATTTTGATATTGACAATCCTGTAGTTATCTCCTACAAAATGGCATTGGATTCAAGTACCTTTGTTATTTGATTCAAAGCAATACTATGTAATGTTAGCCCCTTGCATACTTTTGTTCTTGGGTATTGGGAAATATCATATGACATTGATTATGATTTATTCATAGTTAAGATTGCCAAACACACACGCACATTTGTACACACATACATCTATACATACACACACACACGTATACACATATGAATACACACTTCAACATACATCTACACACACACACACACAAATAAAAAATCTAGAGGGCTTACAATAAAAATAGGGCTAAAGGTGGTGTTGTTCCAAGATTGGAGTAACATGGTAACACTCTAGTCTAACATGGTAACACAGTAGTCTAAGCTATAAACCATGTTCATAACTATATTATGAGATTTACATAATCCTCACAGATTTATGGCGCCATGCAGATCGGATAAGTGTAATGTAGGAGTTATTAAAAAAATCACAAGAAAATTTATTTTTCATATTTAGAATAGTGGAAAGGAAACTTGATATATATTACTAGTTAACAAAGTGTTTTTCTCTAAGATGCAGATTTCATTAGTTATCAGTCGACTGGCATTTACAATCACATTACCTTGTCTTAATGGCATTGATCGGTTCCTAATCACGTAGTGGTCTGTTACAAACCAATCAAGTACTACTCTAGAGACATGAGGATACAGATTGCTGAAGAGCTTTGTATGGTGCGCTCCGCTACCCCCGTAACAAAGGAAATGGCATTGAATGGCTTCATGATTGATCCCGATGCAAAATCCAACGAACCTAGCTCATGGGCCGCCCCCCAAGCATCTCCAACATAGAGTACTTAAGTGTTAAGAGAGGCAATGGAAGAACGATGCCTCTCCAACCTAGAGTACTTAGGTACGGAGGTTTGGATTGAAGCCATGGATGACTACTTTGTGGTCACTGGGAAAAGCGCCATCAACAACCAATAAATGCTAGCTTGATTTAGGTTGATGGGGCATGGCCAAAATGTGGTCGAAAGAATGGTGTAAGGAGAAAGCTATCTCAAGATACTTTCATGAGCTCAGGTCTTAAGGAGCCCTACTTGCCATTCACACATAAGACCAACAAAATGAATGAGTTCTTTTCCCTGGAGCACAAGGACTTATTAGTTGAAGCTCACTATGCCAAGTTTGCCACTCTTTGGACATATGCACCTCTACTCTCCATAGATAAGCTAGTGAGTTGCTTTTGGTAGGGTCTAAATCCCTTCTTCAATAACCGCCTTCAAGCTATGAAGCCAATTGGAAGAACAACATGATGGCTACAAATTGGCATTGCCAGATTGAACGATTTGCGCCAATCTTCTATGAGGAAGAACGGATTGATTTCATAAAGATACTTTCATGAGCTCAGGTCAAAGCGGCTATTAAGGAGCCCTACTTGCCATTCACACATGAGACCAACAAAATGAATGAGTTCTTTTCCCTGGAGCACAAGGACTTATTAGTTGAAGCTCACTATGCCAAGTTTGCCACTCTTTGGACATATGCACCTCTACTCTCCATAGATAAGCTAGTGAGTTGCTTTTGGTAGGGTCTAAATCCCTTCTTCAATAACCGCCTTCAAGCTATGAAGTCAATTGGAAGAACGACATGATGGCTACAAATTGGCACTGCCAGATTGAACGATTTGCGCCAATCTTCTATGAGGAAGAACGGATTGATTTCATAAAGATCACACGCAACCAATTATTGTCAGCTACTATTGTTAAGTGGAGAGAGAGCTGCTGCATGTGTAGAGGAGTTAGGAGTAGTTGATGAGGACGTGCGAGAAGGAGCATAGGAGGATGGTGAGAGCGTAGTTGTGGAGAGAAGTTGTGCGAGAACCAAGGGGTCTTTTGGTGAAGAAGCTCTATGGTAGCTTGTTGTTGAATCCAATGTTTTGTTTGGGGAAGAAGACGACACAGGAATTGATTGAGGAAGCTTGTATCTGTCCAAAGTAGAGTGTGTAGGAGATAGAGGGTCTTGTAGAAAGTTGTGGTGTCCTAGGACCTTTGGGTGTTGCAGCTCTGTTAGAACTTGGGTAGATCCAATGTTTTGCTCAATCATTCTTGGTGTGTTTGAAGGTGAGGACTTGTAGAGTGTGGCTGCAGTGTTTATTGAGACTGGTTCTTGTGGAATTGAAGATACAGACCTGAAGGGCTATTGCTAGGATAATCTGGTGAAGATCCCTTTGCTTCTTGGTTTTCTCTTTTTGCTAGAACCATGTCTCAGGGTTGTTGAGATAGGTTAAATTATCATTTATATCCAAAGGATTCCCTATGTGTTTTGATTGATGAGTTGTTTATGCTCTGGTATATGTTGTTTGTTCTGAGATTGTTAAGAGAATACTTGTGTGAATGAAGACTTGAAGTTTGCTGAATCAAGTCTGAGTTAGAAAGCTCTAATTTTGACTCAGCAGGGTCTGACAGAGTCAGATGTGTATTTGGATTAGCTAGGTGATGCTATAGAAGTACAGATTTTGTCTTGTTGGAAGCCTCTAAAGTCTCTAAAGTCTGTTCTGACAATCAAAGAATTATCAAAAGTCAAACGAATAGGTTGTGGGCTGGATAGTGGTCTAGGTCAGCTTAGGGCTGATTCAAGTCAGTAAGGTGTCAGCACAACTAGGGTCAGTTGAGTATCAATAGAAGTCAATTGAGGGTATACGAGGTTAGATCTGGTCTTTTTGGGATGTTAAGCCCTCCTAACATGTTTCAAGTCATGAGATTAGAAATATGGAAGTTAGCATACTCTATCTAGAGACTTAGAGCTTTTAGAAGGCTGACGTTGTGTCCACATCTGAATTGGCAATCTCTAAAAGTAGTTTAGAACTTGCTTCTCCAACAATAAGGCATATGCAAGAGAGATGTATGGTTGTCAAACGACGCCAAATTGTCCATGATGATGTTCAGATTTCACATGATATGCTCGTGGTGATGACCATGCTCTAGTAGTTTGATATATATGCTTATGAGTAGGATTCAATGGATGTTTTGGAAATTGTTGATTATCTAGCTTGCCACGATGTTTCACTGGTGGGGGATGAGATTTATTATGCTCATACTTATGATTTAAATGCCAATTTCGTGGTGTTTTCTTATGTGATATATCATGGTAGTTCTTTCATGATTGCTTTAGGTATGATCTAGACATATATACTTTTATGATGCACATGATCAAACAGATTGATGCACCTTATGCTCTTAAGGAGGATGGTTAAGATTCTTGGAATGATGAGGGTGTGATTTCTGATGAACATATGAAGGGTTCTAGTAAGATGAAGTAATGGGGGTAAACAAGTTCCCATGGACATTAGCAGTGTACTTGATGCTCGTGTGGTGCTGTCTGATGATTCAGGTCGACATCTATTTCCAGGATCCATTCCAAAAATATGATGGTCGGACACGGTCTGACGTATCTAACGATGCTATGCAGTTGTCCGACTAGGTTATTCTAGTTTTGACAGTGTTCAATAAGGATCTTCTATTTTTAACGTCTGATATAGATTCGGAGTGTTCGACAGTGGAAGCTCTAGAAGACTCTGAGCCAAGATGTTTTTGGACAATTCCCAAGTCGGCGGAGGATTCCAATGATTCACAACAAGAAGTTTCAACTGTGAGTCCAACTACAATTTTGGGCTTTCCGACATGTGATGAATTGCACGCAAATTCCAACTCAAATTCGATGTTTGCGTGAAGGATGGAAATCAAACACGGTGATGTAGACATGGGAATGATTCTTGAACAACCACCTTTTTTCCTAAAGTTTTGAATATACTCGACGGTTTACTTTAGTTCTGCAGTTTGGGGTAAGCACATCTATTGGGAACAATGGTCTTGACACAAAAAAACCCATCATCATCAGCATGCCCACATTGCAAGAATTCTTGGTCTCAGATTGTTCGTGGCCCCCATGGCCATGATGATGGAGAGTTCTCCGAATCATGTCGAGTCCTTTTGTGCAGAGACATTTAAACCTTAACCTAATATAGTTTTTAGATCATAGGTTAAAATAATCAAAGAATCAATACAGAACTCATGCATCGTACCATAAAGATGTTTGATTTAGTAATTACTTTACCTACAGATCATGATTTGACGTGTGCTACATGGCGCTTGATAATTGCAAGTGCAAACTACTGTACACACTTGATAATTGCGAGTGCAGACTACTCTACGTGATTGAAAATTGCCAATGCCAGATTGATGTAATCACGTAAAGTAGGCATTAATGTGTGTGAAAATATTTGAGCTTGGTGTACACAAAAATATATGAGCCTTATTCAACATATATATAGTCGAAATTTTCACGTGGTCTGTAAACGTGCTGCCACGTGTATACGGTTCACATGGCCAGTTCACGTCAAGTCGTATTGCCACGTGTCAATGCAACGGTCAATTATACTGCCACGTGTATACGTACTAACTTACATATGTCAATTATACTGCCACATGTCTACGTACTGACTTACATTTGTCAATTATACTACCACGTGTTTACGTACTGACTTACACATGTCGAGGTACTACCATGTGTCCACTATCCGCTAGTCATACTACCACGTGAAACTCGTACATTTGCCAAGAGTAGTATAAAAAAGGGTAACCCAATATTTTTCAAAGTTCTTTACATCATGCAAGTAAGATCAAAAACCCAACAAAAGCCATTTCTCCCAAAAATCAATATCACTAGTTCTCCCAATCAATTTTAACAACACAAAGTTCTCCAGTTTTAAATATTTTAGTATGCCATAGAAGGATGGCGTTATATGAAGAATCCATATTAAACATTTTACACATATCACGTTGTCTTTCCATGTGGTACATTATGGAAATGTTCCTATATTTTTACCTTTTTAATGTCAAAATATACTATATGGAAGGATGGCCTGATATGAAGAATCCAATTATAGCATGTTGCACATATCGTTCATGTCATCTTTCCATGTGGTATATTTATATAAACTCTTAAGATGTCTTACATTTTTAATGTCTATTTTTTTGTATAAGTGTATACATGATGGATGATGAAGAGATTCTAGTCCTGGAACAAACAAATGCAAAGACTTTTTGACTTTTTGCAATCAAAGCAGGTGCAGGAAGTAGAAGACTATTGCCTTGGGTTGATAGCAGATGCTTATGAAGCTGCTTTGGACTTCATTCATCCAGATGAGATTAATGAATATCTTTAGTTCCTTGATTTAGAAGCAAGTAATAATTTCATTGAAGCACCAAGGGCATTAGAAATGTGTCTTAAAAAAACTGAAGAATAGGAGAGCACTCTTCCCACAGAAGAAGAATTTGGAGCTATTCAAGAGACATGGGAATTACTAATATGGGAAGGGATCCAATGCCAAAGGTTATTGAGGCAGCAGAGTCAGCAGAAGAAATTAATTTACAAGGATCAATAAACCTATGGGAGGACAAACAACTTATTGCAAATGAGAACAAAAAGGTATTTTTTAGAAGTACAGATAAGAATGCTATTGATATCCTTTGAGTTAAGAGTTTAATTAAGTAATCTATGTATGCTTCCTTTCTTCAAGCTGAAAATAGAAAATAATGATGGATTCCTTAGCCAAGGAGGAGGCATATGTAGGAGGAGGCATATGTAGGTTTGTTTTGGAAAAGATTCTGCCCTCAGATAGTATTGTTTTTACAAGAGTGTCGATTGCTATTTTAAATTGATTTGCGTAATCTCCGTCAACCGTTTGTTTACATAGCAGTTTTATAAAATTGTCTAGCTCTTTTCAAACACTCATGCAAAGATTTACCATTAGGCTCCTGCCATTGACTCATCTGCCACCACAACATCACTAGTGGCACCTGATTGCTTCTCACCTTTATTTTGAGTATTAATGATGCTTGAAATTTTTGTGTGATAAAACAACCACTTGAGCATATCGTGACTCTCCATTGGCACTGTAACTATCCCTAGGTACCATATCTTTGATATGGTTGCTTATTAAAACCTTGTCACATGTCTCTACCACCTCATCAGGTGGTAGAGACATTGGAAACTTCCTTGACTACCATCCTTCGAAGCCATGCACACTCCAGAAGCTTGAGCATTTCAAATTAATTCATTGTTTCTGATAGCAAACTTTTGATGAAAATAGTTCTATCCATAGGTTATCCATGTAAAATCCTCCAACACTATTCATGTAACTTTGAGCAAGCTTCATCAATTTCTTCTTAGCACGCCCATGTGTTGCTATGCATGTTACACTCTTAAACTGTCTAGACCTTGCCCTTAACCCAAGAGGAATGCTTTTTAGTTGGGTTTTTTGGAGTGCACGTTCCTCCAATTTTTTGTTAGTTTGTCTAAGCTCTGCCATCTCTACTTAAGATGATTGAAGTAGTCTTTCTAACTTATTTACATGTGCTGATTTTGTGAGAGCATAATGTTTTCGAGCCCTTTAACAGATTGTTTGTATACACCGAGCATACTTTCAGCCATGGGTTTGTGTTAATAATAGGAAATGATAGCTTGATTGTTCAATCTTGAGCAATACCCAGATAAGTCTTCTCTACCATCCCCAATGAATTGAACAAGATCATGTAAAGTGTTAAATGATGAAGGCTTACCATTTGATGGATCAAGAGAGTATAGAACTCCTTGAAGCCACAAATCCACATGCTTTTTCCCTTCTGCATGTAGTCTTTGAGCTTCAATCTCATCACATCGAGCTTTATGATGATGAATACTTTTCTTTGTGCAATAGTCTTTGTCAAGCACTAAGTTTATATGGTGCCTTTTCTTTGTGGTAGGATCCACCTCCTAAGTCACCATAGCAACAAGAGAAAAGAAAGAACTATTAAACAAAAAATGATATAGATTCAAAGAGGCGGGGAGGGAGAAAAACTCACGCTATGTCTATGGAAGAGAGGAGTACGTTATGAATTTGAATTTTTAAATAAGTTTTTTAAAAAACATTCAAAAAGTGTACTAAAATAGGTAAGACGATTACCAAGAATAGATAGGTGCTGGTCAATGTATTAAAGACACTACCCTCTAAATATAGGTCAAAAAGAATAGATAGGTAATGGTCAACGTATTAAAGACACTACTCTAAATATAGGTGAAAAGAGGCATTTAATATAGCTTTTTGTCTCTTCTATTTTAATCAAATGACTTTGATTAAGAAACTTAATCCAATCCTTACGCAGCCCTCTTTTTTCATTTTTGGTCCTAATGGGTGTAGCCTCAAGGGCCACATGCATGACTGTTAGGCACCAAGGCTTGCATCTGGCCGTGTTACTAGCCATGCATAGCAAAGCTTTTATTTCCATTTTTCTTTGTTGCAAGTGTGGCTGTGCTCATGGCCATAGCCCCCGGATCCTTTATACTACACAAGCCCAAACCATTGAGCCATCCGTGAGATGTGCGCTCCACTGCACATTAAGCTTACATGCATCGTTGACACACTAGCCACATATTGTGACTTGATGAGTAGACTCATTACACCCCCCCCCCCCCTTTGCCTTTCTTCCCCACACACACTTTCACACTTTTACACTTGATGTGATTTTAATCTCCCTATCTCTCTTTCTTTAATGTTGTTGCCTCATTTTAAATTTAAAAAAACATTTTTTAAATTGTTTTTCCTCCCATTAGTAATTTACTTTTCCTATATTAAAGTTTTTAATTTCTTTTATTAAAAAGAAGAAAAAAACCCTCCTTTTTTTATTTTTTTCACTTTTCAAACACTTTGCTTTATTTTTTATTTTCTAAACATGTAAAATAATCATCTCATGTATAACAAAAAGAACTCCTCTCTTTAAAAAAGAAAATTTAAAAAACATCTATATGTATATATTTATATCATTCGCTTATTATTAAAAGCCAAAATGGAGGAAAACACTATCTTCTTTCTTTCTTTCTTTCTTCTTCTTCTTCCTCTCTCTCTCTCTCTCTCTCTCTCTCTCTCTCTCTCCGTTTTTCCTCCCCTCTCTTTCCTCTCTCTTCTTTTTCCCCTCTTTCTCCCCCCCTTCTCTCTCTCTCTCCCCCCTGTTTGTTTAAAAAATTAAATTTTTTTTTTCTTATTTCTCTCTCAAGTTACTTTTAGTCCCTACCTTTTTCTCTTGCTTCTCTTTTTTCGCATTGCCACTTATCTATAAAATAGTAAAGAAAACAAAACCTTACCTTACCTTTGTTGCACCATTGATGACTCTGTAGACCACGTGTAACTTGAGTCTCAACCACCTTGAAACCAACCTTCACATGATCTCGTACTCTGCCTTGTCCAACTGCCGTTGTCATCCCTTTAAGAATACTACTAATGTTAACCCTCACTAGATCTCCACCATCACACATGTCTTATGAAATCCCATGCAATAGGTAGTTATATGAACTACCTTGTAATCAACATCAACACACAATCAATTTCAACATATACTATTTGCCTAATGCTCTACATATATCTCTATGTCTATGTATTTGTGGCCAACTCGATTAGTAATGTTTATTCTCCTCAATCCTACATCTGCTTTCATGGTATTAGATTCTCGGGTTCCTCGCTTATCCTGAGTGCTGTGGTAAAATCAAAAGAGAGTAGGCTATTATTGATGAATTCCTCTCCTCTCTAGGTGAATATTTTTCTCTACTACTATTATGGCTAGCGCATCTGCATGAGAAGAATAGGAGAAGGTGTATGAGAAGAACATGGAGTGGGAGAATTACAACCAGCACGAGATGGCCCAATGCTGGCATACAAGAAGGGACTAGCGCATGCATAGTTCTATGTATACAGAGAGCTCATGAGCTCATGCATAAATCTCTATGCATAGAGCAACACATAAAGCAATGCATACAGCTATACATAAATCTATGCACATACATACGTAGAGCCTATGTATGCATAGAGCTTGTGTGTGTAGAGCTTGTGCATAAAGCTCTGTGTGTACAGCAGTGCATAAAGCAATGCATAGAGCTATGTATGCATACATAAAGACTTGCATTTCTTTATGTATCGAGCTATACGTAGAGCTATGCATGTATACATAGAGCCTTGTAGCTCTATGCATTCATACATAGAGCTACAAGGCTCTATGTATGCATAGAGAACATGCATAAACCTCTATGCATAGAGCCTCGCATGCTGAAAAGCTTGATAAGAATAACTTCCATGCTTGGAGGTTCAGGTTGACGAATTTCCTGATGGGAAAAGGCTATTGGGACTACATAGAGGGTGAGCATGAAGAGGCAACGGAGATACCCGACTGCTGCAGATGTGAAAGAGTTTAAAGACTGGAACCAAGGAGCCAGGAAGGTTATGTATTGGCTATCCATTAGTATACAGGACACCATGATTGGGCACATTCAGGATGCCAAGTCCCCCAAGGAGGCGTGGGACACCTTGGTAAAGCTTTATGAAACAAATACCAAGGCACACAAGATACAATTGAAGAATGAACTTCATACTGTGGAGAAAAAGAGCATGTCTGTGAATGACTATGCGCTGAAGATAAAGGCTATTGTGGAATCCCTTGCATCTATTAGTGTGTCAGTAGATGATGATGACAAGGTGGAAGTCTGTCTACGTGGTCTCGGGCCACAATACAAGGTGTTCAAGATGTCTATTCAAACTCGGGAAAACATTCCCAACTTTACAGATCTGGTGTCTATGCTGATTATCGAAGAGAAGAGCTTGGGTAAAGACCAACAGTCTTCACAAAGCAAAAACAGTTCAGAGCAACAGGCCTTCTACACGAGTTCAGGAAGAGGACGAGGTAGAGGAGGCCGTGGACGCGGTCAAGGAGGCGGCCGAACAGGTAATCAGAATTATGGCCAGCCAGCAGCAACAACAACAACAGTCCCAGAATCAACAACAACAACAACAACACGCAGGTGGAAGAGGCAAATTCAGAGGCAGGGGGAGTCAAAGAGGCCGTGGAAATTGGCAAAGGCAATTTAATGATGCACGTGAATGCTATTATTGTGGTAAGCCTGGACATGTGCAGGCATAATGTTATAAGAAGCAGGCTGACATGCAAAATGGGAAAGTGCAGCAAAACAACTATGCATCCTCCTCAAGCAGAAATAATGAGGATAATGAAAGGTTGTTTGTTATACAGCATGTTGTGAATGCCATGTCTGAAAATGTTGATGCAGCACAAAAAGATGATGTATGGTATGTGGATTTAGGTGCTTCGAACCACATGACAAGTCATGGAGAGTGGTTCAAGGAGATGAAAAACCCGGAAAGACCAGGTTTTGTGGAAACAGGGGATGACACTGCTCATCCAATTGCCCATGTTGGAGATGTGCCATTGTCTATGCAGGATGGCAAAGTGAAGTACCTTGTAGATGTACTTCATGTACTGAACATAACAAAGAATCTGGTTTCAGTTGGCCAGATGATTGAGCAGGGTTTGCAAGTTTGGTTTAACCGTGATGGATGTTATGTTGAAGATTTTAAAGACAAGTGCAGGTTGGTTGCAAAAGGCAACAGAGTGGACAGAATGTTTACATTAAATGTAGACGTGCCTGAAATGAGTGCTGCGATGTTTGCAAATGGCTCAGGAATTGTTGCAAACACAGACATTTGGCATAAAAGGATTGGTCATGTGAATGTGCAGAGATTGAAGTCTATGTAGACTAAAGGAATTGTGACAGGGCTGCCAAAATTTAAAGTGAAAGGTATGCAGAAAATATGTGAAGCATGCCAATTTGGGAAGCAAACAAAGCATGTGTTTCCACGTAACAGATATGTGAGCAGAAATGCACTAGATATTGTGCATTCAGATGTATGGGGTCCTACAAAGACCATATCTATGGGAGGCTGCAGGTATTATGTGACATTTATTGATGACCACACAAGGAAAGTGTGGGTATATTTCATGAAGGAGAAGAGTGAGGTGTTCACTCACTTTCAGAATTTCAGAGTTTTGGTTGAAAAGCAAACAGGGAAATATGTAAAGTGCCTAAGGTCAGATGGAGGGGGAGAGTACTTCTCCAATGAGTTCTCTGAATTTTTGAAGAAGAATGGTATTCGGAGACAGCTTACATGCAGATACACTCCGCAGCAAAATGGAGTTGCTGAGCAAAAAAACAGGCACATTGCTGAGATTGCGCGAGCATTGATGGAAGAGAAAAATATGCCGCATAGCTATTGGGCTGAGGCTGTTTCTACAGCAGTATACATCATGAACAGGACTCCAACTGCAGCCATACATGATGTAACTCCAGAGGAGAGGTTTACTGGCAGAAAACCAGATTTGTCTCATCTGAAAGTCTTTGGTGGATGCATTGCATATGTGCATGTGCCAGATGAGCTGAGAACTAAGCTGGATCCGAAAGCTGAAAAATGTGTGTTTATTGGATATTTCCTTGAGCAAAAGGGATACAGGTGTTATAACCCTGCTACACGTGAGTTGAGGGTAAGCAGGGATGTTGTCTTTGATGAGATGAGCAGCTGGTATGCCGCTGAAAAAGAAGCTGTTGGGGCTGATGTGAGTGAAAGTGTGGTTACACAGAATGCAGGTCAGCAATCACAGTCTTTGAGTGGACCAGGAGAGTCCTCATCTAGTGGGTCTATTGATAGACCATGGAGTGGCAGGCTGCGTCATAATACTAGTCATGCAAATGTGATTAGTACATCACGTAAAGGAAAAGAGAAAGTGGTTGAGCCCCTTGGTATGCCTGACGTTTCTGCAGGGCATTCTCATGTTGATGGAGAGTCTAGTGGCTCAGATATGAGCCTTGATTAGGAGCTTGGGATCTCAGCTATGAGAACACCTGGTGTAAAGAAGGCTATGGAAGCCATGAATGAAAAGCTGCGAAGATCAGGGAGAGTGAAGAACCCTGTGCAGAGATTTACATATGATGGTTATGTGGCACATCACTATGTATATATGGCAAAGGTTGTGCAGGTTGTAGAGCCCACATGCATTGATGAGGCTGTTGGAAATGTGTGTTGGGAGAAAGCTATGGATGAGGAGATGGATGCACTATATGGAAATGAAACTTGGGATTTAGTGCAATTGCCTAAAGGCAAGAAAGCCATTGGATGCAAGTGGGTGTACAAAGTTAAACATAACAGTGATGGAAGCATAAACAGGTACAAGGCTAGATTGGTAGCCAAAGGATATGCGCAGACATATGGGATTGATTATGAGGAAACTTTTAGCCCAGTTGCCAAGATGGCAACAGTGAGAGTTGTGATAGTAGTGGCTGCATTAAAGCAATGGTCTTTACATCAGATGGATGTGAAGAATGCATTCTTGCATGGGGATTTGCAAGAAGAGGTGTATATGTTGCAGCCACCTGCTGGTTATGAGGATGTGGGTCATCCCGAGCATGTTTGCAGGTTGAAGAAAGCCTTGTATGGCTTAAAACAAGCACCAAGAGCATGGTCTGACAAGATTTTTGAATATCTTGTCACTATTGGCTTTCATGTAGCCAATGCAGATTTCTCGCTGTATGTGAGACATGGTGCTTGTTGTCATCTATGTACATGACTTGATCATTACGGGGGACCATGATGCAGAGATCTTTGATGTAAAGATCTTGCTTAGACAGAAGTTCGAGATGAAGGATCTGGGGGAGCTCAGATATTTCTTGGGCATTGAGGTGATTAGGTCACCACATGGTATTGGATTACTGCAGAAACAGTATGGCTTGGACATGTTGTCCAAGTATGGTATGATAGGCTGCAAGCCTATTTCTGTGCCATTGGATCAGAATGGCAAGCTGAGTGCAGATTCAGGAGAGATCTTGGAGGATCCTACTATGTACAGGCGCATAGTAGGAAGTTTGATCTACATGACGATCACCAGACCAGATTTGAGCTATGCTGTTGGGTTGGTGAGTGAGTTTATGCAGGTTCCACGAAAATCGCATTTGGATGCAGTGAGACGCATACTGAGGTATGTAAAGTCTACTTTGCATTGTGGACTATTCTTTGAGACTGGGACAGAGATATGTGTACATGGGTACACAGATGCTGATTGGGCTGGTAGTATCTCAGACAAAAGATAGGTACACAGATGCTGATTGGGCTGGTAGTATCTCAGACAGAAGATCTACCAGTGGCTTCATGTTTTCTTTGGGGAGTGCTGCTGTGACTTGGAGCAGCAAGAAGCAGCCTACGGTTGCTCTATCGAGTACAGAGGCCGAGTACAGAGAGGAGCTGCTATGGCAGCATGTGAGGTAGCTTGGTTGAGGAAGCTACTTGCAGATTTGGGTCTATCAGTGGATAGACAAGTTGTCATTTTCTGTGACAACATTAGCAGTATACAGTTGGCCACGAACCCAGTATTTCATGCTCGTACAAAGCGTATAGAGGTCCACTACCACTTCGTCAGAGAGAAGGTCTTGGCAGGAGACCTTGATCTTGTTTATGTCAGCACAGAGGATCAGGTAGCTGACATCTTCACCAAAGCATTGGGTACAGAGAAGCTCCACAGATTCAGGGCTTCGCTTGGTGTACATGAGATGGAGTTGAGCTCGAGGGGGAGTGTTGAGATATCGAGCTCGTCTAGTGAGGCGGTGGACACTGATGACCCGCCTGGGGGATAGGCCCCACACTTACACCACTGGCATGGTTGGTGAGATCTTGGGTGATATGCGGCCAGTGGGATGACAGGCTGTGTGACAGCCATTCTAGAGACTAGCATAGTTATAGCGCCAACTCATTTAGTCGGGTTCACACTATAGAGAACCCGTGTATGTATTTGGTTGAGTACCTTTCATATTGTGTGTACTCTTATTCTTGTATATGGTGTGTTGAGTGTTGAGTAGAGAAGAAGAATATTTTTAGCCTCTCACCTTGTGTCTTCTCCTATTAGGGTTTTGTGAGTGTGTGTGTGTGCTTGCAAGAGCTCAAGCTCTCTTCCCCCCTGCATCTTTTAAGTTTTCATGAAGATAAAACACTTTTTTAATTCTCTTTTTAAACTAGAAATCCAAATATGCAATAAACTATTTGAGTAAAAATACTGGAGTGATATACCTCTGTACATGAGAAAAACCTACAAATAATAATAATGAGGTTTATCCATTTTTGTACAAAAATTAAAGAATATAATTTTTACATATCATTAAATTCAAAGTATTAGTAGTTTTTTAGTCCTTTAGAACCTCTACCCTTGAGATAAAGCAATGATTGACTAAGTCTTACTACCACTGGAAGAAATTTAAACGACATTGCGAAGTTTAAACGCACACACATCATGAGAAAAAGCTGTCAGGAAAGCAACAACACTGACGGGGACATCTTGCTTGACTCGAAGAAATTACCTGGAAGTAGCCAATCTCTTCTAATGGAGACGAGAGGCTAACATAGCGCTAAGAGAGAGAAGCAGAGGAAGAGAAACGTAGTGGGGGGAGAGAGGGAGAGAGAGAGAGAGACACACACACACACACACACACACAGATGTTCAGGCAGTCTCTTGGCAAGGACGATGACAATCTCGATCTCGGGGTAGGAATGAACAAGCGACCCCGCCTGAGCAGCGAAGTGAGTCCGCGTGCAGTGTTTATCAGCCACATCATGGGATTCACATGAAAGCGTGGATTTGCAAATACACTTTACTATTTCCTGAAAAGCCGTGGGATCAAACCAATAATGCTATGTGGTAAGACTCTCCAGTGGTTTATCTCGTTTTTTTTTTTTTTAAAAGCATAAGCATAAGTGGGTGCTTTTCTCCAGTGTTGTGAGCAATTGAAAATTAGCTACTAGGGGGTTACAGCCCGCAGCTTCTCCCTTCTTCTCCTCAAAGGAACACAGGGAACACCCCTCTTTCTTCTCCTTCACAAAAATAGGAGGTTCATGTGAATCAACAAGATATACCTACTCTTTATTGTGAGAAATGCATATCTTCAATTTTGTTGCAAGTGGATCTTTGATACTAATTGTGGCATTCTTGCAATGTTGTCTTATATCTAGCATACACACATGCGCACGCATAGAGCACACAAAAGGAAAGCAGGAGGAAGACATCTCCCACCATAGACTCGCTACTCGGAGGCACCCTTGAGATTAGGAAAGGTAGATATGCACCACCATATCATGACTTATAAGACAAACTTGTAGTTAGACCACTACAATACATATCCTATTCGCCTAATGCTCTACATATATCTCTATGTCTATGTATTTGGGACCAACTCGATTAGTAATGTTTAATCTCCTCAATCCCCCATCTACTTTCATGGTATTAGATTCATGGTTTCCTCGCTCTTTATCCCCTTGAGTGTTGTGGGAAAATAAAAGGAGACCAGGCTATTCCTCTCCTGACTTTTGTGAAGATGATGCAATGCAACTTATCAATTTCTTTGCAAAAGATCACCACAAACCCTGTATTTAGAGCTGTGCATGCCCTTGGGCTTGATCGATGTGCAACAATTTAGTGCTCTAGACTGCATAAGCTCCTATGTACCTATTGTAATTGACAAAGGCCCTTTTAATCCTCTACCCCAACATAAATTCGAGGATGCCCAACATGCAACTTGCTTTAGGCACAAATCGCCAAAACGAAGACCTGAATTTTGATATAACCCTCCTAGCCCCCAATTTTGGTGCCTCCCTTGCCCCCCTCGATGGGCTCTTATGTGCCCAACTAAGACTGGTTTCTCGGGCTTCCAAATATGCGAGCTCCTTCACCAAAGTCAATCCCAGTTTGCCCACTCACCTTGATGCTATAGGAAATGAAGGTTTGGTAGCATAGTAGATAGGAAGTAGGTTATGGAGGGTCGAATATCTCCATCACGTTAATGTGTGTGCAGAGAGAGAGAGAGAGAGAGAGAGAGAGAGAGAGAGAGACTAGATTGCACGACTCAAGGTTGATTGTATTGATATTATAAGCCTACAGCAGCTACATGCTTTTATAGGCTAGTAGCGAGTGCTCATCACGAAAAACTACTTTCTGAAGCAATGGAAAACACCACAGAATTCTGTTCAGTTTTCATAAAGACAAAACACTTTTTTAAATATATTTTTAAACTAGAAATCCACATATGCAATAAACTATATGAGTAAAAATACTGCAGTGATATACTTCTGTACTACATGAGAGAAACCTCTACGAATATTAACGAGGTTTATCCATTTTTGTATAGAAATTAAAGAATATAATTTTTACATATCATTAAATTCAAAGTACTAATAAATTTTTCGTCCTTTAGAACTACCTACAACTCTACCCTTGAAGCTGGATATTGGCTTTGAAAAATTACACTAACTGCTAGTTTTTGGTGAGCAGTGCCACACAGCCAGTAACCTTATCTTTTAGAGATAAAAGCAATGATCCTTATGTTTTAGAGATAAAAGCAGTTTAAACGTGCCTTCACACACACACTGACTAGGACATCTGGGACATCTTGCTTGACTCGAAGTTTTAAAAGTCCGTCTCTTCTAATGGAGAGAGAGCAAGAGAGAGAGAGAGAGAGAGACACACACACACACACACGTTCAGGCATGATCAGAGAAGCGACTCCGCGCCCTATTGCTCATCTGCCTTTGTATTCGTCTATCGGGGCACCCATGCGGTGTTTATCAGCCATCGTGGGATTCACATGATGTTTTCTTTGGGAGCATGACCATTATGCCATCAATGTATTTTACTTGCCTGACTTAGCAGTAGGTGAGAGTTGCCATTTCTCACACATGTCAAGGTGTTTTGTCGTTTTTTCTTGTTGCACAAGTTTCTTTGTGTGCTTCTGCAAACTTTGCTTTAAGTGAAAAAGATAAGATCTTTCACAACCCTTTGATACATTATATGGTCCCCCATTATACACTACTCTACTGGCTATCCAATTGGCACTTGCTTCATTGCCATGAATCCTGCAAAGCCAGCTGGTGGTGGATAACCTTGTTCTCTTATCACATTATTAAGATTATTCCAAAAGAGTATTTGAGAGTCACACCCTCCTCTTTTGTCTTGCATATAACAATCACTATTAACCCTTTCAAGCTTAACAATAAAATCCAACAATCAATGCACTATGAAATTAGCAACCATCTAAAGCATGTGTTCCTTTTACGATAGAGACATGTTGTAAATAACTCACCTTGGATCGTAAACTGAACACATTGTTGCCCATCCATCAATTCTATGGGTGTAATCAAAATGTACCCAAACTTTACATAGATCTCCATGTTTTGATTAGCGTATTCAGTTTACCAAGTCCACACTTGAACCTGGTCCTTTAGTGGACATCTTGAAGAGAAAGCATTTCTCTTTAGTGCCGGAAGTGACAATTATGGAAAATGGAAACATGTATTTTATTTAGAGATAAAAGCAATGATCCTTATGTTTTAGAGATAAAAGCAATGAGTAAGTCTTACTACCACTCGAAGAAACCATGGCGAAGTTTAAACGCCGGAGGTTTTGCTTGACTCGAGGAAAGCATTGCGAAGTTGCCTGAGGTTTTGCTTGACTCAAAGAAACCATTGCGAAGTCTAAACGCGCCTTCACACCAGACTCACTGACTGGGACATCTTGCTTGACTACCTGGAAGTAGCCTTCACACACACACTGACTTCACACACACACTGACTGGCTTGCTTGACTCGAAGAAATTACCTACCTGGAAGTAGCCTGGATTCCGAAGTTTTAAGAGCCGAGACGAGAGCGCTAAGAGAGAGAAGCAGTGGGGGGAGAGAGAGAGAGAGAGAGATGTTCAGGCAGTCTCTTGTGAGGGACGATGACGATGATTGTAGTCTCGATCTCGGGGCAGGAATGAACAAGCGGCCCCGCCTGAGCAGAGAAGCGACTCATCAGCCTTTGCATCCGTCTATCGGCACCCATGCGGTGTTTATCAGCCATCGTGGGATTCGCATGAAGCGTGGATTCGCAAATACACTTTACTATGTCCTGAAAATCCGTGGGATCAAAGCATTTCTGGACATGGAGGAGCTCCCTGAAGGAGACGATGTTCGCCCTTTCATGCTGGAAGCTGCCCGAAAAGCAATCATTCAAGTGCCCATCTTTACAAGCAATTACGCAGAGTCTCGGTGGTGTCTGGATGAACTTGTGGAGATGTTGAAGAGCACCAAGAGCTCTAGTAAAGCCAAGCTATTTCCGGTCTTCTATGACGACGTGAAGCCAGAAGACCTAAGAAACAGGAAGAATGGGCCGTTTGCAAAATCGATCGAGGACCATCGAAGACACGGCAAGCACAGCGAAAGCACGATCAAAGGGTGGGAAGATGCTCTGTGTGATGCCTCATGGCTCGAGGGCTTCCGCCTGGAGACCTTTAACAAGTACCAAACTACTTTTGATTTGCAACCGTTTTTTGTAGAGTTAATCTTCTCACTTATATCACTAATCTATGCGATATTATCTAATTATGTGCAGATGTGAAGGACGGTTGCTGGAAGTTCTCGTAGAGAGGATAGCACAGGAGATTCAGGGCAGGATTCCCGTGGAGGATGACCTCAAAGCAGTTGGTTTGCTGGAGAGGGTCCATGATGTGCTCGAGCTGTTTCATTTGAAAGAAAAGGGAAGTGTGTACTTTGTGCTGCTCTGGGGCATGGGTGGCATTGGCAAGACCACTCTTGCTCGTGCTATTTACAGGAGACCTGGAAAGGAGTTTCAAGCAGCAAGCTTTGTGGAAACTTGACATGGTTGGGTGCTCTGAGCTACAGGAGCTACCGGAAGATTTTGGGTCTCTTGAAAGTCTAGAAGTGTTTTGTGCAGGGGGCTTAGCCATCACGAAGCTTCCTTCTTCCTTCGGGCAGCTGAAAAAGCTACGGAAGCTTGACATGAATGGGTGCTCTGAGCTGCAGGAGCTACCGGAAGAGTTTGGGTCTCTTGAAAGTCTAGAAGAGTTTTATGCTTCAGCCATCACGGGGCTTCCTGCTTCCTTCCGACAGCTGAAAAAGCTACGGGAGTTTTACATATAGTACTATAAAAAGATACAAATCATTATATACCTTTCTACATATTGATTTGCTTATAACATTTTGTTGAATTTTTGTTTTTTGTTATAAAAATATTTATGTTTTACAAATTTATATGATAAATTTTTTACTATGAAATTTATCACATAAATTTTTACTATAAAGTTTTTGTTCTTTATTATAAAAATATTTATGTTTGATAAATTTATGTGATAAATTTTTACTGGATGTTTTTGTGGACTTCATTTGGAGTATTTTGTTAATTTTTCTAGCGTCACACGTAGCGGTGCTTTTAGCAACGTTTATAAATGCCATTGAGTGGTGCTCATAACGATGAAATGTAAAACACCGTTAAATCAGTAAAAAACGTCAAAGTTTATGGAATTCAATTCTATTATACATGTCCACTAGCTTAATCTACATAATCATTAACACTATATGTCCACTATTCATTTTCTCTGTCCTTGATGTTTGTGTACTCTACCCCATTGTTATTAAACACTTTCCAATATCCTTAAGGAGAAAATTAAGCGTGTGAGTTGCACGTGAAAACCATGTTATCTTTGGATGCTTTGTCATTACATTTTGTCTTGCTAATTTGTAATTTGATGCATTATCTGAAACTATTGCAGTTACATTTTTACACCCACCCACACGAGATATTGTGGACCATATGTAATTACACTGAGAATCAGAGATCAAGCTTACGAACTTTTAGTTCCTCCAATTGGAAGCACACGTTGCACTTGGATATATGGGCCTACATACAAGGTGGCTACTATTGGACATAAAGTGGTAAGGTGAGGTGGCACGGTGCTTATGTGGATCCTCTCGAAGCTCATGTGGACATAAAGTGACATGTACATTTAAGATTTGTGCCTACCCAAGGCTCACACATGGCATGATCTCTAGGATTTGAATATTACCAAGCCTAGATTTTCAAACCTAACTAGGATTGATTTTAGACTTGAAAAAGGGAGAGTAGACACAATATGGAAATTTTCACCTTGGAGGATTGAAAACGGACCTTTCCATACTTAAATTAAGCTAAAATCCACAATATTTTTCATGTTAATCTACTAAAGAAGTATGTCTCGGATACTAGTCATATATTGGATGATGAATAAGTTTCTTTTCCTACCTAAGGATAAGTAGAATTGGAACCAGAAGCATTTTTAAACGTGAGAGAAAAGCCTCTCAAAAATATGATTTTAGAAGTGTATACAGTCAAGTGTAAGTTTTTCCCGCCTAGGGATGCCACTTAAGAAATCCATGATTGCACACTGACTTCCTTTGAGCAGCTGAAAATTTGATAATGTTAGAAGACTCTGGTCTTTTAAAAGTTTAGATGTTCTGAACTTTGATTCATGTACTTTACAGATGAAACTTCCTTCTTCCTTCGGGCAGCTGAAAAAGCTTCGGAAGCTTGACATGGATGAGTGCTTTGAGCTGCAAGAGCTACCAGAAGAGTTTGGGTCTCTTGAAAGTCTAGAAGAGTTTTATGTAGGGAGCTCAGCCATTACGAAGCTTCCTTCTTCCTTCGGGCAGCTGAAAAAGCTACGGAAGCTTAACATGGTTTGGTGCTCTCAGCTGCAGGAGCTACCGGAAGAGTTTGGGTGTCTTGAAAGTCTAGAAGTGTTTTGGGCATGGGGCTTAGCCATCACGAAGCTTCCTTCTTCCTTTGGGTAGTTGAAAAAGCTAAGGGAGCTTTTTCAACTGCAAGAGCTTCTTGCTTCCTTCGGGCTCTCAGCTGCTGCAAGAGCTTCTTGCTTCCTTCGGGCAGCTGAAAAAGCTACCGGAGTTTTACATGGTACTATAAAAAGTTATAAATCATTATATACCTTCTACATATTGATTTGCTTATAGCATTTTGTTGATTTTTTTTTCTTTGTTGTAAAAATATTTATGTTTTACAAATTTCTGTGATAAATTTTTTACTATAAAATTTATCACATAAATTTTTACTATAAATTTTCTGTTCTTTATTATAAAAATATTTATGTTTGATAAATTTATGTGATAAATTTTTACTGGATGTTTTTGTGGACTTCATTTGGAGTATTTTGTTAATTTTTCTAGTGCCACACGTAGCGGTGCTTTTAGCAACGTTTATAAATGCCATTGAGTGGTGCTTATAACGATGAAACGTATAACACCGTTAAATCGATAAAAAGTGTCGTTAATTCCTTATCTTATTATAGTGAATATTATCACTCGTCGATTCCAAGTTAAGCAGCAAGCGGATAAGTCGGCTAGGAAGTGTGGCCGAAGAAAAAAAGCTAAAAAGATTAACAATGGAGATCACCAAGTGAGCATTTAGGATGGCTCTGATCTAGATATAGTGGAAACCGCTTCAATTGAATCTAGTTATGAGGATAGGTCAAAATATCAAATCAAAAAGAAAAGTGATGTGCCTAGTACTCCCAAGGGAATGAGAAATATCCGAAGAGAGAGAGAGAGAGAGAGAGAGAGAGAGAGAGAGAGAGAGAGGTATTAACATCGATAGAATACAACACGAGGGCATATACGACCAATGGTGGGACTTGAACTCGGGTGGATCATGGCCTTTATAAGGGCTCTTGTACTAGCCAATCTGCCCCACTTGGGTGGCAGAAAGGTAGTGTGAGAGTCCTCTTTTATTACACACATAGACACACTATGGGAGAGAGAGATATTAATGTCGGTAGAATACAACACGAGGGCATATACTGCTAACGGTGGGACTTAAACTCGGGTGGATCATTTGCCAAGGCCTTGGTTTAGCAGTGCTAAGAGCAAGGGAAAAAATCCAAACAAACCCAAATAAGGTCTTCTAATACAGTCTCTCCCACACGGGGAAGGATATTGTCAGATGGACTTGATGTTGTAGAGCCAGTAAGGGAAGGAACAAACAAAGAAGTGATGAATCGAATCCTACCCTTGCTTCTTTAACACGATGGATCAAGTAGACATTGTTCCTTAGGAACCTTTGTTGTCATGTTCTAGTAATCAAGGAGTACACTTTTCTCTCATTCACCCGAAGATGTGGAAGGACTAATGTTGATCCTTTCTGTAATGATTGAAGTACCTTTAGAATCATGCCTCAAGAGAAATCCTAGGTTATGTCTTGGTCTCAAGGATTGGGTAGAAAGAGGAATCGTTGCATCACTTGACCCCGTGAAAGTGACTCGCCTTTTACATTGAAGAAATAAATCAATCCAAAAGAGCAAGAAAAGAAGTGTGAGATTTCAATGAAAAAAATGGGACACTACTATGAAAGTGATGACACTAATGCAACTATTCTGGTTACCCCTAAAGGTAGTCAAGTGACGGGGCCATAGTAAATGATGCAGCAATCATGGGAAAAACTGTCATTGGAAAGGAAGGATCCAATTGTGAGAACATGGTAGATGAAACTAAGACGAGACCAATGGGTGTATTGAGAAATGACAAACTCACGGTCTTTTCATATACATTTCTCCGTATTGTGGTCGTTATGAATGTTCTACGATAACACAACATTATTCTAGGTATACCTTTCATGAGGGATGCCACATTAGTCCATGATTGGTCTAGTAACCACATATACTTGCAAAAGGATTCACCTACCTTGAAAGTAAACCTACAAACTTGGGAGACACATCCCAAGAGAGGCGACTGTTTGGAGATGACTAGAACACCACTACTCGAATAACCCCCCCTGCAACTTTGCAACTTAGAGGTGCAACTTAGAGGTGCAAACCCAATGTCCCTAGAAGATAGATGTATGTCCCATTACCAGAACCAGTGTTCTGTGAAAATTGGACATTGCTCATTTTAGCACAACAACTGGTGTACCCAAGAGAAGCGGAACTAACTACAAGAAACATTATTTAAAGGATCAACCCTAAACGATATCAATACCAAAACTAGAGTAGAAGGTGAGATGTATGCCCCATTACCAAAACTAGAGTTATGAGAAAATTGAATGCACATTTTAGCACAACGATTGATGTACCCAAGAGAAAAGGAACTAACTACAAGAAACATTAGTTAAAGGATTGTGAGAAACATGGATCAAGTTTAGGCTAGGCTAAGGTGGATTAAAGCAAATGCTAAACATGATTAAAAGAGCATGAATGAGAATGAAAAATAACTAAAAGAGATAAACAAGATATGCAACCAAATGGACTTACTTGAGATGAGTGGATTATGTGTGAATCCCTTTTGTAGGAGTTGGGTACAATCCTTGAACTAAAGTGGGATGAACCTAGCTTGTCCATGTGGTAGCTTGCTAGGCTTGTACTTCATTTGGAATACTCATACTCACTCTCTACCAACTCCTATGCTCAGTGGCACCACATTTCTCAACACCCCCCCTTGGTGCCATGTTTTATAGACTATTGTCAGGTGGTCAAATGTGAGGTTTACAAATACTTCACCCTCTCTTAATGTAGGTTGTAGGTGGATTGACATTTGGACTTGGACATGGAACATCTGTCTCTCTGGGAGCTTGATTAGCTACTCTTAGGTGGTCAATAGTGTTTACATTTGCATCACTTTCCCTAGGCATTTTTTGGCTACTATTAGGTGGTAAAGCGTGAATACAAACACATACATTTTGCCTACTCATTTGGTGGCTTACAACATATGGATTGATGAGGTTGGGGTAATGGTTTGTAGTCCCTTTGTTGCTCAGTGCTACTGCTTGCTTGAGATTTTTTTGATTTTGCTTGATTAAGATCCCTACTTCATGCTTCATGTCGATGTCATGACCATCTTTTTCTTCTTCATGTTATTGGATGCTTCTTAGCTCTTGGCCTTTGCTATTTGGCTTGACTCTTGGCTCTTTGATAGGTTCTTTGATGTGGACTAGATGCTCTTTGTTGCATAATGCTTTATACTTGATCTTCTTATGTGCCTTTCTCATTCTTAACTGACTTTTTTCTCTAGTTTCTTCTTCTTCTTCTTCTTAGATTTTGCTACCTAGGCCATGGATCATAGTTGGGTGATAGCATTCAATGTGTGTGATCTAGATTTTTTAGGATGCCTTTGAGTTTGATTACTTACCCCAATAATGTTTAGGGGTGTGATGATGGGTCCTATTTGTGGGCTTGTCACCACAATCTTGTTGGGAAAATCCTTAATCCAATGATCTATGCTTGACAGTGGGCTTGTACTTCATTTGGACTACTCATACTCACTCCCTACCAACTCCTGTGCTCAATGACACCACATTTCTCAACAAGGATCAACCCCAAACTACGTTAGTATAGATGATGAATGATCAACTTGCAGGATTCAAATCCGAGGAAGAATAAAGCATAGGAAGTAGCTCTAAAGAGTGAATTATGAAAGAGTCAAACAAACAATTCCATAGATGGATTTGAAAGAAATGCTACTGAGGTAGAAAGAACAATAAACTCATTTGTACACATGTAGATGGCACAATGGCTTAGATTTATTGAAGCCACAAATGTTCACGAAAATTTGTCCACCAATTGGGGTGGAGAATTGAGCCAGGTTGTGGGAAAAGGTTTAAAAAAAAGCTTGAAGATGAAAAATTCTCAAAACCCAAACTGTCTTGGTCAGCCCACAAAAGAAAGGCTAATAGAGCAATATCAAAAATTGAGATGGTTGCCAAGAGAGCTTTAGCTACCAACATGATAAAAGAATAAGGTGAAGATCTAAGGCAAGTACTTGAGCATTTCAAGACTTATAATGTTGATGAGAGAATGGTGGCACACCTTAGAGCACAAATGTCCAAGGAAGGACAAGCATCTTATGATGGACCAACAAAAGTTAAAGAAGTAAATATAGTGGAGATTGACCAAAAGCCAAAGAAGTAAATATAGTGGAGATTGACCAAAAGCCAAAGATCGTGTATATTTCTATGGACTTAATTACTAAGGAAGAAGAAGACCTGATTAAATAAATCAAATAATTAGAGGATTGTTTTACATGGTCATACACATATGAAAGGAGCATCCCCATTAGTGATGTAACCACTGTACCTATAATGGAAGGATCACTTATAAAAAAAATCAAAATACACAGCAATTATAAAGAAGGAAATTGATAAACACAATGATTCAAGATTCATTAATGAAATTAAACACACTGATTGGGTAGTATCACCCATCGAACCACCCAGTATATGAAGTCCCATTTTGACTTTTACTGTAGAACTTCAGTAGCTTTTAAAGCCCTAAGTTTGTGCACGTGCTAGCTTAACTAGTTAACTTAAAAATTTTAATTTTCTAATCTTATTTTCTCAGCCTCCTAAGTCTCTCCTATTAAATGCACACCTTCTTTAAAAAATATATTCTCTCACTAAAAAGTGCACCTTAGTTTATAAGCTCGGAGATTTCCCATATAATTTTGCATAGGACAAAATATATGGCTTAAGAAGCTGTTGTACATGGAGTAATGTTAGCCAATGTGGTTAACATTCCCCTTCCCTAATCACGGTTCCATCCTTGAAATTGTCAGTCAAGCTCCATGGGAGGTTAGTGGTAAAAGCCACTGAAATTGTCAGTCAAGCTCCATGGGAGGTTAGTGGTAAAAGCCACTGAAATTGTAATAGAAGTCAAAGTGGACTTCGATTGTGGGAATCTGTAGACCTTCATATTCATGCTATAGATATTTTTGTGCTTGGCCTCTTTCAAATTTATATGAATGTTTTATAGTTTATGGAATTCAATTCTATTATACATGTCCACTAGCTTAATCTACATAATCATTTAACACTATATGTCCACTATTCATTTTCTCTGTCGTCCTTGATGTTTGTGTACTCTACCCCATTGTTATTAAACACTTCCCAATATCCTTAAGGGAGAAAATTAAGCGTGTGAGCTGCACGTGAAAACCATGTTATCTTTGGATGCTTTGTCATTACATTTTGTCTTGCTAATTTTTAATTTAATGCATTATTTGAAACTACTGCAGTTACATTTTTACACCCACACACACGAGATATTGTGGACCGTATGTAATTACACTGAGAATCAGAGATCAAGCTTACGAACTTTTACTTCCTCCAATTGGGAGCATAAGTTGCACTTGGATCTATGGGCCTACATACAAGGTGGCTACTATTGGAGACATAAAGTGGTAAGGTGAGGTGGCACAGTGCTTATGTGCATCCTCTCAAAGCTCATGTGGACATAAAGTGACATGTACATTTAAGATTTGTGCCCACCCAAGGCTCACACCTGGCATGATCTCTAGGATTTGAATATTACCACGCCTAGATTTCCAAACCTAACTAGGATTGGTTTTAGACTTGAAAAAGGGAGAGTAGACACAATATGGAAATTTTCACCTTGGAGGATTGAAAACGGACCTTTCCATACTTAAATTAGGCTACAATCCACAACGTTTTTCATGTTAATCTACTGAAGAAGTATGTCTCGAATACTAGTCATATATTGGATGATGAATAAGTTTCTTTTCCTACCTAAGGATAAGTAGAATTGGAACCAGAAGCATTTTTGAACGTGAGAGAAAAGCCTCTCAAAAATATGATTTTAAAAGTGTATACAGCCAAGTGTAAGTTTTTCCCGCCTAGGGATGCCACTTTATAGAAAGAGGAAGAATTAAAGAAAGATTATCCCCAATTCATGTGAGATGAGGAAATCTCATATCGTCAAGTGGGGGATGCCAACTAAGGATGCCACTTAGTAGAAAGAGGACGTATTAAAGAGAGACTATCCCTAATTTGTGTGAGATGAGAAAATCTTAGATCTTCAAGTGGGGGAGAATGTAAGATCCCTCTTCCTGTGCCATAACTATGGTTCTTTTTTTTTTCAATCCAACTTTAATGGTTTTATTTACAAGTCATATTGAACATGGAGATGGACTCAGCATAAGATGGATGAAGTATCTACATTTGGTAAAGTTTTCTTATAATGCCTCTCATCATTAAAGCATCAAAATGAGTTTTTTTAATAATGCCTTTCATCATTAAAGCATCGAGATCAGTCCATTTAAGGCACTCTATGGACAAGATTTCCTAATGCAATTGAATTGGTCCAATCCACTGATCAAAGAGTGGAAGTGTCTAAGTAGATGTTGAATAAGATGGATTACTAAATGTGGTCTATAAAAGAAGGACATTAAAGCTTCCTAGAACATACAAAAGCAGTATACTAACCTGAAGCGATCTAACAGAGAGTTTAAAGAAAGTGATATCATTTTTCTTGTATACAACCCAAGAGAAATTCTCTCTCCTTGTTGGGAAAGTACAAGAAGTTGTCACCTAAATAACGTGTTGGAAGCTTTAAATATATTATTGCTATATAGATAAATATGAATAAAAAACATAATTTATATTATAATATATTGCTATTTCATGATTGTGATATATACCAAACGTGCTATATAGTGATCATGTTTACATGCACATATCACGAACGTGCTATATTATGATAAGCAAAAATGTGTAATGCCCCGAGAGTGCTACAAAAACATGAACATGATATAATATGATAGCACTATAAAGAGAAGCATGAACATGCTATATCACGATAGTGATATGCAATGAGAAGCACAAACATGCTATATCATAATAGTACTACTACAGAAACATGAACATGCTATATCATGATAGTGCTACAAAAACATGAATGTGCTATATCATGATAGTGCTACAGAGAGAAGCACAAATGTGCTATATCACAATACTACTACAGAAAGAAGCATGATAGTGCTATATCACAATAGTGCTATAGAGAGAAGAATGAATGTGCTATATCACAATAGTGCTACTACTACAGAGAGAAGCATGAATGTGCTATATCATGATAGTGCTACATAGAGAAGCACAAATGTGCTACACCACAACAATAGTGCTATAGAGAAAAGCATAAACATGTTATATCATGATAGTGCTACACAAGCAGGAACATGCTATATTATGATAGTGCTACATAAGTACAAACATGCTATATTAGTATTATATCACCATAGTGCAAAAAAAGAACAAACGTGCTATACCACGATAGTTCTACAAAAGCACAAAAGTGATATATCACTATAGTAAAACATGAATGTACGAACATGAATGTACGATATCATGATCGTTTTATATATTTTCCATGATGTGCTATCTACCACGATCATGGCACGTATATGTTTTATTAAAGTTTGTTTATTTTGTATGTTTAATTTAAATTTGTATATTTTTCATGACATTCTTTTCGATGCATATTGCTTATACAAAATTGAAGACATTTCTACTGATGCTTAGGGCTAAGAAAAAAAAAATTAGAGTGAGATAACATGGCTATTGCAAGTTTGGTTATCGTGCTTTATAGGCAACAAATACCACTTTAAATGTGATTAAAGTTATGTATGCTGATTTTTTGGAGATGAGGGTGAGAAACAAAGGTAATGCAAAGGGATATAGTAACATACCATTCTTTTTATTTGTCAAGGTACAATGAGGTAGCACAAAAATGACATATGCATCTCAAATGGTTTAGAAAAGAGAAGTATAGTGTTTGCTAAAAGGTACTCTTCATCATCACAAAAATGACATCAAAAGTCTACAAAAGACTAACTATATTATCCATCTCAAAAGGTCTACAAAGACATATACAATGTTGTTTTTGAAAAAAGTACTCTTTATGATCATCCATGTGTCCTCTTCTCCTTCATTTTCTAAACGACGTCCTCTTCTCCTTTGGCGTCAACTCATCAACAAGGAGGATTAGTGACCCCTCTCTACTTACAAGCTGCTGGTCAAATAATGGAATAGAGTATTAGCAAGAGAAGTTGTAGAAATTAAACTTTTCTTACCATAAAAGCCTCAGCCCAATTGACACCTACAATGCACTCATTTTGCATCCAATTGAGGAGAGCACCCATGTTGTGGTGAATGGCATAGTCACAAATATGTGTTGGTGAATGAGGTTACCAAGATTCTACAGAACTTACAAAGTAAGCAAAGAAGAGCCCCAACCATCGCTACTACCAAGATGCGAGATGAATGAGCTATGGCTCCTTGCCTCTTTCTACTTACTTCTACTTACTAGGATCCTCATTGGATACAATCCTCCAACCATGCTCATTGATGCCAAGATGCTTGTTCTTACCTTGCTTCTTGCAACCCTACAAGTGTGAGTAGGTGATGTTTCATCGCACCAAGCATCCATTTTTTTTCAAATCGTTTTGCATTTACTACTAAATATTCCATGTGGAGCTGTTCAATAATGTAATAATTCTTCTTGTGAAACTGAGATCTCCTTCCAATGCATCATCACGTCATTTTGAAAAGCTAACCTCAGTAATTGCCTCATCCAGTTCATGACCCCTTTATCAGCATCATTAAGGAGGATCACTCCCCGAGCATCATCAACATTATAAGGAGGTAGATTAGAAGCACGCAACATATGAGATGTAAAAGCTGTGCACACGGGTTTCCTCACAAAAGGATGGGGGGATGGTTAGTTTCGAAGTAGATGTGACACTTTCTTGTGGGGTAGATGGGATACTCATTTGTAGGGTTGATGCCACAATCACCACCATTGCCACCATGCACACTACTTCTACTCTAACAAGGCTGACCATGTCTCAAGATGCTGGATGCATCACTGTAATGTGATGCCCTTAAATCTTGGATCATCAAGAGCGACTAACAGAGTGGCATCCAAATGTAATCACTTATTTCTCTCACGAGAGATTCACAAGAATGTCTTACAATTCTTCATCAATGAGATGATCTTGCAAGACAAACCTCCTATACCGGAATTTGTCAGTGGTGTGGCCATAGAAAGAAGGCACATGCACACTTAGTGTGGATGCATTCGGCTCCTTAATGTTCAGGGTGTGACTAATACATTAGGGTTTGCTACTTTGTGTGTGTCTCCTCTCCCTCTACCTATTTTTCATCACCTTCTGGCTCTTTGTTGGTGACCTAAAGCCTATCCAATGCCCAAATTAAGAGTATGACACTCTCTTTTGGGGTCCCCCTAAGGGTTGGACCCCATCTACATGCAATCTTGCTTCTACAAATGCATGGTATCTAGTTGAAAACCCAACACTCTGACATCATTCCAGAGAGGGAGACTCATAGTACGGACTGGCACTACCTCATGTGCAAGACAGTGCACACCTAACCTTGTATGTGTAGAGTGGAACATTGGCTGACTCGTCGTCCTGAAAGAACTGGGATCACATGGGACCAATTTTAACCTCAAGGTCTTGCACCTTCTTGTTCAAATACTTCCACGTGGTATCCAAATGCGGGATGCACGTGACATCCCCTTCTACTTCACTTGACGGAAGATGCATAGCCACCACTAAATAGTCTGTCACAATAAAGCCAAATAGGCTTTGAAGAAGTCTTTGTCAAGCCATACCATTCATGAGTCCCTCCATCTTGAAACTTTGTGAGAAACTATCTTTATCTTTGGCTTGAGCCATGCTTGAAGCACTGCGAAAGGATCTGTTCTGGAACCATCACTTCCGCTTCATCAACTATGTCTAGTTCTGCTTTATCTTTAACTTACAAAGGGATTGGACCTACATATGGCTTTAGCCAATTGACTTGGAACACATTGTACATAGTCCAGCTTCGAGGTAGCTTCAATTGCACTGACACCTCCTTGAGCTTTCTTTGGACAAGAAAATGATTGAAGCTCTTGAACGATAACTTTGGGCATCACTTTCCCACCTACTTCCACCAATCCGAAGATAAACCCAATCTCCTTTTGAGAACTTCATATCCCTTTGGTCTTTATTAGCCTGTTGAGTGTAGGCCTCCTACGCTTTAACCAACCTATCTTTAACTAATTCCAAAATCTCTTGCAAAACGGTGAAGACGAGGTTATGGTCAATAGCAACTAGAATGGTGTTCCAAACATTGCTTCATATGGAGTCCTGCCAATAGTTGAAGAAAATAAATAATTCAAAACTGCTTGAACTAAAGGCAAATATGATTCCCACTTACTTTGCTGATCGTGGACATAACACTTCAGCACAACAAAGGCCAACTGGTTCTAGAATTTTGTCTAGTCATCAGTCTATGGGTGAAATGCATTGGAAAAATTCAGTTTAGTATCAAAAATATCAAACAATGCCCTCTAGAAATGATTGGTAAACTTGGCATCTTGGTATGAAACTATGGTCCTAGGAATCCTGCCAATCAAGTACCAATGCCGAATCAACAAATGGGAAGCATCTTCGGGGTAGTCACATTGGCCTTGCATGGAATAAGCATAACAAATTTAGTAAATCCATCAACAATAGTTAAGCACTGCCTATTATGCTTACTTGGACTGGGAAGCAGATTTGTGATAAAATCCATTGATATATCATAGAAAAGTCCTTCGGAATGGATAAAGGATGTAGCAACCATATCTTATTCCCACAAGAAGCTTTCACTTTCTGACAATTATCACAGTGTTGCACATGAGTGAACACATCTCACCTCATTCTTGGCCAAAAATATTACCTTTCTATCTTCTCCAGAGTCAAATTCATGCTGTAAGATTCCTCCCCAGCCCCTCAAGATGTCCAGTTTCTCCCCCTATAATCAATCCCCTTTTTCAGAATAATAACAGATCTTGTTTCTATCTGTTTTGGCCTAGAGAGAGGTAATTCAATTTTTAGATATCTTTGGATGGAAAATTATCCCTTCTTATTAAAATAAATTCCCCTGAAACAGAAGTTCAAAAAGAAGTTCCTAAGGTGCATTAGAAATAAATTATAATGTGCACAAAAGACCTTAGCCTAAGGGTCCAAATTTTTTAAAAACTTTGGATTAAGGTTCCTATGGACCAACAAGATTAATCCAAATTTAGGGAGGAGATAAATTAAAGAATAAAAAAAAACCCCCCAAAAATGAGCAAATGCTCACATAAGATGAAGAGTGGACTAAGGACCAAAGAAAACAATTTAAAAAAATTAAATTTTGACACCTTAGAGTGGGTTCTCCCTTCATGAAGGAGGCACCTTTTTTCTCATCATTACCCCCAATTTTAAATCAATAAAATGAGATATTTCATCTCTCCTCTCCTATTTCAAAACTAGATCCAAAAAGTAAGCTGAATTGACCCAAAAATGGTCACCAAACTGATCTGGAAAATTCTAGAATCAATTTGCTTGGTTAGAGGCTCACTTTTTCCTATAAATAGAAGCCTCCCCCTTTGTAAAAGCTTAATGGTGTTTTATGCACTGTTACTCTACTCCTGTAATAACTTAATTATTTTTCGCCTAATCCTCTCCAAAGTGAATTGGTGGCCACTCTTGCTTCAAGTAAGAGTAGGAGAGCTTACAAGCTCCATGTAAGCTAATTTTCTTACTTATTTACAATTTTTAAATCTATGGTTTTCTTGATTTTTATGTTTTACAGTTGATTGAATTAAATTCAAATGCTATGCCTTGATTAAAAGGCCACCCCCTTCTCTTCTTTACATTCTAGCCTTTCTTAATCCTAGAAAGATTAACTAAGAGATTAATTAAACTCTTCTTATTGTTTACTCTCTTGAATTTAGAAAATTGTATAGATTAGAGTTCTATGAATCTAAGTTGGGTTAATTTAAGTTAAAAATAGAATGATAAAAATGAGAAGTGGTCAGCCATACAAAGGAGGTTATGGCAAAATTTTCTAAAATTTTGTGGAAAAGAAAGTTTATTTTTATGTTATTCCAAAAGAGTAATTGCCACCATTTTTTCCATGTACATATTCACCTATGAATATGCATGGATATCACTGATATTAATTATTAAATTTGATTTTTGTGCATAGAAAGATGCATAAAAGATTTTTTTAATTATAAAAGTGTTATTCTCATTAAATTTAATTT
Organism: Cibotium barometz; assembly: GCF_041138505.1. Lineage (NCBI taxonomy): Eukaryota > Viridiplantae > Streptophyta > Polypodiopsida > Cyatheales > Cibotiaceae > Cibotium > Cibotium barometz. Next base: position 11,025,284 of record NC_141086.1, on the reverse strand, counting down.
TTATGCATAGAAAGATGCATAAATGAATTTTTTATTATAAAAGTGTTATTCTCATTAAATTTGATTTTTATGCATAGAAAGATGCATAAAGGAATTTTTTTTAATTATAAAAGTGTTATTCTCATTAAATTTGATTTTTATGCATAGAAAGATGCATAAGGAAATTTATTTTTTATTATAAAAGTGTTATTCTCATTAAATTCGATTTTTATGCATAGACAGATGCATAAAAGAAGTTTTTTATTATAAAAGTGTTATTCTCATTAAATTTAATTTTTATGCATAGAAATATGCATAAATAAATTTTTTATTATAAAAGTGTTATTCTCATTAAATTTGATTTTTATGCATAGAAAGATGCATAAAGGAATTTTTTTAATTATAAAAGTGTTATTCTCATTAAATTTGATTTTTATGCATAGAAAGATGCATAAGGAAATTTGTTTTTTATTATTAAAGTGTTATTCTCATTAAATTTGATTTTTATGCATAGACAGATGCATAAAGGAAATTTTTTAATTATAAAAGTGTTATTCTCATTAAATTTGATTTTATGCATAGAAAGATGCATAAGGAAATTTGTTTTTAATTATAAAAGTGTTATTCTTATTAATTTGATTTTTATGCATAGACAGATGCATAAAGGAAGTTTTTTTATTATAAAAGTATTATTCTCATTAAATTTGATTTTTATGCATAGAAAGATGCATAAAGGAGTTTTTTTATTATTATAAAAGTGTTATTCTCATTAAAATTGATTTTGATGCATAGAAAGATGCATAAAGGAATTTTTTTTATTATAAAAGTGTTATTCTCATTAAATTTGATTTTTATGCAGAGAAAGATGCATAAAGAAATTTTTTTATTTTAAAAGTGTTATTCCTATTAAATTAATTTTATGCATAAATAGATACATAAAAGAAATTTCTTTATATAAAAGTGTTATTCTCATTGAAGTTGATGCATAAATAGATGCATAAAGAATTTTTATGTCAAAATTAGAATTCTCTTTAATTTTATGTTTAAATTCTATGAGTAATTGATAAATGAATAGTTAAATACTCTAAGAGAGAAATTTCTTTCGTTTCATATTCACATGGTTTGTAAAAAGAAAATTTAAGAAATCTATCAAGATCGAATTATTGAGATAAATGATTAATTTATTCCTCATTGGAATTCATAACTAATTTAGAAATCAATTAAGTGTATATTCAAAGAAAGAAATGCAGTAAAATAGTAACTGAATTATCAAACCTTTTTGAGAAAGATAGTTCATGAAAAATCTTATTAGACTCGAACCAACCTTGAATCAGACTATGACCAAGAACTAACTCTTTTGTTAGTTTCGAGGAAAGAATGGATGTGGATGTGTATGTGAAAGAATGGATGTGGATTTATGTGAAAGAATGGATATGGATGTATATGTGTGATGAAAATGGATGTGAATGTGTATGTGAAGAATGGATATGGATGTGTATGTGAAAGAATGGATGTGGATGTATGTGAAAGAATGGATGTGGATGTGTATGTGATGAAAATGGATGTGAATGTGTATGTGATGAAAATAGATGTGAATGTGTGTGAAGAATGGATGTGGATGTGTATGTGAAAGAATGGATGTGAATGTATGTGAAAGAATGGATGTGGATGTGTATGTGATTAAAATGGATGTGAATGTGTATGTGAAGAATGGATGTGGATGTGTATGTGAAGAATGGATGTGGATGTTTATGTGATGAAAATGGATGTGGATGTGTATGTGAAGAATGGATGTGGATGTGTATGTGAAAGAATGGATGTGGATGTGTATGTGATGAAAATGGATGTGAATGTGTATGTGAAAAATGGATGTGGATGTGTATGTAAAGAATGGATGTGGATGTGTATGTGATGAAAATGGATGTGAATGTGTATGTGAAGAATGGATGTGAATGTGTATGTGAAGAATAGATGTGGACGTGTATGTGAAAGAATGGATGTGGATGTATGTGAAAGAATGGATGTGGATGTGTATGTGATGAAAATGGATGTGAATGTGTATGTGAAGAATGGATGGAGGTGATGTGATGTGAAATGGATTGATGTGAGTGAATGAGATGTGATGTCATGTGAATCGGGATGTGAATGAATGATATGGGATGTGAATGGATGAGATATCATGTAATGTGATGTGAATCGGGATGTGAATGAATAAGATGTGATGTCATGTGAATCAGGATGTGAATGAATGATATGGGATGTGAAAGGATGAGATGTGATGTGATGTGTTGTGAATCAGGATGTGAATGAATGAGATGTGAAATGAAATGGATGTGATGACATGTGATGGAAATTGGGATAGATGTGAATGGACGATATGTGATGTGAATGAATGTGATGTGATGTGATGTGAAACGGGATAGATATGAATGAATGAGATGTGATGTGAATGGATGAGATGTGATGGGATGTGAATCAGGATAGATGTGAATGAATGAGATGTGATGTGAATGGATGAGATGTGATGGGATGTGAATCAGGATAGATGTGAATGAATGAGATGTGAGGTGAAATGGATGTGATGTGAGGTGATGTGGATCAGGGTAGATATTAATGGATGAGATGTGAATGAATGTGATGTGATGAGATGTGGATATGGGTAGATGCGAGTGGATGAGATGATCTGATGAGAATAAATTAGGAAAGAAGTAATGAGATGGAAAATGATGTGATTGGATGAGAATGGGAATACATATGAAATGGATGTGGATTAATGTGGAACAATGTGGAAAGACGAGAGTTCGTTATAGAAACTGTATTTATCACCTGTTTTTAAATGACTGTTTTATGTCAAGAATGCTAGGGAAGCATTTTGACCGTCTTGTGAATGAGGTCGTGGAGACCTAACTGATAAAGTTGCAACAACTGATGGAGAGTCAACGGAGGACATCTTGCATAGCAAGGTCGGCCAAGGTCTTGACTAGCCTTGGTTCACTTTAAATGGTGAGCTTCCGGTACGGTGGATGAGGGACCAAGGAAGCGGCCTATGAGTGAAGCGCTAGGTGACCTGCGAAGGATCCTAGAGGGTGCTGTGACCATACGGTGCTCGGGCTCTGGGTCGTCGAAGATACCCACGGGTGAGTCGAGGAAGATATTGGAACAAAGAGTAAGAGTTGTTTTCTGAATTCGGGCATGGATCTGGTTGATTGACCTTGCTGGTTCTCTATGGATGAGTCCATGGCTCTTTTATATGGATCTGTTGGTTGATCTTGCTGATCTTTAACGGAGAGTCCATCTGGATTTTTATAAGTGAATATATTGCCGGGTACTATGAGCTACAAAGTATTGAAAAGGCCCTGATGATGAAAAGATGCAGGGGAGTACAGAGCTTGAGCTCTTGCAAGCACACACACACTCACAAAACCCTAAAAGAGAACACACAAGGTGAGAGGCTGAAAATCTTCTTCTTCTTCACACAACACTCAACACACCATATACAAAGATAAGAGTACACACCATATGAAAAGGTACTCAACCAAATACATACTAAGGTTCTCTCTAGTGTGAACCCAACTAAATGAGTTGGCGCTATAACTATGCCAGTCTCTAGAATGGCTGTCACACAGCCTGTCATCCCACTGGCTGCATATCACCCATAATCTCACCAACCATGCCAGTGGTGTAAGTGTGGGGCCTATTCCCCAGGCGGGTCATCAGTGTCCACTGCCTCACCAGATGAGCTCGATATCTTAACACTCCCCCTCGAGCTCAATTCCATCTCATGTACACCAAGCGAAGCCCTGAATCTGTGGAGCTCCTCTATACCCAATGCTTTGGTGAAGATGTCAGCGACCTGATCCTGTGTGCTGACATAAACAAGGTCAACGTCTCCTGCCAAAACCTTCTCTCTGACAAAATGGTAGTGGACCTCTATATGCTTTGTGCGTGCATGAAAAACTGGGTTCCTGGCCAACTGTATACTGCTAATGTTGTCACAAAAAATGACAACTTGTCTATCCACTGATAGACCCAAATCTGCAAGTAGCTTTCTCAACCAAGCTACCTCACATGCTGCCATAGCAGCCCCACATTCTCTTTATGGTATTAGAGCGTGGTTCATGTGAGAGATAAGGAAGCAAGCAAGAGGCAAGAATAAGCAAGGAAGGAAGTGGTACTACACAGGTAAGAGCACCATCATCTCTTTCCCCTTCTTGGTTTAGGTACAACAGTCCCTCAATAGCTTTAGGAGCTACACATCTCCGATTATTAAGGAGCTGTATTTGTCTGAGAATGGAGCTACAGGGCAGGTATACTATCCTATTGGACAATCTTTTTTCGGCCAGATTCACATTTCGGGCGCGTCAGACCCCGTTTCATCTCATTGTTGTCTGTAAGGTATTTTCGGTAGTTTTCTGGAAGTTCTGGTAGAGAACTGTTTCTGCTCAAAATCTGGTTATTGCAATGCAACAGTGCATTTTGAAAGTGTAGACAGGTTTTACACACATATTGTTGATACCTGGGTGTATATACATGTACTATGTTAACCTATGGTGACACATAGGTTGTGCTGAAGTACCATTGCTGCAGCAGCAGTTTACAAGAGATACTGCTGTATTACAGGTTGCATACAGAAGTTGTCTGTTGACAGATTATTTGATTGCTATAGGAAAACATGTCTACTGGAATTAATCAAATTGTTAGTGAGAAGCTAGATAAGAATAACTTCCATGCCTGGAAGTTCAAAATGACCAATTTTCTAATGGGTAATGTATTTTGGGATTATGTAGACGGAGACAATGAGGAGCCTCCAGAGTTATCTGAGGAGAATGCCACTTCTGCAGATATAAAGGCATTCAAGGATTGGAATCAGGGTGCAACAAAAGTCATGTACTAGCTTTCAATTAGTGTCACAGACATTATGATAGGACACATACAGGATGCAAACACTCCAGTAGTTGCATGGTAGAATCTGGTTCAGATGTTCCAGGACTAACACAAAGGCAAGGAAGTTGCAGTTAAAGCAAGAGTTGCATACTGTGGAAACGAAAATCATGTCCATAAATGAATATGCCTTTAAGATCAAGGGAATCAATGTATTAGTGGAGAATGATGATTTGGTGAGTGTCTGTCTGAATGGGATTAGCAAAGAGTACAAGCCATTCAAGACCTCCATTGTAGTTAGGGAAAATATTCCCAACTTTCGGGACTTGATATCTATGTTGATCATAGAAGAAAAGGCTTTAGGTGAGGATTCTTCTTCACAAAGCAAGAACACATCAGAACAGGCCTTCACTCTAATTCAGGTAGAGGCCATAGTTGAGGCCAAGGTGGTGGCCGACAAGGAAATTAGAATTCTGGACAACAACAGTCCAATAAATCCTAGCAGCAATCATACACAAGTGGAAGAGGTCAGTCTAGAGGTAGGGAGAGCCAAAGAGGCCAAGGTGATTGGCAAAGAGACCAAGGTGGTTGGCAAAGAAATCAAAATGCAAATAGCATAGAGTGCTATTACTGTGGCAAACCAGGACACATGGCAAAGGACTGCTACAAAAAGCAGAATGATATTAAAAGTGGGAAGTTGCAACAAGGTAACTATACATTATCTAGAAAACATGGAGGTGATGATAGAAGTGAGCAACTGTTTGTGATGCAGCACATGCTTAGTTCCATAATAGGGGATGTGTTAGGATCTCAAGATATATGGTATGTGGATTCCGACACCTCTAACCACATGACCAGTCATGCTGAGTGGTTTAGAGATATGCAAAAAATGGAAAAACCAGGTTATGTAGAAATAGGTGATGATACTGCGCATCTTATTGCGCATATGGTAAAGTGCCATTGTCTATGCAGGATGGCAAAATTAAGTACTTGCTGATGTACTTCATGTTTCGAATATTACAAAGAACTTGGTTTCTGTTGGACAGATGGTTGAGCAGGGTCTGCAAGTGAGGTTTAATCCTCAAGGATGTTTTGTGGAAGACTTCAAAAATAAGTGTCGCTTGGTTGCAAGGGTAACATAAATGGTAGGATGTTTACTTTGGATGTGAACATGCCTGAGATAAAGGTGCCATGTTGGCGCATGGAACAGGTGTCATTACAGATATTGACATATGGCACAAGTGCATTGGTCATGTGAATGTATAGCGAGACTGAAGTCTATGCAAGCCCAAAATATTGTTGCAGATTTGCCAAAGTTTAAGGTTGAGGGTATGCATAAGGTATATGAAGCATGCCAACTTGGTAAGCAGGCCAAACATGCTTTCCCACATGAAAAGCATGTCAATGCAAGGCCGTTGGATGTCATACATTCAGATGTATGGGGACCAACCAAGACTGCAACAATTACAAGTTGCACGTACTATGTTACATTCATTGATGACCACACTAGGAAAGTGTGGGTTTATCTCATGGAGAAAAGTGAGGTGTTTGCTCACTTTCAGAGATTTAAAGCATTGCTCGAGAAGGAAAAAGACATGCAAATAAAATGCCTAAGATCAAATGGTGGGGGAGAATATTTCTCCATGAGTTTAGTAATTTCTTGAGAAAGCAAGGAATCAAGAGGCAGTTTACATACAGGTACACTCTGTAACAGAATTAGCACTGTGACATTGGGGATTCTTCTTTTCCCCCATCGTATAGTGCTTGCTTTTCCCATTGGCACTACAGTTCATCTTTGCCATCGTGATCTCTCTTGATCATTCTTACTGTGGAGCATAGAGCAGAGTAGCATTCATAGCTTTATCACCCTGCTACTACTACCTGTTCACACCGTTCACTTGATGGGGGTTTGTTGGTCATGTCCACTTTCAGGTGTGATCATGTCCACTCCTGGCTAGTTCAGGTGTGAACCTAGCTTACTCATCATCACACGCACTTTTTCCCTGTGATGACTGGACACAAGTTTTTCCCCCGTGTGTGTTGGCACTTAGCCCTAAGCTTTTTAGTACTCACTTGTACTTTCATTTCACATCATTATTGAGTACATCTTTTCTAGCACTTTCACGTTTTCTCTGTGCTTAAGGTTGTGTGTGTGTGTCTATGTGAAGCCAACATGTCAGGCTCCATGAGCCATACATGTACACCATGTTAGGCCCCACAAGCCACACATGTATTATCATGTCAGGATCCATGAGTCATACATGTTCTGTCATGTCAGGCTCCATATGTGTGAAGTCCCGCCTGCCCGCTTCGGGGCTCCTTCTGACGACGGCGGAAGCGGTGTCAGCCTCCCGTGTGGGGTGGGGGTCTTGCACACTCGGGGCCTCGCCAATGGATGTCCAGGACGAGTGGCTAGCCTGGGGGGCGATCCCTTTGAGACCGGGCCCGAAAGACTCCCCTCGCCTGGAAGGCACGGGCGATTCCGCCAGGAAGGTGAAAAATCTTTTAACTAGGAGATTACTCTAAGGAGTCAAGTCTTGACTAAATTAAACTGATCTAACCAAGCCTGAAGTCACATGGTCAGATCAAGAAGAGACTTGCACTTGGTCCATGGAATCACCGCTTTTTTCCTCATTTTCGAGGCACAGCCGATGATCCCTTCCCACAGAACAAGGTCTTCTCGGGATTTAAACTGATTAACATAACTAATCATATCTAGTCGTTTCTCAGGAATCCTCCGCCGATCCACCCTAACCCCATCCGGCCCATGGGTTAGCCAACCACCTGACCACTGAATTGGTGGGACTCTTTTATAAAGATTTGATTGGGTTTTTGCTCGGGTACCGAGGAGGAAAAGAGTTCCCAGGCCCCCTAGCCGGCGATTCATACAAAAATCAAATAGGCATACCACATACACACCTAATATGAAATTGCCATTTATAACAGATTCGACTGGCTTTAAGATAATTCTTGAATAAAATCATAATATTTCCGATCATCATTTTCTAGAGCTCCAAGTCCATTGTATTACAAAAATGCATCATCTGAACTCTCCGTTGAAGACCAGCTGGCCAACCAACGAGATCCAGTATCAAATTTTTGCTCCCGAAAACCTTTCCTTTTTGTCCATCAGATATCTTCCTTGATGTATGCCTGGGTGTCCTAGCAACCGCGAGCTCGTGCATCTCCTGGTCAGGACCCTCTAGGATCCTCCTTAGGTGTCCTAGCACTTCACTCAGGGACCGCTTCGTCGGTCCTCGCCCATCGTACCGGAAGCGTACCATTTTAACCATACCGAGGTTGGTCAAGACCTCGGTAGGCTTTGTCGCGGGCGACGTCCCTTGACGACTCCCCGCCAGCTATTCCAAATGAACCTTCTTTTAGAAAAACATAAGCCAAATGCTTCCTCCAGCATTCTGGCGTAAAACAGTCCTTTGAATGAAAAACAGAGTTTCCAATGCAAGTGAGATTCCAGTTTGAGATTGGTTCCAAAGACCCTTTTTCCAATAATTCCCAGTTTCAATAATGAGGATCCTTGATCTCTCATGAGGGTAATCTACCCGTCATTTTATCCATTTATCCGACTAGATTCTTGGTGAGATTGGTCATCACGGAAAAACTAGATTAGTTCCGATAGTCTATTGTTTGGATTTAGTATCTGGAATTGGTCACAAAGTTTTTGTTTGATTCAGTTCGAGAGAAGGACAATTAGGTTTACTGTCCGACCTCACGTAATCTAACTAAATTCATTGAGTTTAGTTCTACCAGGATTCCTTTCAACTAAACATCTAGTTTTTGGGTAAATATCCATTTAGTGATTTTTTCAAAGATTTTCTTTCTCCCACATAAATTCTCAACCTTAATTCATTAGGTAGAATTATGATGGAAATTCATCTTTTGACATTAGAATTTAATTCAAATCCATCTTTTCCCAATTATCATGGAAATTCATCTTTTAACTAAAATATCAATACCTATTTTTTTAATAAACTTGAAATCCTCCTTTTTCTCATTTCAATGAGTGCAATCCAATTATCATGGGAATTCCTCTTTTCCCTAAATTAAATCTATTAAAACTCTTCTTAAAAATTACATAAAAATAACCATTAATTCTTTTAAGCTAAAAATTCCACTTTTCTCATCTAAACATTTGAATTCCAATATAGTAGGAATTCCTCTTTTATCATTTAAACTTATCTATGCAAAAAGATAAATTTAATTAAATTTTTCTCTTAAAATTTAAATAAAAATCTCCATTAATTCCTTTGCACTAGGAATTACACTTTCTTCATTTAATTAATTGGATTCCAATATGGTGGGAATTCCTCTTTCATCATAAAATTTTATCTATACAAAAAGATAAATTTAACTATATTTTCTATTAAAAATTAAATAACAATCTTCATTAATTCCTTTGCACTAGGAATTACACTTTCTTCATTTAATTAATTGGATTCCAATATGGTGGGAATTCCTCTTTCATCATAAAAATTTATCTATACACAAAGATAAATTTAGCTAAAAATTTTCATAAAATATACATTATTTTAGCATTCCAAATTTTTTTTCTCTAAATCATTGGAATACATGGATTTCCAATTTCATGGGGATTACTCTTTTAACACAAAATTAAATTACCAAAAAATTTTCTTTTTTCTAATTTACTAATTATGCATAATCATAAAAATAAATGTCTTCATTGATTACAATGAGAATCATTCAATTAATCTAGGATGATAATTCCTAGAATATGGAAGGAAGTCCTCTTTTCATATTATGAATGAAAATGTTTTATGTGTTTATTTTACATAAATTTTGCCATAGCTCCGCTATTACTGATAATTCTAAATTTTATTGAGAGAATGAAGTTTAATATTATTAATATGATTAGAATGACCACTAATTGGATCATTATCCAATTATGGATTGATTCATAATTTCTCTATGAAATAAATATCCATAAAAGCATTAAAAAGCTATTATTTTGGCCTCCAATTAGACAAGAATAAAAATTACTTTTGGATTAGAGAAATGCTTCATGAGAAGCTTCATTTGGATTGAGAATAGGTCATAGGAATGACCTTTCTTTGGGGGGAGAGAGAGAAATGCTTAAAAACCATTAAAATTAAGCATAAATGAAAATTTATGTGTTTCTTTATTACAATACATTAAAGCATTTCAATAATATTCAAAAGCCATTCAAATTAAAGCTTCTCAAGCTTGAGAGGGGTTGAGAAGAAAGAAACATTTAGAAATTATAGAAAAAAGACCATAATCCACTCTTTACCTCCTAAAATGCTTGATTCTTTAGTCACTGTAGAGGCCCCCAACCAATCAATTGAAAAGATGCAAGAGGGAAGAGAGCTTGAGCTCTTGCAAGCACACACACACTCACAAAACCCTAATAGAGAACACACAAGGTGAAAGGCTGAAAATCTTCTTCTTCTTCACTCAACACTCAACACACCATATACAAGATAAGAGTATACACAATATGAAAGGTACTCAACCAAATACACACAAGGGTTCTCTATAGTGTGAACCCAACTAAATGAGCTGGCGCTATAACTATGCCAATCTCTAGAATGGATGTCACACAGCCTGTCATCCCACTGGCCGCATATCACCCATGATCTCACCAACCATGCCAGTGGTGTAAGTGTGGGGCCTATCCCCCAGGCGGGTCATCAGTGTCCACTGCCTCACTAGACGAGCTCGATATCTCAACACTTCCCCTCGAGCTCAACTCCATCTCATGAACACCAAGCGAAGCCTTGAATTTGCGGAGCTTCTTTGTACCCAATGCTTTGGTGAAGATGTCAACTACCTGATCCTGTGTGGTGCTGACATAAACAAGGTCAAGGTCTCCTGCCAAGACCTTCTCTCTGACAAAATGGTAGTGGATCTCTATATGCTTCGTGCGAGCATGAAAAACTGGGTTCCTGGGGCCAACTGTATACTGCTAATGTTGTCACAAAAAATGACAACTTGTCTATCCCCACTGATAGACCCAAATCTACAAGTAGCTTTCTCAACCAAGCTACCTCACATGCTGCCATAGTAGCTCCTCTGTACTCGGCCTCTGTACTGGATAGAGCAACCGTAGGGTGCTTCTTGCTGCTCCAAGTCACAGCAGAACTCCCCAAAGAAAACATAAAGCCACTAGTAGATCTCCTATCATCTGAGATACTACTAGCCCAATCAGCATCTGTGTACCTATGTACACATATCTCTATCCCAATCTGATAGAATAGTCCACAATGCAAAGTAGACCTCACATACCTCAGGATGCGTCTCAATGCATCCAAATGCGATTTCCGTGGAACCTGCATAAAGTGACTCACCAACCCAACAGCATAGCTCAAATCTGGTCTGGTGATCATCATATAGATCAAGCGTCCTACTATGTGCCTATACATAGTAGGATCCTCCAAAATCTCTCCTGAATCTGCACTCAACTTGCTATTCTGATCCAATGGCACGGAAATAGGCTTACAGCCTGTCATACCATACTTGGACAACATGTCCAAGCCATACTGTCTCTGCTAGTAATCCAATACCATGTGGTGACCTAATCACCTCAATGCTGTGCCCAAGAAATATCTGAGCTCCCCCAGATCCTTCATCTCGAACTTCTGTCTAAGCAAGATCTTTACATCAAAGATCTCTCCATCATGGTCCCCCGTAATGATCAAGTCATCTACATAGATGACAACAAGCACGACCCCTCTATCACCGTGTCTCACATACAGCGAGAAATCTGCATTGGCTACATGAAAGCCAATAGTGACAAGATATTCAAAAATCTTGTCAAACCATGCTCTTGGTGCTTGTTTTAAGCCATACAACGCTTTCTTCAACCTGCAAACATGCTCGGGGTGACTCACATCCTCATAATAGGTGGCTGCAACATATACACCTCTTCCTGCAAATCCCCATTCAAGAATGCATTCTTTACATCCATCTGATGTAAAGACCATTGCTTTGACGCAGCCACTACTATCACAACTCTCATTGTTGCCATCTTGGCAACTGGGCTGAAAGTTTCCTTATAATCAATGCCATATATCTGCCCATACCCTTTGGCTACCAATCTAGCCTTATACCTATTTATGCTTCCATCACTGTTATGTTTTACTTTGTACACCCACTTGCATCCAATGGCTTTCTTGCCTTCAGGCAATTGCACTAAATCCCAAGTCTCATTTCCATATAGTGCATCCATCTCCTCATCCATAGCTTTCTCCCAACACACATTTCCAACAGCCTTATTAATGCATGTGGGATCTACAACCTGCACAACCTTTGCCATATATGCATAGTGATGTGCCACATAACCATCATAGGTAAACCTCTGCACAAGATTTTTCACTCTCCCAGATCTTCGCAGCTTTTCATTCATGGCTTCCATAGCCTTCTTTACACCAGGTGTTCTCATAGCTGGGATCCCAAGCTCCTCATCAAGGCTCATCTCTAAGCCACTAGACTTTCCATCAACGTGAGAATGCCCTACAGAAATGTCAGGCATACCAAGGGGCTCAACCACTTTCTCTTTTCCTTTACGTGATGTACTAATCACATTTGTAGGACTGGTATTATGACGCAGCCTGCCACTCCATGGTCTATCAACAGACCCAGTAGATGAGGACTCTCCTCGTCCATTCAAAGACTGTGATTTGCTGACCTGCATTCTGTGCAACCACACTTCCACTCACATCAGCCCCAACAGCTTCTTTTTCAGTAGCATACCAGCTGCTCATCTCATCAAAGACAACATCCTTGCTTACCCTCAACTCACGTGTAGCAGGGTTATAACACCTGTATCCCTTTTTCTCAAGGGAATATCCAATAAACACATATTTTTCAGCTTTTGGATCCAGCTTAGTTCTCAGCTCATCTGGCACATGCACATATGCAATGCATCCAAAGACTTTCAGATGAGACAAATCAGGTTTTCTGCCAGTAAACCTCTCCTCTAGAGTTACATCATGTATGGCTGCAGTTGAAGTCCTGTTCATGATGTATACTGCTATAGAAACAACCTCAGCCCAATAGCTATGCGGTATATTCTTCTCTTCCATCAATGCTTGCGCAATCTCAGCAATGTGCCTGTTTTTCCACTCCGCAACTCCATTTTGCTGCGGAGTGTATCTGCATGTAAACTGTCTCCGAATACCATTCTTCTTCAAAAATTCAGAGAACTCATTGGAGAAGTACTCTCCCCCTCCATCTGATCTTAGGCACTTTACATATTTCGCTGTTTTCTTTTCAACCAAAACTCTGAAATTCTGAAAGTGAGTGAACACCTCACTCTTCTCCTTCATGAAATATACCCACACTTTCCTTGTGTGGTCATCAATGAATGTCACATAATACCTGCAGCCTCCCATAGACATGGTCTTCGTAGGACCCCATACATCTCAATGCACAACATCTAGTGCATTTCTACTCACATATCTGTTATGTGGAAATACATGCTTTGTTTGCTTTCCAAATTGGCATGCTTCACATATTCTCTGTATACCTCTTTCACTTTAAACTTTGGCAGCCCTATCACAATTCCTTTAGTCTGCATAGACTTCATTCTCTGCACATTCACATGTCCAATTCTTTTATGCCAAATGTCTGTGTCTACAACAATTCCTGAACCATTTGCAAACATCGCAGCATCATTTTAGGTATGTCTACATTCAACGTAAACATTCTGCCCATATTGTTGCCTTTTGCAACCCAGCCTGCACTTGTCTTTAAAGTCTTCAACATAACAACCATCAGGGTTAAACTGAACCTGCAAACCCTGCTCAATCATTTGGCCAACTGAAACCAGATTCTTTGTTATGTTCGAAACGTGAAGTACATCTGCAAAAGGTACTTCACTTTGCCATCCTGCATAGACAATGGCACATCTCCAACATGGGCAATTAGATGAGCAGTGTCATCCCTTGTTTCCACAAAACCTGGTCTTTCAAGGTTTTCCATCTCCTTGAACCACTCCCCATGACTTGTCATGTGGTTCGAAGTACCTGGATCCACATACCATACATCATCTTTTTGTACTGCTTCAACATTTTCAGACATGGCATTCACAACATGCTGCATAACAAACAACCTTTCATTATCCTCATTGTTTCTCCTTGAGGATGCATAGTTGTTTTGCTGCACTTTTCCATTTTGCATGTCAGCCTGCTTCTTATAACATTCTGTTTGCACATGTCTAGGCTTACCACAATAAAAGCATTCACGTGCATCATTATATTGCCTTTGCCAATTTCCACGTCCTCTTTGACTCCCCCTGCCTCTGAATTTGCCTCTTCAACCTATGTGTTGTTGATGTTTTTGTGTATTCTGGGACAGTTGTTGTTGCTGCTACTGCTCGCCATAATTCTGATTACCTGTTCAGCCACCTCCTTGACCGCGTCCACGGCCTCCTCTACCTTGTCCTCTTCCTGAACTTGTGTAGAAGGCTTGTTGCTTTGAACTATTTTTGTTTTGTGAAGACCGTTGGTCTTCACCCAAGCTCTTCTCTTCTATAAATCAGCATAGACACCAAATCTGTAAAGTTGGGAATGTTTTCCCGAGTCTGAATAGACGTCTTGAACGCCTTCTATTGTGGCCCGAGACCACGTAGACAGACTTCCACCTTATCATCATCATCTACTGACACACCAATAGATGCAAGGGATTCCACAATACCCTTTATCTTCAATGCATAGTCATTCATAGACATGCTCTTTTTCTCCACAGTATGAAGTTCATTCTTCAACTATATCTTACGTGCCTTGGTATTTGTTTCATAGAGTTTTACCAAGGTGTCCCACGCCTCCTTGGGGGACTTGGCATCCTGAATGTGCCCAATCATGGTGTCGTGTATACTAATGGAGAGCCAATACATAACTTTCTTGGCTCCTTGGTTCCAGTCTTTAAACTCTTTCACATCTGCAGCAGTCGGATTTATATCCGGTATCTCCGGTGCCTCTTCATGCTCACCTTCTATGTAGTTCCAATAGCCCTTTCCTATCACGAAATTCATAACCTGAACCTCCAAGCATGGAAGTTGTTCTTATCAAGCTTCTCAGTCACAATTTGGGTTATGCCATCATTTGACATCTTGCGACACACAAATTTACCAGAAACAGCACTCTAGTTTGTCCTACACAAATTGCTATATTTTCTGCAGGCAGCGGTACTTTAGTACTCTCAAATGTCACAACCAGTGACTTCAATATGCATACATATACCTCTCCCGTAGGGTGTAGTCACCAACACAAATAGGGAAGAGTAGTTGAAGCTCTTACCCTCGTACCACTTCCTGTGGTTCTCTTGCTTGCAGCTCAGCCCTTAGCATGAACCAGGCTCTGATACCATGAAAAGATGCAAGGGGGAAGAGAGCTTGAGCTCTTGCAAGCACACACACACTCACAAAACCCTAATAGAGAACACACAAGGTGAAAGGCTGAAAATCTTCTTCTTCTTCACTCAACACTCAACACACCATATACAAGATAAGAGGACACACAATATGAAAGGTACTCAACCAAATATGAAAGGTACACACAATATGAAAGGTACTCAACCAAATACATACAAGGGTTCTCTATAGTGTGAACCCAACTAAATGAGCTGGTGCTATAACTATGCCAGTCTCTAGAATGGCTGTCACATAGCCTGTCATCCCACTAGCCGCATATCACCCATGATCTCACCAACCATGCCAGTGGTGTAAGTGTGGGGCCTATCCCCCAGGCGGGTCATCAGTGTCCACCGCCTCACTAGACGAGCTCGATAACTCAACATCAGTTAGTTTGGTATGTTGTAGGAGTCACCAAGGAAGATTGAAGAGAGAGAGAAGCTCCAATATCTTCAATTTTGTAGAGGTTTTTAGAGGATAATAGAAATTAAGCTTAGTTTAGAGTAATACCGACATAGTTTAGTTCACAGATAATAATACAAAGGAATGAGGGTCTATTTATAGGAGAGGGAGGTCACTAACTGAGTCCAACTAAGTTCTAGAATTTTCTAGCTTCAGTTTGGCTAAATTTGGATAAGTTTTGGACCAGTTTGGCTCCCTTTTTTATTTGGTTTGATTTAGGAGAGAGGAGAGATAAAAATATCCTATTATTTTTTAGTTTTAAACTCATCAAAGCATGTGAAATAGGTGCCTCCTCAAAAGTCTCCCTTTTCCTTACACATGTGTCAAAAATGAATGATTACTCCAGAATGTCTCATTTTTTTATTAATACTCCATAATTTTTAACTAATAAGCCTAGTACTTGGTCAACTCTTCATCGTATGTGGGCATTTACTCATTTTTGGGTATTTTCTTTTATTCTTTAGATTTATCTTGTCCCAACACTTGGATTAATCTTATTGGTCCATAAGAACCTTAATTGGACCATAATAAAAAAAATTTTAAAAATCTGGACCCTTAGGCTAAGGTCTTCTGAATCAATTTTAATTAATTCCAATTGCACCTTGGAAAATCTATTTTGATTTTTTGTTTTAGGAAAACATTTTTTTGATATTTGAAGAATTTATTTATCCAAAAATATCCTAATTTTGATTTATCACTCTTTAGAATTTTTTTATCTCACTAGGCAAAACAAGGAAAAATGATATTTTCTTGTATTCAGAAACATAGAATGATTACAAGGGATTGAAGTAGAGGCTTATTTGATATTCAGGCTGAGGAGAAATCTTACATCCTCTCCCACTTGAAAAACGGGAGATGTCCTCATCTCGCAAAGTGGGGGTAATCCTTCACCAACTCTTCTTCTTTCTCCTAGGTGGTGTCTTCTAGAGGGAAGAACTTCCACTTTACTAAGAATTATTTGAGGACTTTGCTCTTGAGAATGTTCTCCCGAACGTCAAGGATTTCCTTAGGTTGGAGTACCATCTGGCCTTGGGTCGGAGAGATCAATTACTCATCCTCATCAAGCACGTGATTCGGGCTAGATACAAACTTCTTAAGCAAACTGACATGGAATACATCATGTACCTTGAGATGGGGAGGCAGAAGAAGTTTGTAGGCTAGATCGCCCACTTTCTTTATGATAGCATACGGCCCACAATATCTAGGAGAGAGCTTCTTGTACTTCCCTAAGGATAAGGAACTTCTTTTTGGTCGTACTTGAATGAAGACTATATCTGATTCTTCAAACTCTCTCTTTGATCTCTTTTTATCTGCATACTACTTTTGCCTGTCTTGGACTGCCTTTATATCTTTACGGATTGATTACATCTGCTGGTCCATGTCATCAAGTATTTGTTTGAACATTTTGACTCTGATCAATGGGTCAGACCAAGTCAACGGTGTAAGGCAATCTTGTCCATACAAAGCTTTGAAAGGACTCATCCCAATGCTCCGATGATAAGAAGCATTGGAAGCAAATTCGACCAGATGCAAAATGACTTAACCACTTCTTGGGTTCCGTGCTGCTGCAGCATGACCAAAGGATATCTTCAATTACTTGATTCACCCTTTCCGTCTGGCCATCTATTTCGGGGTGGTAGTCTGTGCTGAGATCCAAGAAAGTTCCTACTGCTTCAAAGAATGCAGTCCAGAATTTCGACGTGAATTTGGGATCTTGGTCACTTACTATCCTCCTGGTAACCCATGCAATCTGAAGATCTCCTTAATGAAAACTCTAGCAATATCCACTGCTGCAGAGTATGTTTCTTTCACTGGAATCAGATGGGCAACTTTGGTTAGCCTGTCAACTACCACAAAAATGGAGTTGGTAATCTAGTGACAAAATCCATACTGATGCATTCCCACTTCATCTGTGGAATGTCTAGAGGCTGTAGTTTCCCTGGCATCTTGACTCTCTCTGCCTTGACTCTTTGGCACATTAAGCATTTCCTTATATGATCAAGTATATCCTTTTTGAGTCCTGGCCAGAAGAAGCTTTTCTTCACAGACATATAGGTTTTTATAAACCCTGGATGTCCAGCTATTAGGCTATCATGGGCTTCTCTCAAAATTCTTCCCTTTATTACCGCATCATTGGGGATACATAGCCGATTATTTAATACACATGCATCCTTCATCTAGTTTGTATCCAAGAACTCGACTCATTTCCTTAGGAGTCTTGCTTTCCTGCATCAGAAGGGTAGCAATAGGGATAAAGAATTTGTCCTGCATGATTTTCTCCTTTGCTTCATTGATCAATGGATTTCACACCATTGTAATTGCAAGCAAGGAGGCTTTTCTGCTGAGCGCATCTGCAACCACATTTTCTTTCCCCGATCGATACTTTATTTCAAAATCAAATTCTTGCAAGGTCTGCATCCATCTCCTTTGACGCATGTTGAGATCCCTTTGGGTGAAGATCCACTTCAGACTTTGATGATCTGTTCATCAATGTGAATCTTTGTCCCAAAAGATAATGTCTCCACAACTTCAGAGCATACACTACTGAGAGTAACTCCAAGTCATGGACGGTATAATTCCTCTCATGTGTTCTGAGTTTTCTGGATTCATAGGCCACTGCATGGCCTTCCTGCATTAGAGCACCGCCTAAGGCAAATCCATTGGCATCAGTAAATAACTACCTCAAAGGGTTTGGTAAAATCTGGCAGTTTAAGGATAGGGTTGGTTACTAAGGCTGTCTTCATCTTGTCGAAGGCACTCTGACACATTGCAGTCCACTAAAAAAGTGTACTTTTCTTTCTTGAGAAGGTTAGTTAAAGGGGATGCTATCTGAGCATACCTAGGTATAAAGATCCTATACCATCCCGTTAACCCTAGGAATCCTCTGACTTCCTTTACTGACTTGGGTTCTGGCCATTCAACTACTGCTTGGATCTTTGCAGGGTTAGGAGAAATCCCATCCTTTGACACTATGAATCCCAAGTATTTCACCACTTGGTCAACAAAGAAGGACACTTGCTCTTCTTTGCAAAGAGTTGCTATTTCCTTAGGATTTCCAGGACTTTGTGCACATGATCTTCATGGTCTGCAGCATTCTTCGAGTATACTAAGATATCATCAAAGAAGACAAGAACAAAATTATCCAAGTATTCTTTGAGAATATCTTGCATAAGACAATTGAATGTCGCCAGGGCATTAGTCAATCCAAACGGCATGAGTGTGAACTCATAATGCCCATAGCGAGTATTGAATGCTGTCTTTGGGATGTCTTGCTCCTTGATTCTGATCTGGTAGTACCCGGATTTGAGATCTATCTTTGTAAACACTTGGGTACTGCTTAACCAATCCAGAAGTTCATCAATCCTAGGAATAGGATACTTATTCTTAATTGTTAATTGATTCAATCCTCTGTAGTCAATATAGAGTCTTAACGTTCCATCTTTCTTCTTTTGAAAGAGAATGGGTGCACCCCAAGGTGAGACACTGGGTCTGACGAATCCCTGCTCTAATAGTTATCTTAATTGCTCCTTGAGTTCTTGGCTTCAAGGACTGGCATTTTGTATGCACACTAGGCTACTGGTTGAGCTCGGGGGGTTAATTCGATCTCATGATCTACTTCACGAGACGGAGGCATCTCAGTCTCAACTCTTCAGGAAATACATCTACATCTCAGTCAGCTCTTCAGGAAATACATCTGCATATTCACTTAACCACTCTGGTTCTTTAGCCTTGCATTTTATGTCTATCGGATTCATTTAACAACATACACAGCTTGCCTTTTTCTGAGACCCTTTTAATAATTTGGAAGCCTTTGACTAATTGCAACACTGGGGATCCGAAAACTCCAATTCCTTGAACTTTATTCCCGTGAAGGTCTAGGAAAGAGATGGTTCCTTTGTGACAATGAATGTTAGCCTGATTCTTTTGGAGCCAATCCATTCCAAGGATTCCGTCATATATTCCCCGCGGTAGGACTCTGAACTGGCACTCTGTTACATTCCCATCTAAGCTAAACTGAATAAGGTCAATCTCAAGGTGAGTGAAAAGAATCTTCCCACCACTGGCTAATTCCACTTGCATAGGTTTCCTTGATTTTCCATTTAGGACTAATTTACGCAGACATCCTGGGAAAATAAAAGAATGAGTACTGCCTGAATCTTGAATTTCTTACCTTGGTACTCTGCTGGAGTCTGGAGGACTGAGAATTGACGATTATTCCCCTGATGCTCAATTGCTGCATAGATCTATCCTTTCTCTTCCTCCATTTCCTCAGCTATGGTGGTGACTGCTCTGGCTGCTATAGTCTGAGGTGGAACTCTCTCTCTTTGGTTATTCCAATCATATGAGGGAGTTCGGAGACTGCTTTGCATGGAGGCTGCAGGAGGCTGAGCTAGTACTCTTAGCAGCGGAGCTACGGTAAATTTTTCTGAAAAATTAACACATAAATCATTTTCATTCATAATATGAAAAGAGGACTTCCTACCATATTCTAGGATTAATCATCCTAGGTTAATTGAATAATTCTCATCATAACCATGGATAAATTGATTTTTATGTTTATGTATAAATAGTCATTTAGCAAAAAGAAGAATTTCTAGTAATTCATTTTTATGTTAAAAGAGGAATTCCTATGACATTTGGGATTCCATCATTTACATGAGAAAAGAGAAATTCCTAGCATATTGGAATTAATGAGTAATTTATTTCAATTCAAAGATGAATTTTAGATAAATTTATTTTATCTATGAGAAATATTTAAATGTTAAAAGAGGAATTCCTATGACATTTGGAATTCCATCATTTAGATGAGAAAAGAGAAATTCCTAGCATATTGAAATTAATGAGTATTTTATTTAAATTTAAAGATAAATCTTAGATAAATTTATTTTATCTATGAGAAATATTTAAATGTTAAAAGAGGAATTTTTATGACATTTGGAATTCCATCATTTAGATGAGAAAAGAGAAATTTCTAGCATATTAGAATTAATGAGTATTTTATTTAAATTTAAAGATGAATTTTAGATAAATTTATTTTATCTATGAGAAATATTTAAATGTTAAAAGAGGAATTCCTATGACATTTGAAATTCCATCATTTAGATGGGAAAAGAGAAATTCCTAGCATATTGGAATTAATGAGTATTTTAATTAAATTTAAAGATGAAATTTAGATAAATTTATTTTATCTATAAGAAATATTTAAATGATAAAAGAGTAATTCCTATGACATTTGGAATTCCATCATTTAGATGGGAAAAGAGAAATTTCTAGCATATTGAAATAATGGATTTTTTACTTTAGATGAAATTACTTTATGAGAAATATTTGATGATAAAAGAGGAATTCCCATGACATTGGAATGCAAATAATTAAATGCAAAAAGAGGAATTTCCATGGTATTTGAGATCCAAGAAATTAAATGGGAAGAATTGGAAATTTTAGTATAATTCAATTTATGATTATTTATCAAAAGTGAAAATATGGGTAGAATTGATTTCTGTAAATCCCATGAATTCTTTTATTCAAAAGAGGAATATTGAATATAATTCAATTGAGGAATTGAGAAGGAATATGAAAATAATCGTCGAGAAAAAGAACCTTTAATTAGGCCAAGCAATTGACAGAAATTTAGAAAAAGTCCCACTATTGGTATCAAACTAGAAAAAGCTATTAAATGGGAATAGCATGTGAATGGATGTGATAAGATGAAAATGGGATGTGATAAGATGTAAATGGGATGCGATAAGATGTGTATGGGATGTGATAGGATGTGTATGGGATGTGATAAAATGTAAATGGGGTGCGATAAGATGTGAATGGATGTGATAAGATGTAAATGGGATGCGATATATGTGAATGGATGTGATAAGATGAAAATAGGATGTGATAAGATGTGATGCAATGAAAATGGATGTGGATGTGAATGATGAGATGAGAATGAGATGAGAGGATATGTGAAAGGGTGAGTTGACATGGATGTGTATGTGAAATAAGGGATATGCATGTGTATGTGAAAGAATGGATGTGGATGTGAATGTGATGTGATGTAAATTAATGTGGATGTGTATGTAAAAGAATGGATGTGTATGTAAAAGAATGGACGTGGATGTATTTGTGAAAGAATGGATGTGGATGTGTTTGTAAAAGAATGGATGTGGATGTGTATGTGAAGAACGGATGTGGATGTGTATGTGAAAGAAGGGATATGCATGTGTATGTGAAAGAATGGATGTGGATGTAAATGTGAAAGAATGTGATGTGATGTAAATGAATGTGGATGTGTATGTGAAAGAATGGATGTGGATGTGTTTATGAAAGAATGGATGTGGACGTGTATGTGAAAGAATGGATGTGGATGTGTTGTGAAAGAATTGATGTGGATGTGTTTGTGAATGAATGGATGTAGATGAATGGATGCGGATGAGAATGAGATGTGATGTGATGTAAGGGGATGTGGATGTGATGTAGATGTGGATAAGATGTGGTGTGATGTGATGTGAAATATATGTGGATGTGAAGTGATAGATGTGAATGTATGGATAGATGTGGGTAGTCATACATGTGAATGATTGGATAAATGTGGATGAATGAGATCAGATGCGTATTAATGAGACATGACGTGGATGGGATGTAATGTGGATGGGATGAATGAAATATGATGTGGATAGATGTGATGTGATGTAATGGATGTGAATGGATAGATGTGGATGGGATGAATGAAATATGATGTGGATAGATGTGATGTGATGTAATGGATGTGAATGGATAGATGGGATGTGATGTGAATGAATGAGATGTAATGTCATGTGAATCACGATGTGAATGGATGTGATGTGATGAGATGTGATGTAAATTGGGATAGATGTGAATGGATGATATGTGATGTGAATGAATGTGATGTGATGTAATGTGAAATGGGATAGATGTGAATGGATGATATGTGATGTGAATGAATGTGATGTGATGTAATGTGAAACGAGATAGATGTGAATGAATGAGATGTGATGGGATGTGAATCGGGATAGATGTGAATGAATGAGATGTGAGGTGAAATGGATGTGATGTGGAACAGGGTAGATATGAATGGATGAGATGTGAATGAATGTGATGTGATGAGATGTGGATATGGGTAGATGCGAGTGGATGAGGATAAATGAGGAAAGATGTGATGAGATGGAAAATGATGTGATTGGATGAGAATGGGTATACATATAAATTGGATGTGGATTAAGTAATGTGGATTGATGTGGGACAATGTGGAAAGACGAGAGTTTGTTAGAAACTGTATTTATGACTTGTTTTTAAATGACTATTTTATGTCAATAATGCTGGGGAAGCATTTTGACCGTCTTGTGAATGAGGTCATGGAGACCTAACTGATAAAGTTACAACAGCTGACGGAGAGTCAACGGAGGACATCTCGCGTAGCAAGGTCGATCGAGGTCTTGACCAGCCTTGGTTCGATTTAAATGGTGAGCTTCCAGTACGGTGGATGAGAGACCAAGGAAGCGGCCTATAAGTGAAGCGCTAGGTGACCTGTGAAGGATCCTAGAGGGTGCTAACCATACAGTGCTTGGGCTTTGGGTCGCAGAAGATACCCACACGTACGTCGTGGAAGATATTGGAACAGGAAGTAAGATTTATTTTCTGAAATCGGGGATGGATCTGGTTGATTGACCGTGCTGGTCCTCAAAACGAATGAGTCCATGACTCTTTTCTATAGATCTGTTGGTTGATCTTGCTGATCTTCAATAGAGATTCCATCTTGATTTTTATAAGTGAATATATTATCGGGTACTATGTGCTAGGAACTATTGAAAAGGCTCGTGAGGGATAGGTGGTGAGCGTTCTGGTTGCCTAGGTACACTGTTGCATTTCTTTTAGCACATCGTGTTTCCGTCATTCATGCATCCCGCTCGACACTCTCACTTGGTCTTGGCATGGGGGGTGAATTGTGCAAGCAATACAAGCTTTCACGAGCGGCCATAGCATGGGACATCGGGCTTGGCCCATTTAAAATTAAAAAGCCTTAAACCTTAGTGGCTAGGCTTGGCCCACTTTAATTATTAAAGGAATCGAACCGCCGCCATGCAAGCACTGAAGCAAATCGTCGCCAGCACGCCAACCCACACGATCACTTGAAGAGAGAGATAGTGTAACCATTTCGAGTCGCCGACCGTTGTGCTGCGAGCAAAGAATTAAATTGTTAAGTTTGTTTGAAGTGTGGTGAAGATGGGACTGGATTTCCCAAAGTTTTATGGTGTGGATGGTGCTGTGTATGTTTTTGCTGGATGATCATTTGTCTATTGTGGTTTTGAGCTATCTTTCTGGTGTGGGTGGATGGTGAACTGTGAGAAGTGTTCCAGCCGGTGGATGGTGAACTGTGAGAAGTGTTCCAGCCGGTGGTGGTTGGCGGTGCCCCCGTTCGTGTTAGTATTTTCAAAGTTTGGGAGGTGAAGGGCTATAGAGGCATGGTCTTTTTTCCTGTTTTCACCTCACATGCTTTCTGGTGCCCCCATTGAGGATAGCTCAGGTATTTTTCTCAGTTTACAAGGGTGTATGCCCTAGGAGTTTAGGGTTTCAGGGAAGGTGTTTTTCTTGGGATTTGAGGTGAAGTTCGGGGATTAAAATGATGTTGTATCCAAAGTTTTTTGGTGGTCCTAATGAAAATGTAGCAGATTTTCTTGAAAGAATGGAGGTTGCATGCATAAGCAAACACATCAATGAGTCAGTACAGGTGTTGCGGCTACTCAGCATCTGCTTGAAGGGGGATGCAAGGATTTGGTACAGAGCTTATGAGGAGTCATTGAAGGATGCTGAGCCATGCACTCCAATGACTAAAGATGGATTGAAGACTGCACTTTTGAACAAGTTTAAGAAGATTGAGGATCCAGACAGAGTTTGGCATGAAGTGCAGGGGTTGATACAGGGCCAATTGGAGCCAATTGATGATTATGTGAAGAAATTCTCTTTATTGTGGGAGATCTTGTGCAGGGCTTTAGGGTCAAGTACCTCTGGACATGATGAAGAAGGATCGTTTTATTGTAGGATTGAAGGGAGGCATTCGCTGGAAGGTTGAATTAAAGAAGCCCAGATCTTATGAGGATGCTGTGGAGATTGCCAAATCAAAGGATTGGAAATTGCAAACGGATGAACCAGCTAGGGACGGTTCCAGTGGCAGTGAGGCCTGAAATGAGAAGGGTAGAAGCGCTACCGATGAGAAGGGTAGAAGCGCTACCGATGAGAAGGGTAGAAGCACTACCGATGAGAACCGTGCTGGAAAGAGTGCAACCAACAGAAGCTCAGGTGAATAATGTCACACCTCAGGGAACAAAGGTAGCACCCACAGCTGTTACAGCTTCTAATGAAGGGCTTCAATAGGACATGAGGCAAATGGTGAATTGTATGAAGAATCTGAGTTTGAAGATGATGGAGAACAGAGGTGGTGGACGTGGCCGAGGCAGAGATTATAATCAGGAAGGGGTTGAAGGTCAAACAAGCTATGGAAGTGGCCGTGGTTTTGGCAGGGGTAGACGGTTCATTCCTACATGTTGGAATTGTGGTGAACTTGGACATCTAAGTACAGATTGTGATAAGCCTCAGCGAATGGGAGGTGATATGTATCCCTTACCCTCTCAGATTCCTAATAGGGCAAATGATTATGGAATTGAAATTAGAGGTGAAGCAGGGACCAGTGGGTTGACAAATGAGGAGAAGGGTAAAACTAAGGTGATAGATGTGGTCACCCTTGAGAAGACGAAGGAGATAGAAGCTGATGTGATGCCTTTGGGGAAACGAACGCCACAGGCAAGGGAAAGCAGGAATGCTGCAGGGCCTAGCAAGAAGAAAGGTAAAATGAAGGAAGGAGGGGATGTAAAGGTCAAGCAGAAGCAAAAGTCTCGTAGGAAGTTTCAAGTGACTGATTTTCCACTAGGGGTTGGGCAGGATAGCTAAATTTGCAGGAGGACATGGCTAAAAGGAAATCTAATATTATTTTTGGGCAATTGATAGAGTTAGCTCCAAAATTGAAGCGTGAGTGGAAAAGACTTGTGAATCCGAGAGAGAAGGAGCCTGCCAGAGGGATAGTGACTGTTTTATCTATTGAGAAGTTGCCTGATATATGTCCCTATAGTGAATGTATGGTACAAAGGGAAGAATCTGGGAGAGGCATACATAGATGGTGGTGCACAAATTTGTGTAATCACACTAACAGCTATGGAGAGGCTTGGTCTTAACATTACTGAAGCGTCTGGTTTCCGTATTTGGTTGGCCACTCACCAGAAGGTCAAATGCTTAGGTACGGATCAAGGAGTTAGAACTGCAAGCTTTTGATGTAAAGGTGCTTGTGGATTGTCATGTTATGCCGGCAAGAATGGGTGCATTCCCCATCATTTTGGGAAGACCATGGCTAAGAGCGTGAAGGCTGTTCAAGATTGGAGGAAAGGGGTCATTACTCAGTATGACAGGAGAGGGGATAAAAAGCAGTTTAATATGGATAATCAAAAGCTTGTTGATGATGAAAGGGAAAGTGAAGCTGATTCGAGTGTTGATGATACTAGTAGCACTACTACTAGCGAGGGAACAGAAGACACTTCATCCAGTGAGGAGGATGCAGACATGGATGCCTTGGTTATTGATGAGGAAGTGCTTGGTGATAAGGTTGCCCAACAAGAAGAGGCCATACAGGAAGAATGCGAGGAGGTACAAGTGAATTATGTACAAAGGTATGCATGTGATGTGAAAGAGTATGCTTTAAAGCCTTTGGATGATGTACCATTGTGGGATGAATGGGATATAGAAAGTCTGCAGGATGATGAACCTGAATTGGAATTGGATGACCAGATGTGCATTAATGTTAAGAAAGCCAACAAGCAGAATTGATGCTATGAAGGAGGAGCAACACCAGCAGACTATGAATGGTGTTGATGCTATGGATGAGATTATGGATGCTATGATAGATGAATTTCTTATTGGCCTTGATAAAGACGAGCATACAGGAGCTGAGGTGGATGCTTTGGCAATGGTGCCTTTTGAAGGGGAATTTGTTTTGCCTGTAATGGTTGGCTTTGATGGTGATGTTTCTCTTGTTGATGGACAAGAGAGTATTATAGCACAGCAGGTTTTTCTTGATGAAGCTTTCATCAGTTATTATCCTCAGTAGGAATTGCTTCACTGGTTCTCCAATATTAGTGTTGACGAAGTCAGTGATTTTGGAATTGAGATGAGGCAGGATGGTACGTATGTGAAGAGCTTTGTTTCAAGAAGTTCTTATGTTATGTTGTGGGATGTGGGATGGAAAACTACGCTTGGGGAAGATGACAGTGTTTCTCTGATCACATGGAATAGAGATGTTTTGGTTACATTGTATGATGCTCAAAGGATTGACGAAGGGAAACGTGGTCATATGCTTTTTGCTACTGATCATAAATGATTCAGCAAGCTAGGGGTTGGGAAAAGTATGTCAGGTAAAAATCTGAGAGGTGTTTTAAGCTTGTGTACATATGGGATGCATGGTATGCAAATAAACTTTGCCCTGAATGCCCTGGCAAATGTACAGACTGAATGGCTTAGCAGTGAGCTAGTACACGCTTGTTTTTTTGGGAGCAGGTGCTTGAGATTTGGAAGTTTTTTTTATTGCAGTAGTATGGTGTGCGGGTGGTTGCCAAATGCAAGGCACCGACCGATTCGAATCAGATGGTGGTAACGTGAGGTGGCCGCCTTTGAAAGCAGAGAGTCAAGGACTGAGGGACAGCTGGGAGGATTGCTGGTAGCACGTCATTTGACGAAATGGGACCTTCTAAGCATAGTGGCCATCCTTGAGGCTTTAAAGAAAAAGAAAAAAAAGAATAAATAATATTAACGTGGCCAGCAATGAAGGAGTCCACTTGGAGGCTTGTTCAACGGCCAGCACATTTGCCAGCGCAGTCACTTGGAAGGTTGGCGAAGAGGTGAACAGCGTAGGAGAGACGTGGCGAGTGGGTTTTTTTGGTGAAAAGGGTGTCGCCTTGTACCAGGAGAGGCTTCTCTGACCAGCGTGGGAGAGCTCGGGCTGACGGCCAAGAAGCGTGTGCAGAGAACAGACGAGAGCTGGGCTGCTGGTGGCGAGCAGAGAGGGATAGGTGACTTCTGGGGGAGCCGCCTTGGTGAAGAGAAGGGCTGGGTATGTAGCGAAGCAAAGAGGGCAGTGGCTGCAGCGAATGAGAGAAGCTGTCTGGCGTGGAGTGTGAAGTGTATTGTGAAGGTAATCGCCTCTGAGGAGGGCTGTGCGTATGGCTAGCGTTGACTGAGAGGCTGGTTGGGTTTTGGTGTTGGGTTGGTGACAAAGATAGGGGGGTCATCGGTGGTAGCGACGACCAGAGAGAGTGGCCTTTTTTTTGTTTATGTGTGGTTGGCACAGCGACTGGAAGAGTGGCTTCTGCTGGCGATGGAATGTGAGCGCCTTTGGTAGTGGGCAGGCTTGGGGATTTTTTTTCTTGGTGTGGCTGGGCTGCTGGAGTGAAGGAAAGTGTAGAGCCGGGCAAGCAGGTTTGGGTGTTGGCTGCAGTGCAAGCGACAGAGAGAAGGCCTTGGTTAAGGTGGTCGCCTACGACACTTGGCAGCAGCAGCAGCAGCTGGACAAAGAGTTGACGGGCTGCACAAGAATGAGGGTTGCTGGTGGGGCGCCCTCTGAAGAGAGAGAAGACTGGTGACTCCCAGGTGGCTGGCAGTGATGCTGTGAAGGAGGGACAGCAGTCTCGTCAAGAGAAGCAGAGACCGGGAGAGAGGCTTGGTTGTCAGACGCAAGGGTGAATTCCCTTGGCAGTAAATCCAAGTCAGAGTCTTGGTTTTTGGTGTAATTGTTGAGTTTGTTTGAAGTGTGGTGAAGATGGGACTAGATTTCCCAAAGTTTTATGGTGTGGATGGTGCTGTGTATGTTTTTGCTGGATGATCATTTGTCTATCGTGGTTTTGAGCTATCTTTCTGGTGTGGGTGGGTGGTGAACTGTGAGAAGTGTTCTAGCCGGTGGCTGGTGGTGCCCCCTTTCCTGTTAGTATTTTCAAAGTTTGGGAGGTGAAGGGCTATAGAGGCATGGTCTTTTTTCTTGTTTTCACCTCACAATGTACTCATCTTGGCGTCAAGAAGCATTCACTCGAAGGAGAGGGAGAAAAAGCGATTCGTCTCGGCCATTATTGCAGAGAAATAAATTTCATATCACACGTTTTTTTTAAAGCTTTTCATTATTAAAAAAAATATCATTAAAAAGAGGCTATCTCCGTTTACATTTGACCAAGGGAAAAAAGAGAATAAAGAAAAAAAGATAAAAGCACAATAACTTTGTCTTCTTTTCCTTGCATGTGAAGAGGGAAGCAGAAGAGAAGAAGATATTTGCAGCAAAGAATCAAGTGCAATTCTTGGTGGCAAACAATAGCATAATCTCGCACTCACATACTCACATAGTCACGCATTAGCAAGCCTCGTAAGTTGTTTGTATTCAAAAATTGAAAGCATTGTAAAATTCAATCCTTGAGGACCGTGAGGGCATTGTTTCTCGTGGAGGGCATCATCGGCAAGCATGCAAAAGCTTCATCAACATCAATCAAGAAGTGGCTAGATAAGATCTCTCTCTTTTTCTCATATAAAAGCTACATAAATTTGCTTTATGAATCAAACATGCGCACATCAAATTCAATATACAAGGCACATTGCACATCATACTTGCCTCGTTCATTTGTGTCATAGTGTCATCTCGCTTTTTTGTCATTTAGCACAAAACTTATTTAACATTTGTATGTGCATACATTATTGCAACACCGCATTTGTCGGAAAGATCCATAGCACACATTTGTATGTGCATACATCATCAGCACTCCATTATTGCAACACCGCATTTGTCGAAAAGATCCATAGCACACATTCCTATCTACTAGTGCCTTCTCCTTTGAGAGGTGTTTGGAAAGTGTAGCATTATCCTTGCTGGATATCTGGGGGGTTGTCGGGTTTTGTCCTCTTTGCCTTGCTCGTCCAAATATTTCCCAGACAATGGCATGCCCGGTGGGACCTTGACTTGGTCTTGGTTCCACGACACGAACCTACTTGGAAAGGGGACTTATGCAAAGTGCCAAAGATTGGCAAGATAGGTTGAGAGAGAGTGACCGAGCTAAGAGATACCATAAAAGGGAGAAAGCCAAGCAACACCTACTTCACTCTAGCCCCACTAGCACTTTTCCATTACAGAGTTCACCTCCTTCGCCATCATCGGGGGAGAGTTCACCTGGAATCCTAATTTCTATACCAATTCCAATTATGGCTCAACCACCACTTCCTCCTCCATTCGCCATTCAATCACCTTTGGTTTTGCCACCAAATTTGGCCTGTCTTGATGCACCGCTCATCCCATTCCCCACATTTTATGGGACACCGTTGGAGGATCCCACTGCTCATCTAAACAATTTTAAAATTGCTTGTTTAACCTCACACATCGTCGAGGAAGGGCATGTGATGAATTACTTTAGCACTACACTCAAAGGTGAGGCCTCAAATTGGTTTGCCAAGCAACAACCAAACTCCATCCCAAACTTTGCCGATTTTGAGAAAAAATTCTTGGGCTGAATTTTGCAAACCTCCAAACTTCTTCGCATTTTTGAGCAATTATGCTCATTCAAGCAAAATCACCGGCATGAGACCGTGGAACAAGCGGGCCACGAGGTTTAGAACCTTTGTTTATCATTACACTCCTATTTGTAACATCGACCCGCTCACCAGCATGGACTCGTTTCTACGAGGCATACACCCTAGCATCCAAATCTTGGTTAGAGCTCAAGCCCCAAATGACTTGAATACGGCTATCACTTTTATGAAAATATCAATTCTTATTCTCTAGCTCATCAAGCCTAGAGTTTAGATTTGAAACAAGAGATTATCATTGGGAAACATCCTTTTTCTAAGGATCTAGCCATAAAGATGACTAATCTTTTTAAGAGAGATTTTCTTAAGAAAAACATTATAATTGTAAGGTCCCTCCTAAGCCATGTATGTATGTGTCTCTTTTAATATAGATTTCAATAAGGAAAGAGAGTGTAATTAGAGAAGAGTGAGACAACAAGGCTAGAAACATTAGGAAAGTGTTAGAATAAAAATATTAGCTCCAAAAATCCTAAAAGAAATAAGAACATAAGAATAGTCCTATCAAGAGATAAGTATCCCCAAAAATAGAATTTCGAATTTAGGTGATAAGAGGTCATATTTAGAGTACTTTTACACATTTAGAGTCCATGCATACTAAAAATGTGGAAAAACAACGCGCTTCTAAAGATAGTGCGTTTGTGACTATATACAGACGTTTTTGCCTATTTTGCCCACGCTAGCTTGTAGACCAGATGCCTTCCAGTTCTTTTGGCTGGTTATACAACCATATTCTGATTTTTCATCAGAGAGTTATGGCCGAAACAAATTGTTGTTTCTGTCAGGGTCTCTACACAGAGAAAACTATGAGAAGGCAGCAAGTAGCCTCAAGGTAATCCTAGAGTTTGATATGTATATATCCCTTCATTCTTATCCAATATCTTAGAAAGGAATCTTAGATTGCTATGGTCTTTCGAAGGAAGAGACCCAAAACTCCATAGCTTTTCTTCTAGAGAAAGAATAGTATGCCGTAGTCCTGTAAGAGAAGGCTATTTTGCCATAGACCTTAGAAAGAGAGAAGAGTCATAGTACGAGTAAGAAGAGATAAAGCTTGGGGATGATTGGATGATTTCAATCGTAAGACAAGGTATTAGAAGACTCTATTCTCATATGTCAAGTTCTAAAAGCTCTTGTTAACGAGCAAAGGCAACGATAAATGACAAATTTCTATAAGGTATATACATATTTTATTTTTCAATTATATATCATTCTTAGGGGTTGAGGTATGGCCTCGGCTTCTCTATTAATTGTTAATAGTGATCTATTTGATTGATTTACTATTTAAAGTTTGTATTCTTTTAAACAACAGCAAATGCCTTAATAAAGAATGTCTTATCTCGCAATCTCAAGTTGAAATGCAAAAATCTTTGTGAAAAAGATTGTTTTCTTAATAAGAAGGTCACATGGATTCTAGTCCTATGGTTTAGTTGAGTAAATGGATTGTTATCTTGGTTAAATTAAGATACAGGTAAAACTTCTCCCTGCCTTGACGCTACCCCGTTCTTGTGCTTGTATAGTCGGACGGCGGAGACGTCAGTAAGGCTCGGAGTTGGCCCATGGTATCTCTCATACCATTGGGAGAATGAGGTTTGCCGATTGAGGCGAGTGATTGTGATGCTACCTAGTTCTGAGGGCCCAGGCTAGTGCGGTGAATTAGCCCACCCTAGTGCCCAGACATCCCTCTGAGGGGCGGGAGGATCGAGCGATGGAGCCTGAGAGGGCGACAGGTCGGCTTGAGTCCTCGCCAGCGACGACCGACAATGTGGTGTATGGTCCCGTAGGGTTTTGCCCAACATGTAGAGGCTGGAAGACCGAATTCTAGATCATCGGGCGGTATAAAGAAAAAGAATAAGAGAGCCGGTTTGGCTTGTATGAAATTGATTCATGTTTAAACTTTGTTTTTATAAATCTTGTCTTCGGTATGATTGTATTGTAGAAAAAGGCTGTTTTAACAAACCTTGTGAAAAGGGCCTTAATTAAGGAACATGTTTATTTATGTCAAACAGTGTGGTAGGATTAATTAAAAAACAAATTGACGCGTGAGTAGGGTGGAAAGTGGGAGGATGGAATGCCCCGACGACACCATCCTACGGACGGGTGGACCCGATTAGTCGGGTAGCTTTTCAACAGATTAAGTGAAAGCCCTACGCTAGATAAATAGGTTCTTGGGAAATTCTATTCTAGAAGATTAGGTCAGCGGGCTGTGCCTTGCATGGATGAGGAAAAAAGCGTTGCCTCTAGAGACAAGTCTAGTAGTTGCCCAATTTATGATAAATTACCCTATGGGTGATTTGACTTTTAGAAGATCACGCTTCCCCTATGGGATAGGACTAGGTCTTACGTATGAATCGTATCCTTGAATCTCTACATGGGCAAGGTGTCGATAAATAGGAAATTTTCTCCAAGTTAAGACTTAGTAGACTATCTTAAGTGTTTCTCCTATTTTAGAAGGGGGGAACCTTACAAGTGGTATCAGAGCCGATCTTAGTTTCTAGGATTTGTTTTTTTAAGGTTAACTGTCAAGGGATTATAACAAGTGATTGTTTATCATATGAGGACGAATCAATCATGTCTACTGGCCATAGAAGTGATTTGGATATCCTCACATGTTGAGACAATCATCCTATGAAATTGTGCTTGTATCTTGGGGGTGCACATGCAAGATATTTGTACAATAAACTTGAGAAACAAGATTGGGGAGAAAACCTTTTGTGAGGAAAAACATAGGGTGATCAAATTAAGAAACTAGTGAGAGATTGAATGACTAGAAGGATAGACCGAAACTTGTTTAGAGAAATTTTCAGGATATATCTCATTAGTTTGCATATTATAAATTATTAGGATTATAACTCCATTAAGATTTGAATAGTTAACATGTGAATGCCATCCATTGGATGCTTTACACTAGGACGATCATCCAAGATCTTGAACCCATCTCAGATAAACATGGGTCTAACTTCGGATGTGTAATTCCCAGAGGATCATGCTCTTAGATGTGTTAATCCCAAGATACTAGATGTGTAATTTTCAGAAAACTAATCATCTCAGATGTGTCAATCCTGATAATCTTTGGATGTGTCAATCCCAAGGCACAAGATATGTAATTCTCAAAAAAATAAAGATCTCACATATATTAATCCAGAGTGCCTTTAGATGTGGCGCTATGATGAGTATTTGATAGTTTTGAGCTTTTCATGGATACAATGAAAGAAGCAAGTTCACCCTTGCTCGTCTAAAAATCATAAGAAATGCCGAATTAGTTGGAAGAACTATTGTCAATCTAACTACCCACTGGAGCTAGAATTAGTTTATGAGATGCCATGAAATTACACCTTCGTGAAAGGTTTTGTCCTCCAAGACTTCAAGAGGATAAAATGAATGAATTTTTGGAGCTAACCCAAGAAAGGAAGACCCTAAGAGAATACCACCAAACTTTTGTTAAACTTCTCCAATTTGCTTAAGAGCTGGATGAGGTAACTCTTCTCCATCGATTCATTTGGAAGCTTAATCTATCTTTGAATAACCTCATCAAGAATGTGAAACCATCCTCTATTTCAGAAGCCATAATTATAGCCAGAGATAAAGTTTTTTTGTATAGAAAGTGTTGAGAAAGACATGAGTCCTTCCATGTTAATCAAGAAGAGGTCTCCTAATTCAAGAGGAACATCAAGCCTACCCCTGGCTACAAGGAATCATGAGCTAGAGCAAAAATTAGGTCAAGAAATAGGGATAGCTCAGTTAAAGATAACCGAATTCAATAAGTATTTCTATGAGTAAATAGAAGAGGATTGGTGCAACTTAGATTCATGTGAAGTAATGTGTATGATGAATAGAGGTATTCTACAAGATGATAGTAAGATTATGAAATTGCTATCATAGGTTAGATTGCGTAAAGGATTGATTCCCTTACGTTTTTCCATGATAATTTGTTAAGTACCATATTACATGGGGGTATAGAATAAGAAATTCAAAGGTTCATATGAGACGTATATGGACATTGCATGAAGTTAGGATAATAAGGCCAATTAACTTTAGAATAATAAAGACCTTTTGGAGGCACAACAAAACAAGCCAAGCACATGATGAAATAAAGAACTCTTTAAGAACAATGTTTAGATAAAAGAAGATTTTTACCTAGTGGGGACACCACTTTGAAAGAGACAGGAGGATTTACTTAGATACTACCCCAGCTTGCGAGATGAGTACATCTCGAATCTCTTAAGTGGGGGAGATTGTAAGGTCCATGTATATATGTGTCTCTTTTGATATAGATTTCAATAAGGAAAGAGAGTGTAATTAGAGAAGAGTGAGACAAGGCTAGAAACATTAGGAAAGTGTTAAAATAAAAATATTAGCTCCAAAAATCCTAAAAGAAATAAGAACATAAGAATAGTCCTATTAAGAGATAAGTATCCCCAAAAATAGAATTTCGAATTTAGGTGATAAGAGGTCATATTTAGAGTACTTTTACACATTTAGAGTCCATGCATACTAAAAATGTGGAAAAACAACGCGTTTCTAAAGATAGTGCGTTTGTGACTATATATAGACATTTTTGCCTATTCTGCCCACGCTAGCTTGTAGACCAGATACCTTCCAGTTCTTTTGACTGGTATACAACCATATTCTGATTTTTCATCAGAGAGTTATGGCCGAAACAAATTGTTGTTTCTGTCAGGGTCTCTACACAGAGAAAACTGTGAGAAGGCAGCAAGTAGCCTCAAGGTAATCCTAGAGTTTGATATGTATATATCCCTTCATTCTTATCCAATATCTTAGAAAAGAAGCTTAGATTGCTATGGTCTTTCGAAGGAAGAGACCCAAAACTCCATAGCTTTTCTTCTAGAGAAAGAATAGTATGCCGTAGTCCTGTAAGAGAAGGCTATTTTGCCATAGACCTTAGAAAGAGAGAAGAGTCATAGTACGAGTAAGAAGAGATAAAGCTTGGGGATGATTGGATGATTTCAATCGTAAGACAAGGTATTAGAAGACTCTATTCTCATATGTCAAGTTCTAAAAGTTCTTGTTAACGAGCAAAGGCAACGATAAACGATAAATTTCTATAAGGTATATACATATTTTGTTTTTCAATTATATATCATTCTTAGGGGTTGAGGTATGGCCCCGGCTTCTCTATTAATTGTTAATAGTGATCTATTTGATTGATTTACTATTTAAAGTTTGTATTCTTTTAAACAACAACATATGCCTTAATAAAGAATGTCTTATCTCGCAATCTCAAGTTGAAATGCAAAAATCTTTGTGAAAAGGATTGTTTTCGTAAGAAGGTCACATGGATTCTAGTCCTATGGTTTAGTTGAGTAAATGGATTGTTATCTTGGTTAAATTAAGGTACAGGTACAACTTCTCCCTGCCTTGACGCTACCCCGTTCTTGTGCTTGTGTAGCCAGACGGCGGAGACGTTAGTAAGGCCCAGAGTTGGCCCATGGTATCCCTCATACCATTGGGAGAATGAGGTTTGCCGATTGAGGCGAGTGATTGTGATGCTACCTAGTTCTGAGAGCCCAGGCTAGTGCGGTGAATTAGCCCACCCTAGTGCGCAGACATCCCTCTGAGGGACGGGAGGATCGAGCGATAGAGCCTGAGAGGGCAATAGGCCGGCTTGAGTCCTCGCCACGGCGGCCGGCCGACGATGAGGTGTATGGTCCCGTAGGATTTTGTCCAGCATGTAGAGGCTAGAAGGCCAAATTCTAGATCATCGGCGGTATAAAGGAAAAGAATAAGAGTGCCGGTTTGGCTTGTATGAATTTGATTCATGTTTAAACTTTTTTTTTATAAATCTTGTCTTTGGTATGATTG
Source organism: Cibotium barometz (assembly GCF_041138505.1). NCBI lineage: Eukaryota > Viridiplantae > Streptophyta > Polypodiopsida > Cyatheales > Cibotiaceae > Cibotium > Cibotium barometz. Next base: position 10,989,070 of record NC_141086.1, on the reverse strand, counting down.
TATTGTAGAAAAAGGCTGTTTTAACAAACCTTGTGAAAAGGGCCTTAATTAAGGAACATGTTTATTTATATCAAACAGTGTGGTAGGATTAATTAGAAAACAAATTGACGCGTGAGCAGAGTGGAAAGTGGGAGGATGGAATGCCTCGATGGCACCATCCTACGGACGGGTGGACCCGATTAGTTGGGTAGCTTTTCAACAGATTAAGTGAAAGCCCTACGCTAGATAAATAGGTTCTTGGGCAATTCTATTCTAGAAGATTAGGTCAGCGGCTGTGCCTTGCATGGATGAGGAAAAAAGCGTTGCCTCTAGAGATCAAGTCTAGTAGTTGCCCAATTTATGATAAATTACCCTATGGGTGATTTGACTTTTAGAAGATCACGCTTCCCCTATGGGATAGGACTAGGTCTTACCTATGAATCGTATCTGTAAATCTCTACATGGTCAAGGTGTCGATAAATAGGAAATTTTCTCCAAGTTAAGACTTAGTGGACTATCTTAAGTGTTTCTCCTATTTTAGAAGGGGGGAACCTTACAATAACATAAAGACATTAACTTAATTTTAATTAGACATTAACAATCTTTGGGAAAGCTTGATTTAAATAAAAACCATCACTCTAAAAGCTTCTCAAGCTTGAGAGGGATTGAGAAGAAGAAAGTCATTGAGATAATTGAAAAAAAAGCATAAAAATTAGTCTTACCTCTAAGTTTGGCTTGATTCTGTAATTAGCCATGAAGCCCCCAAGCAATCCTTTGGCCACCAAGAGAAGAACAGCAATCTTCAAGAGTCGTTGGAGAGAGAGATAGAAGCTCCAAGCTCCCAAGAGAAAAGAAAAATTAAGGGATATTAGGAATATACTTATTTTAAGGATAATACTGGCATGGTATAGCTCAAAGATGAAGATACAAAGGAATGAGGGTCTATTTATAGGTGAGGGAGGCCACTAACCAAGTCCAATTGGGTTCTAGAGCTTTTGGCTTCAGTTTGACCCAATTTGGACAAGATTTGGATCAATTTGGCTTCCTTTTTTATCTAGTTTGCTCTAGGAGAGAGGAGAGATAAAAATATCACATTTTTTAAATTAAAAAACCCAAGCACTCATGTAGAAAAAGGCGCCTACCTCAAGAGTCTCCCTCTCCTTACCAAGGTGTTAGATATGCATCATTTCTCTAAAATATTTTATTTTTTTAGTAATATACCTTAGTTTTTAACTAATAAATCTTGTACTCAGTCAACTCTTCATCTTATGTGAGCATTTACTCATTTTTGGGTATTTTCTTCTATTATTTGCATTAGTCTCATCCCAACACTTGGATTAATCACCCATTGGAACCTTAGTTGGACCATAATCCAATTTTTTTTGAAAATGTAGACCCTTAGGCTAAGGTTCCTTATTTTTCAATTAATTTCTAATACACATTGGAACGTTTATTTTGAACTTCTGATTCAAGGGAATCCATTTTAGACATTAGGAGAATTTTTGTATCCAAAGTTATCTCAATTTTGAATTATCTCTCTCTAGATATTTTCTCTCTCTAGGCCAAAACAGGGTAAAACAAGATCTTTTTTCTATTTCAGAGAGGGGATGATTACAAGAACATAAGGGAAGGTTCTTACACCTTTACATCTCAAAAGCGGGAGGGAGGAATCTTACACTTAGTGGTGCCCCATCCTCCTCCCAGGTGATGGATGCACGCGAGAGAGTCTGGAGACACATGAGAGAGGTGGTTCTCCCCTCTCTTTGGTCTTTCTTATTGACCCCTTCCACTGTAGAGGAGCTGGCAGAGGTGGTGAAGGCATTACCCAGGGGCAAATGCCCGGGGGTGGATGGGCTTCTTGCTTCTTTCTTTCTTTTCCATTGGGACCTCATGGAAGTTGTCCTATCATGCTACCTTCAATGAGATTAGGCTCGCAGGTGCCATGCCAGAGAGGCTCATAGAGGGCTTGATACATTTGATTCCCAAGGAGGGTGGTGATAGATTGGAGATTCGGCAGTGGAGACCCATCACCCTTCTAGGGACTGCCTATAAGATTTTGCCCAAGGCCATCAGCAAATCAGGCGACTTCAGCCTTACCTCCCAGACTTGATCCATGACGCTGACTAGTTTTGTTTAGGATCAAAGTATTGTGGACAATATCTTTACCTTTTGGGATGCGACAACAAGACCTCATTGTGCTTCTCCTTGACTTTGAGAAAGCTTATAATAGGGTGGATTGGAGGTTTCTAGAGGGCACAATGAGCCAGATGGGATTCCCCATGGAGTGGATTCATGGAGTCTCAGGACTCAGGGGGCCAAGGCAACAGATTCTCCCTTTCCCACTCGGTTCGATAGGGTTGTCCTCTAGCATTATCCTCCTCTGGCACCGTACCTCTTTCTATTTGTCACACCGAGGCCGTGAGTAGTTTTATCTCTACCCAAGAGACCGCACTTCGGGGATTGCACCTTCCCCTCCACACACAGGAGGAGCTGCTGGACTTAGAGTTTACATACAACATAGTAGCCTACCTTGCTGGAGAGGTTGGGAATCTCCAAAGATTTGTAGAGGTGATAGAGATTTTCTACCTTGCATCAGGAGCACAAATTAATTGGCACAAGTTGTGTGGTTTTTGGGTAGGCTCAGCACCTACCCCGACTTGGTGACCAGTTGAGGGTTTCTAGTGGATCTCGAGGGGCACTCCAGTCTGATACCTTGGCTGCCAGGTTCATTCCGCTTCTTTTGAGTATTCGGAAGAAGCTTCTATACTGGAGCTCGGTAAGGCTATCCATAGAAGGCAAAGTGGTGGTGGTGGCGAACCAAGTACTGCTTGCCACCATGTGGTACATCACCTCATGCTGGGCCTTTTCTCGAGCTTGTATTGGCCAGGCACAGCGTTTGATCCGGAACTTCTTGTGGGATGGAAGTGATGGGAGGCCAGCCAGGGCCAAGGTGGCATGAAGAGTGATCATTCAGCCATGTAGCTATTTAGATACAGATATTTAGAGTCGTGCCTTGTTGGGCAAGTTGATTAATAGAGAACTTGTTAAAACCCTAAGATCTCTCTTGATAATTGTCATGCATAAACCATGCATAAACTCATCCACCCAGCCACCCCCGAGCCTAAGGGATACACACATGAATTACAATGAAGTACCTCATACCTTAGCCATGATGTCCCATACCATGAAGAGGTATGACTCCAATCTGGCAGCATGTAGTTGCAGTATGAAATGGCATGAGAGTAGATACAATCCTCTACACACAAGAGAACATAACATAACCTAGCCTCCCTTTAGTGTGCACCATGCCCCTATTATATAGGAGGGCTCTCAAGTGACTCTTAACTCTCCATTTCCCATGTGTGACCCTTGGATGCCTGACCCTAACCTCAACCCTTAAGGTTAGCCCTAACCCATGCTCCACTAGACCTTATTCCCATGCTCCCATGCTCACAAGCCTAATGTGGGTTAGCCTCCTAGTATACGCACATATAATGTGTAAGATTCCTCCCCCAACCCCCTTATGTCTAGTATCTTCCCCTGTAATCAATCCCTCTTCAGAAATATAAAAGACTTGTTTCTAACTGTTTTAACCTAGAGAGAGAAAATATTCTAGAGAGAGAATATTTAAAATTTTAATATTGTTGGATAGAAAATTATCTCATCTTATTAAAATAAGTTCCCCTGAAACAGAAATTCAAAAAGATCTTTCCAATGTGCAATTGGAATTAATTGGAAATGAGTATAAAGGACCTTAGCCTAAGGGTCTAGATTTTCAAAAAAATTTAGATTATGGTCCAATTAAGGTTCCTATGGGCCAATAGCATCAATCCATGTGTAGGGAGGAGATAAATCCAATTTGTAAAAGAAGATACCCAAAAATGAGTAAATGCTCACATAAGATGAAGAGTTGAAAATGTACAAGGTTTATTAGTAAAAAACTATGAGCAATATTAAAAATATGAGATATTTTGGGTATCCAAAAATGAGTAAATGCTCACATAAGATGAAGAGTTGAAAATGTACAAGGTTTATTAGTAAAAAACTATGAGCAATATTAAAATGATTCCATTATGACACATATGTAAGGAAGGGGAGTTCTTTAAAGGAGGTGCATATTTCACATAAGATGAAGAGTTGAAAATGTACAAGGTTTATTAGTAAAAAAAACTATGAGCAATATTAAAATGATTCCATTATGACACATATGTAAGGAAGGGGAGTTCTTTAAAGGAGGTGCATATTTCACATAAGATGAAGAGTTGAAAATGTACAAGGTTTATTAGTAAAAAAAACTATGAGCAATATTAAAATGATTCCATTATGACACATATGTAAGGAAGGGGAGTTCTTTAAAGGAGGTGCATATTTCACATGCTTGAATGAGTATTAAACTCATAAAAATTGAGATATTTCATCTCTCCTCTCTCCTAATTCAAGTCTAGTTCCAAAAAGTTAGCTTAACTGACCTAAAAATGGTCAAAAATTGACCAAACTGATTTGGAAAATTCTAGAATCAGTTTGTTTGGTTAGGAGCTCAATTTTTCCTATAAATAGAAGCCTCCCCCTTGTTGAAAAATATATAGTGTTTATGCATCGTTACTCTACTCCACCTAAGCCAAGAACTGTGAATTCATTTAATAATTCACTAGTTTTTGGAGCTTCCCTCTTTCTTCAATCCCCATTAGTGGCTCCATCAACATACTTAACCAATTGATTGGTTGGGGGCCTCTATCGTGAACAAAGAATCAAGCAATTTGTAAGGTAATTAGTGAATATTGATCTTTTCTATAATTTCTCAATGTTTCTGTCTTCTCAACCCCTCTCAAGCTTGAGAAGCTTAATTGGTATGGGTTTTTTTAATGCTATTGAAGTTAATTGGTGAATAGTAGTGAAGAGTTGCATAATTTAATAAATGCTATTGAAGTTAATTTCCATTTATGTTTAAATTCTAATGGTTTTTATGTAATTTCTCTCTTTCACTCAAGAAATGGTCATACTCATGACCCATTCTCAATCCAAATCAAGCTTTTCATAAAGCTTTTCCTTAACCCAAGATTAAGCTATGCTTGAGGCTAAATTAATGGCTTTTTTCTATGCTTTTAGTTTAAGTATATTGATGATTCAATCCATTATGGATTAATGATCCAATTAGAGATCATTTTAATTATTTCCTTAATGATAAGCTTTCTCCCTTAGAAAAATTGAGATTTATCAGTCATAGCAGCGGAGCTATGGCAAAATTTTTAAAAAAATTATGCATAAAATAATTTCATTTAAAGCATAAAAAGAGGACTTCCTACCATATTCTAGGAATTATCATCCTAGATTAATTGTTTTATATTATGCATTATTGATTTTCATGCATAGAGCTATGCATAAAATATTATTATTTTAACATAAGAGTGTTACTTTTATCATATTTGGATTTCATGCATAGAGCTATGCATAAAATATTATTATTTTAACATAAAAGTGTTACTTTTATCATATTTGGATTTCATGCATAGAGGTATGCATAAAAGATTATTATTTTAACATAAAAGTGTTACTTTTATCATTTTTAATTTTCATGCATAGAAGTATGCATAAAGGAAATTTTTTATTATCAAAAGTGTTACTTTTATCATTTTTAATTTTCATGCATAGAAGTATGCATAAAGGCAAAATTTTTTATATCAAAAGTGTGACTTTTATCATTTTTAATTTTCATGCATACAAGTATGCATAAAGGAAAATTTTTTTTATATCAAAAGTGTTACTTTTATCATTTTTAATTTTCATGCATAGAAGTATGCATAAAGAAAAATTTTTATATCAAAAGTGTTACTTTTATCATTTTTAATTTTCATGCATAGAAGTATGCATAAAGGAAAATTTTTTTATATCAAAAGTGTTACTTTTATCATATTGGATTTCATGCAGAGAGGTATGCATAAAAGTTGTTTATTTTATTATAAAAGTGTGACTTTTATCATAATTGAATTTCATGCATAGAGGTATGCATAAAAGTTGATTATTTTATTGTAAGAGTGTTACTTTTATCATATTGGATTTCATGCATATAGGTATGCATAAAAGATATTCTTTTTATACTAAAAGTGTGATTTTTCTCATAAATGGATTTTATGCATAACTTAGATAATTGATTTTAATTTCGAAAGTGTTAGTCTCCTTAAATGGAATTTATGCATAAATAAATGTGTAGAGAAATCTTATATCAAATATAAGAATTCTCTTTTTAAAAAAAAAAAGATATGAAATGTGATAAGATGTGATAAGAGGTGTATGAGATGTGATAAGATTTGATAAGATGCGTATGGAAAGTGATAGGATGTGATAAGAGATGTATGAGATGTAAAAAGATGTGATAAGATGTGATAAGATTTGATAAGATGCGTATGGAAAGTGATAAGATGTGATAAGAGGTGTATGAGATGTAAAAAGATGTGATAAGATGTGTATGAGATGTGATAGAATGTGTTAAGATGAGTTAGGATGTGTTAAGATACATATGGGATGTGTTAGGACGAGAATGGATGTAATATGGTTGTATGAATGTGATGTGGATGTATACATGTAGATGTATATGTATGAATGTGAATGTGGATGTAGATGTGGCTGTATAGATGTGAATGTGGAATGTGGATGTGGATGTATGTATGTATGTGGATGTATAGATGTGAATGGGAAGGTGGATGTGGATGTATGTGAATGTGGATGTAGATGTGGATGTATAGATGTGAATGTGGAATGTGGATGTGGATGTATGTATGTATGTATGTGGATGTAGATGTGGATGTATAGATGTGAATGGGAATGTGGATGTGGATGTATGTATGTATGTGTGTGGATGTGGATGTGGATGTATGTATGTATGTATGTATGTATGTGGATGTGGATGTATGAATGAGGACGTGATAGTAGATGTATGCATGTGGATGTGATGTATGGATGTGTATGTATGAATGTGGATGTATAAATGAGGATGTGAAAATGGAGGTAAGCATGTAGATGTGGATGTATGGATGTGAATGTGGATGTGGATGTGTATGTATGAATGTGGATGTGGGATGTGGATGTATAAATGAGGATGTGAAAATGGAGGTAAGCATGTAGATGTGGATGTATGGATGTGAATGTGGATGTGGATGTGGATGTATGGATGTGAATGTGGATGTGGATGTGGATGTGGATGTATGGATGTGGATATGGATGTATGGATGTGAATGTGGATGTGGATGTGGATGTGGATGTATGGATGTGAATGTGAATGTGGATGTGGATGTATGGATGTGGATATGGATGTGAATATATGATATGTGATGTGAAGGAATCTGAAGTGAAGAGATGGAAAATGATGTGATTGGATGAGTACACATATAAATGGAATGTGGAATAAGTAATGTGGATTAATGAGGGAAATGTGGAAAAATGAGAGTTAATATAGAAATTGTATTTGTAAACTGTTTGTAAATGCTGTTTGTACATGGCTGTTTTATGTCAAGAATGCTGGGAAAGCATTTTGACCGTCTTGTGATTAAGGTCGTGGAGACCTAACTGATAAAGTTGCAACTGCTGACGGAGAGTCAATGGAGGACGTCTCGCGTAGCAAGGTCGACCGAGGTCTTGACCAGCCTCGGTTCGATTAAAATGGTGAGCTTCCGGTACGGTGGATGAGGGACCAAGGAAGCGGCCTATGAGTGAAGCGCTAGGTCACCTGCGAAGGATCCTAGAGGGTGCTGACCATACGGTGCTCGGGCTCTGGGTCGCCTAGGATACCCACACGTGCGTCGAGGAAGATATTGGAACAAGGAGTAAGAGTTGTTTTGTGAAACCGAGCATGGATCTGGTTGCTGACCTTGCTGGTCTTCAATGGATGAGTCCATGGCTCTTTATATGGATCTGTTGGTTGATCTTGCTGATCTTCAACGAGAGTCCATCTTGATTTTTATAAGTGATTATCTTGCCGAGTATTATGGGCTAGGAACTATTGAAAAGACCCCTGTGTGGACAGGTGGTGAGCGTTCTAGTATCCAATGATGCCATAGATACTCTGATGAAGGAATGATGGGAAATTATGAATCAACCGGATAAATTGGAAGATTGTGATCAGTGGTACTATGGTTTCATTAAAGGATTGTTTTAAAGTTAGCTGATGCTAAGAAAAAGGCAATTTCATATTGGGTGTGTAAGTGGTGTGGCTAGTTTTATGTTTGCATGAACTTCCGGCTAGGGGGCCTTGGAACTCTTTTCCTTGGTACCCGGGACAAAACCTAACCAAATTCCAAATTGGATCCCGTCACTACAGTGGTTGGGCGGTTGGCTAACCCATGGGATCGGATGGGGTTAGGCTGGACTGATGGATCCGTAAATCGAGATTTAATTTCTATTATTACGATAGATGAAGTAAATCCCGGATAGAAATTGTTCTATGGATAGGAATCAACGGCTGTGCCTCTTGATGGGGAAAAAAGCGTTGATCCCAATGATCCAAGTGCAAGTTTCTTCCTTGAATTGACCAAGTACCGTTAAAGGTGCAGTCAGATCAGTTGATCCGTAATGATCTTGACTACGTTAGAGTAAAGAGTTATCCTGGTGGAATCGCCCATGCTTTCCGGGTAAAGGAAGTTTTTCCGGTTTCGGTTTTGGACAAACCGACGGATTAGTCTCTTGTCCGGATATCCGTGGGCGAGGCCTCGAGTGTGGGTCCCTGGCCCGTGCATGAAGTGCTACTTCCGCTGCTAGTACCCCGAATCCGTCGCATGGTGGGGACAGGGATCTCACATAATGTGCACATAACAGGACTCCAACCCAGTGGTGAGTCTTAGAAGGATTTTCTCTTGGCCCGGATTTCAACTTGCACTCTGAGCCTTGGAGCCCCCCGCATAGATGGATCTTCACAGAGATGCAAACTCGTGGTTTGTACTACCTTTGAGGATAGATTCACAGCCAATCTACTTCGTGCTTGGGATCATCTTAGGCCAGCAGTCCTCAGACATATTATTCCAGTGGCCTCAGAGGAGCATCTTCGGCAACCTTTGATCTGGAATGCCTTGATCCGTTTACCTAGTGGCCACATGATAGGGGCTCGACCGCACATAACCTGGGGCACCTTGAGCATGGGACCAACCAGGTCTCTTGAAGATTGGGTGCACACAGGCAGTTACCTCAAGAGAGGAGCAAGAGAGAGGCCTGGGGTGGTAGAGACAAGCTCAGCATTGACATTGACTCAGCTATTCCTCCGGAGTGGCTAACTCCTATTCCAGACCCGACCCCCCCGCCGGGATGTGGCTAGGCATGTTCTCACCAGACATGATATTCTCGTGGTGGTCTATGGAGCATATGAGGACAGTTGTTGGCTCACTTTTTCTATTGGATTACATGGTAGGTTAGAGAGATTAGAGCACCCCTTAGAGGATTTCAGAGGCTGCACCTTGCATAGGGTGAGAGTGATTGGTTTTTGGGCACGTACATGGCACATAGATCTAGCACCGGCCATGGTGGCTAGGGAGAGATTTTGGCGGCGGTTATGGATTTGGGAGTGCCGACCTCTCACACAGTTGCAGTGAGATCCAAGAGAGTGGACATAGCATGATCCCACAAACTGGGTGGAGACTCTGGATGCCCCTTTCTTTGCATATACAACAAGGCTCGGCCATAAGATCTAGATGTCGGAGATAGATGGCACACCAGCACAACCGCAGCACACTGGTAGTCTCACAGCCTATCATCACAGCGCTTCCTTTCAGATTTCTAGAAGAGGCTTTGGGACAGCTTTTGGCAAAGGAAGATCACTCTCTTCCTCTAGTTGATGGCACACAAGAGTCTAGTAGTGGGTACTTGGCTGCTGGTGGCGGTTGGCGGAGGGCGGCCAGCAGCTTGCCCGAGGTGCAGCCACCCCCATGAGTCTCAGAGCGACATTGCCTTTGGGATTGCCTGAAGGCTCAGCAGATTCTCTGCATCTTTGCTCTATGGACAGGGCAGTGACCCGGATTATCACTTGGGGTACTATCGCTTGGGCCACTGAGGCTAGAGTGGTCAAGACTTACGAGGAGGATGGGGGAGGCCATGCCCTTCTGGTCTCCCACCATCGTATTGCAGTAGTTCTAGTCATAGCCAGACCTATAGGTGTTTGGTGACTAGGCTCATGCCAACAGTGGGAGATTCGTAGAAGCATAGTAGCCTAGCACATCTGGCATGCTAGATGTAGCGAGGCCATTTCAAGGGTACCCATTAGGATTCACACCCTCTGCTGCGATCAGTGGTGGGGGAAGCTGCAAGGAGGTTGCTGCAAGGAGGTTCTGCGGAAGCAACAAAAAGCCTTCTTGAGACTTTGGAGGCCTAGCCCTTTCCTCACAGATAGAGGCGGTGACCCCATTTGGCACTAAAAACAACCTATGTGGTTGTTTCCCCCCCTCCCCCTGTATGAGTTAGCCTTCTCCTCATAGAGCGGCTAGCTAGAGGAGAAGCATCTATCCCCCTTATGATCACTTGTTTCCTACCCTTATATGAGGCGAGGTATGAGGCGAGTTTGTATTTAGCCCTTCATGGTTGTACTTAGCCCTTTGTGGCTGCTTTCTCATTAACTAATTGAAGGATTTTTTTTTGAAAAAAAAGGATATAGGATAATGCTACATAAAAAAATGGCACATATATAAGAAATAGGATATAACAAGAAGAACAAACAAACTTTTAAGCTGGAGGGGGTGTGATGTGACAGTTACTAATTGTGTATGTGTGTGTGGGTTAGACTTTTAATAGTCTATATTAACTATAAAAGTACGTGTGTATAATTGTAATTATTTGTATATATGTTGAGACATGTTTTACAGAAACCTTTTTTTTAACAATTATTTCACACCACCTTGTCATTACTATTGGTATTATTTTAGACCTTATAACTTATGTACAAATCACATATTTTTTTTCCATTTTTTTCCTTCTTATTTATCATACACATCACTATGTTACCCCTACATCTATGTATATTTTTTTCCATTTTTTACCTTTTTATTTATCATACACATCACTATGTTCCCCTTGCATCTATGTATATATATGGAGTTCTACCAAACACCAAGCGAGATTTTCTAAGCAAACCAAAATAACTGAGCGGAACCCATGAAAACAGCCTAACTCATCAAATTGCATTATTAAAAAGAAGAGCCAAAAAATTGTCATGATGGAATAAAACAAATTATAATATACCAATTAGATCCTTTGTCTAGTGAGTACAATGTTCAAAAAAGATGTAATGTGACTTGTTTTCCAAATGACACATGATCAACCAAGATACGAGGGTACTTTATCGCTATATAACAAAACCGAAAAACAAAGACAAAGATAGGTTGCACCTATCACCAATGAAGATTTTGCATCAACAACAAAAGATAACAATATAAAATTTAATTTCTTGTTTTTTAATGCATTGTACATAGGAGACCCTCGGTATATTTGTAGCTTGTGTGAGTATATCAAAAGACTAACAATTAACCTTGAGATACTAGGAAAAAAGATCGCCTCGCAACAAAATTGAAGCACAAATATAAAAGCTAATCTGAATGGCTAAGATGAGTCACACTCATCATATCAATGAAGACATTGCGCCTTAGTGGACGTTGTTGGAAATCCTTCTCGCACAACTCATCATCCACCATTGATCTTAACATTGTTGTAGCATACGTAGGCAACATACTTTTCCAAGAAACCAAAAGATATGTTAACTTTCAAAAATCACCACTCAAAAGACGAACTGATAGCATCAAAACCAGAAACGTGTCATATATGTCCATGATATGTCAAAACATACACCACATCAAAAACTCCCAACAATAAAAACCCTAACGTAAATATCCATAGGTAGCAAGAAACATGTAGCTAATGAAGATGCAAGACTCACTAATCATCAAACAGGTTTTACACCCGCATTTTTGTCTACATCCTCATCTCCAAAAGATGTAGAATCATACTCCCTATGCTGATTCCTAGTGCGAAGCAAAGGCTGAACATAAGAAGTCATAAGTCTCTCATCCCTGTAAATGGATGCACAAAAATGCCATGTAAGGAAACATGCCTTGAGGATGGGAGTTGTGCCACATCCCAATTCAAGGCAAATACCTCCTCGTCGACATAGAAACTCCAAAAAACAACCAAGAAATCTTTGGATCTTCTCAAGACTCCCTCGCCCCATGGCTCTTCTGAGGAGGCTAATGCCATATATGCATCCGTCATGTAGGCAATGCAACACCATGTCTACAAGATGCATGCGTAAGCAATCAAAGTAGGGAAAACTATCACCAATGTAAGATGGCGGATGCATCCCATAACGATGCATCATAAAAAGCACACAAGTGTCAGCCTGAAACGTCAAGCAACATAATGAATATTAGCATGACTCCAATTAACACATTTTTGACAAAACATGCAAACAAGCACACACCAATCTTACCTCGGTATGTAGCCCAACAGTCTCAAGGTAGCCATATACGTTGTGGTGAATCACAACAATGCAACGTACTATCACCAAGTCTGAAACTCGACATAACCTCTCTACCCACCCTATCGAATCTCCTGGTAAAAAAGTGAGAGGAGCGATGATTCATGCGGACACAATATCAAATACACTCAATTTCTAAACAAAATTTGTAGACGTACCTCCCAATGATGCCATAATAAGAAACCAACTAGAGTCTGATAGTGTCAAAGCAAAAAGGCCCACACCATAATGCACATGGTCCTCTATACACACATCCCAAACAGGGTGTGTGGTCAGTCATGATGTACCCCTCCAAACAGGAGGTCCAAGAAGATGAAATCTACAGCCAAAATCTACAACCCAACTCACCGGCCTCCCCTTCCTAATGTACTCTCTATCCTCTAGCTTAGTTTTGATCATATGCTCATGTACCGGTGCCCATCCAAGGTTTCTCACGTCAGGTGCAAAATCATGGTCTATAGCAACATAGTTGGTGCAAAATCATGGTCTATAGCAACGTAGTTGGTGGCACTCGACATCTCCAAGTAGTGGTATGCAAGCTCCGACACAAATACAAAAGAAGAGGACTTTTTGACAACGATGGGGCCTTCAAGTCCTACATAAAAACCAAAAAACCTAGATTTAACGATGTGGCCTTTAAAGCCTACATAAAAACCAAATACCCTAGAAGATTAAGACCCCAAAGAATTGAAACACAATCACATAAACACATAGCAATACAATAAATCATTATAGCAATACCATCCCATACATCATATAGGAAAAAAGATTGTTATGTGGTGACACATGTATACTTGCAAAATAACAATACCGTTAAGCAAAATTAGCTAGGATTCCAATTGTATATACAAGCATGAAGAGATTATAGAGTCAAATGTTCCAAAGTTGTCATTATTGTTCTGTCAATGATATACATTTCTGCACAACAATCCAAACATTAACATACATGATTACTAATTAGAAAATGAGGCACAAATGATGCCAGTTTTAAGATTAGTTGTGTGTGTGTGTGTGTGTGTGTGTGTGTGTGTGTGTAAGTTCATTAATGTCTATGTGTGTGTGTGTGTGTGTGTGTGTGTGTGTGTGTGTGTAGACTTACAAAATGAGGTAAATATGTGTGTTTTTATATATACGTGAGTGTGTGCATAGGGGTGAGTGTGTGTGTGCAGATTTACCACCATTAAAGCTATGTTTTTCTCTGAACAGTATGCAGGTGTGCATGGGGACACGGTGGACAATGTGAATGGCATCAGTTTGCAAGTCAAAAAGGACTCCAGGTTTTAAAAAAGGTCCCTTTTTCATTACCCCATGTGAGGGGAGGGGACAAAAGGCTTAAAAACATTTAATAAAATTAAAAAAACACCCTTAGCTTTAAAAAGGATCGTGGCCCATAAGCTATTATGGGGGGCCATGCATGTGCTTTTTCAGAAGAGGGGCTGGCAGGCTGCAATGGGGCACCTCTCTATTGGTGAAAACGCAGAGGGCTAGATGCACCGCTCTATTGGTGAAAAAGCAGAGGAGGGCTAGATGTGCCTCTCTATTGGTGGAAAAACAAAGGGACCTATAGCTGCACATGCACCTTGGCTCTCTCTCTCTCTCTCATGAATGCTAAGAAGAGCATATTTGGAGTTCAAGAAGTCTAGTATCTCGGCTATGTGATCCATTCCAATGGCATTTGCCTTGATCCTGAAAGTATAAAGGCAATCCTCGATTGGGACGTTCCAAAGAGAGCCCAAGAGATACATTCCTTTGTGGGCTTGTGCCAAGCATATAGCTCGCATATGGATCGGTTTTCTAACCTTGCAGCACCATTGACAGATTTGCTCAAGGGAGTGAAGACTAGAAGATAGAAAGTTTCAATCACAGGTAAGTCTTTAGAGGCTTTCCTTTCTAGCTTCCGAAGCACTAGTTGTTAAAAAACTTGCATTATGGGATGACCCTTTTGAGGTAATCATCGATGCCATTAATCTCGCCATAGGAGTAGTTTTGCAAGAAGGCAGACCAGTGGCGTATTACAACAAGAAGTTGAATGATGCATAACAAAATTATTCTGTCTTTGACAAAGAGTTACTAGGGGTTATTGCATCCTTGAAGTAGTGGAAACCTTTTCTTTACAGAAGGGAATTTACTGTGAAGAGAGACCACTAGGCCTTGAAGTGGTTACAATTGGAATGATTATGTACCGAGTAAGAACAACCCTGTCTCATAGACACTCTAAGTTGCAAAGGTAGTACTCAGATAGTACAAGAGTCCACTGTGTTAGCATTTAAATCGAACCGATGCTAGTCAAGACCTTGGCCGACCTTGCTACTGAGACGTCCTCCGTTGACTCTCCGTCAGTTGTTGACGCGTGAAGAGAAGCTACCACATGAGACAAGAAGACTAAAGACAAGAGAAGATAAGAGGCTCCAAAGAGTGAGGAGCCATGTGAAAATCTCTGAGAGAGAGAGAGAGAGAGAGAGAGAGAGAGAGAGAGAGAGAGAGAGAGAGAGAGAGAGAGACCCCACAACCCAATGTAACTTGCCCCAACAAAGTAAAACCACCTCTGAGGGCCACCGATGATATAGGCCATGTGGTAGATGTATGTGTGAGCACTTTAGTCAAGGTCATGGGCACTTATAGTAGCCTTGGACACATAGAGAGAGAGAGAGTATCAAGGACTATGAGTTTAGGGACTTGAGACACTGGTCGCGCACTATCAAGTAAGACAGAAACTTGATATAGGGTCCAGGTGTGCTAGGATTGTTCACTTGAGGGGAGGTGTGCTAGGCACTGGTTGTGGACTATCAAGTAAGAGGGAAACTTGGTATAGGGTCCAGGTGTGCTAGGAGTATTCACTTGAGAGGAGGTGTTGAAATATACAAGTGAATAGGGTGTGTGCGGGAACAAGCCCTTGGCTGAGGCTGTAAAAGAGAATCTGTAAATGTGAGAGAACCTATGAAAAGGTGAGAAGAATCTACTAGGAGAGAATAAAGGGTAGCATGAGAAGATTTAGGAAGTGTGGAGATATTTTGGGAGAGGTGGAGAGAATCAAGCAAAAGAGGTGGAGTAAATCAAGGAGAAATCAGTGGGATTAGATGCTTGGATGTAAACTCTATTAATTGGGATTAGATGCTTGGATGTAAACTCTATAAATTGAGGCATTGGCCTAATGAGAACTTTCTGGTTTTTGATTATCCATGCCTACATTAAGCTATTAGTTAATTCACTAATCATCTTAATTATCATCTAATCACTTTGTTAATGATGTTGATTCTAGCATTTGATCCACCATAGCTCATCACATTGCTGTAATTTTAACATGGTATCAGAGCCTAGCCTAGAATCCATCAATTTGTGAGCCCATTATCTTGCTAATCACCTGGCTAATTAGGATTAGTAGCTAATTAATATTTTTCACCTCTTTTTCAACTAACCCTCTGTAGCCCCAGCTAGTGGAGGAGCTCCCTCTCCTTGTAGGCTCAACATTAGCTCAAAAGCTTCTAGCCCAACATAGCTAACTCACTTATGCTCCAGCCCATTCAAGAAATACCTCAAACTGCCGGCGCAAGCTCCTGATTTTCGCTGATTAAGAAGCACCATTTTTCTGAAGGAGATCTCAGACCTACACTCACTCAAGGTAAATCAGCCTAATTCCTCTTAGCACCGGGGGTTTTCAAGCATGCTCTACAAGTTCATGAAGTCAAAATTTGATTTGATCAAGTCTACAGTGAGATCCAAGCTCTTCATCAAATCTGCAGGGGTGACTTTGGTAAAACAGAGAGTAAGCATTCAATGTTTGGTCAAATCTTGTGTTTCTTGGCTTAATCCTCTACTAGACTAATTGCTCTTGATGGCCTTGAAAAGATTTGAGCTCATTTGAACTCTAAGGCCTCAGATCTGGGCTCCCCGCATACTTTGTTTTTTGCACACAAAACAGAGGATTAATTTGCTAATCAGTGATGATTAATCAATGCTAATCACTATATTTTGGTGCAATTGAGGGTTCAAATTAATAATTAGGTATCTAATACAGATCCCTTAACTTCAGATTGCAATTCAGAGATGGTTTCATACTCCAACCATTCCGTACAAATTGGTTACCCTTGATTTAATGTAATTTCTGGTAAAATTATGCGATAAACTTGTGGTAATCATCATTTTGCATTTAACCCTTGGTTAATGCCTGCAAATCATACTCAAATTCAAGATTATTCACAGCCAGATTTGCATTTGGGAATGTGCATAAGAATGAATGCTATATGCATTGTATTGGTTACATTACATCAGCGTAAAAATGGGATCAGACACTGGCCTTGTATAGAATAAGGCAAGAGGTAAGACCTCCCACGTAGATTTGGGTCTGCATTGCATAATGACACAAGATAAACATCAAAAACCCAAAAGAACTGTCATTAAACATGTTTCTCACATGGAGCAAGAACTGACAGACAAGCTCATGGCCCCAGCCATGAAAGAAGAAGAACATATCTTTCCAAGAGGAAGATCCACACCAAGAAGAAAAGCTAGAGGAAGCATTGAAGGAAGACAGGGACACGAGAACAGAAGCTGCCCGCAACAAGAAGACAAAAAGAAGAGGAAGACACGGATGCGTGAAGAGAAACTGCCATGAGACAAGAAGACTAAAGACAAGAGAAGATGTGAGGATCCAAAGAGTGAGGAGCCATGTGAAAATCTCAGAGAGAGAGAGAGAGAGAGAGAGAGAGAGAGAGAGACCCCACAACCCAATGTAACCTACCCCAACAAAGTAAAACCACCTCTGAGCCACTGATGATGTAGGCCATGTGGTAGATGTATGTGTGAGCACTTTAGTCAAGGTCACGGGCACTTATAGTAGCCTTGGACAGAGAGAGAGTGTCAAGGACTATGAGTTTAGGGACTTGAGGCACTGGTCGCGCACTATCAAGTAAGACAGAAACTTGATATAGGGTCCAGGTGTGCTAGGATTAATCACTTGAGCGGAGGTGTGCTAGGCACTGGTCGAGGACTATCAAGTAAGAGGGAAACTTGGTATAGGGTCCAGGTGTGCTAGGAGTATTCACTTGAGGGGAGGTGTTGAAATATACAAGTGAATAGGATGTGTGCGGGAACAAGCCCTTGGCTAGAGGCTATAAAAGAGAATCTATAAATGTGAAAGAACCTGTGAAAAGGTGAGAAGAATCTACTAGGAGAGAATAAAGGGTAGCATGAGAAGATTTAGGAAGTGTGGAGATATTATAGGAGAGGTGGAGAGAATCAAGCAAAAGAGGTGGAGTGAATCAAGGAGAAATTAGTGGGATTAGATGCTTGGATAAAATCAAGGAGAAATCAGTGGGATTAGATGCTTGGATGTAAACTCTATAAATTGAGGCATTGGCCTAATGAGAACTTGCTGTTTTTTATTATCCATGCCTACATTAAGCTATTAGTTAATTACTCACTAATCACGTCTTAATTATCCTCTAATCATTTTGTTAATGATGTTGATTCTAGTATTTGATCCACCATAGCTCATTACATTTGCTGTAATTTTAACACCATTCACATCTCATCCATTCACATCTATCCCGATTCACATCACATCACATCTCATTCATTCACATCACATCTCATCCATTCTCACAAATATCCGGATTCACATCCATTCTCATCCATTCACATCACATCTCATCCACTCACATCTATCACGATTCACATCACATCACATCTCATCCATTCACATCTATCCCGATTCACATCACATCACATCACATCCATTCACATCACATCTCATCCATTCACATCTATCCCGATTCACATCACATCACATCTTGTTCATTCACATCTACCCTGATCCACATCACATCACATCACATCCATTCACATCACATCTCATCCATTCACATCTATACCGATTCACATCTTATCACATCCACATCCACATCCATTTACATCACATCACATCTTATCACATCCACATCTACATTCATTTACATCACATCTTATCACATCCATATCCACATCCATTCACATCACATCTCATCCTTTCACATATCCTCCTCAAATCTCATTCTCATCTCTTCATTTACATCCTTATCCATTTACATCACATCACATTCTTTCACATATCCTCACATCTCATTCTCATCTCTTCATTCACATCCACATCGGTTTACATTGCCTCACATCCGATCCACATTCATTTACATCTCACCACATCTTATCAGATCCACTCACATCTTATCACATCACATTCACAACTTATTCACATCTATTAACATTTAGTAACATTTCCTATTTTCGATACCAATGGGACTTTTCTAAATTTCTATCAATTTCTTGGTACTTTTTCTCGACAGATATTTTCATATTCTTTCTCAAATTTCTCAAGTGAAATATATTCAGTAGTCTTCTTTTGAGTAAAATATTCATGGGATTTACAAAAATCAATTCTACCCATATTTCTCAATAAAATTAATAATGCTCAAAATTCCACTTTTGATAAATACTCATAATTTGAATTATGCTAAAAATTCCTCTTTTACTATTTAATTTCTTGGATCTCAAATATCATGGGAATTTCTCTTCTTCTATTCAAATGATTAAATTCCAAATGTCATGGGAATTCCTCTTTTATCATAAAATAAATTTATCTAAAATTTCTCTTTTCTTTCATAAAAATATCCATTATTTCAATTATGCCAAGAATTTCACTTTTACCATTTAAATGATTGAATTTCAAATGTCATGGGAATTCCTCTTTTATCATTTAAATTTTCTCATGCATAAAGTAAATTTATCTAAAATTTCTCTTTAAATAAAAATATTTATTATTTTAATATACCAAAATTTCTCTTTTTCCATTTAATTACATGGATCTCCATTATCATGGGAATTCCTCTTTTTGCATAAAATAAAAATACTAAAAATTCTTCTTTTTCTAATTTAATTATTTATGCATAAATACTAAAAATTAGTTTTCTATGAATGTGATGAAAATCATTCTTTTAGCATAGGATGACCAATCCTAAAATATGGTAGGAAGTCCTCTTTTCACATTATGCATTAAAATGAGCTATGTATTAATTTCTAAAAATTTTACCATAGCTTCGTTGCTATTATTGATAATTTTTAATATTTCTAGAGAGAATAAGACTGTAATACAATTATGATAGAATAAATATTATTAGACTTAAATCTAATTTATGAAATTAAATCATAAGTTTACCATAATTTTATTAGCATAAAAACATAAAAAGCCATTTTCTTAACCTCTAGCTTAACAAGCTAAGAGATTGATTTTAAATTAAGAATTTATCAATGAGAAGCATTCATTTGCTTAAGAATTAGTCATAGGAATGACTATTCTTTTGGGAGATAGAGATATACGCATCCTAATTAAGCATAAAGATTAACTTTTTTTTAAAAATCATTAAAACTCTTAGAGAAAGCTTGATTTGCATTAAAAACAACTAAATAGAAACTTCTCAAGCTTGAGAGGAGTTGAGAAGTGACATCATTGAGAATATTAATGAAACCCATGAAATTACTTCTTACCTCTAGATTTGGCTTGCTTCTTTATCTTAGAAAGAAGCCCCCAACCAATCAATTGGTTTAGTATGTTGAGAAGAAAGCTCCAAGGATTGTTGAAGAGAGAAAGAAGCTCCAAGTTCTCCAAAAGTAGAGGATTTTTAAGGGATAATAGAAAATATCATTATTTTAATGTAATATTGGTATGGTATAGCTCAAAGATGAGAATACAAAAGAATGAGGGTGTATTTATAGGTGAGGGAGGCCACTAACTGAGTCCAACTAAGTTCTAGAATTTTTGAGCTTCAGTTTGGCTGAATTTGGACAAGATTTGGATCAGTTTGGCTTCCTTTTTGATTTGGTTTGATCCAGGAGAGAGAAGAGATAAAAATATCACAATTATTTTGAATTAAAAACTCATCCACATGTGTGAAATAGGAACCTCTATCAAAGGTCTCCCTCTCCTTACCAAGGTGTCAAAAAATTTATCATTTCTCCAAAATATCTAATTTTTTAGTAATATCTCTTAATTTTTAACTAATAAACCTTGTACTCAGTCAACTCTTCATCTTATATGAGCATTTACTCATTCTTGGGTATTTTCTTTTATTCTTTGGATTTATCTTATCCCAACACTTGGATTAATCCTATTGGTCCATAGGAACCTTGTGAGATCCCTGTTCCCACCGAGCAATAGATTCGGGGTGCTAGCAGCGGAAGTAGCACTTCTCGCGCGGGGGACACGGGTCCCACACTCGGGGCCTCGCCCACCGACATCCGGACAAGAGACTAATCCGTCGGTTTTTCCAAAACCGAACCCGAAAAAACTTCCTTCACCCGGAAAGCCCGGTGATTCCACTAGGATAACTCTTTACTCTAACGTAGTCAAGACCATTACTAATCAAACTGATCTGCTGACTGCACCTATAAAGATACTCAGTCAGATCAAGGAAGAACTTGCACTTGGATCATTGGGATCAACGCTTTTTTTTCCATTAAGAGGCACAACCGTTGATTCCTATCCATAGAACAATTACTATCCGGTATTTACTTTATCTATCGTAAAGAGAAATTGAGTCTCGATTTACGGATCCATCAGTCCAGCCTAACCCCATCCGATCCCATGGGTTAGCCAACCGCCCAACCACTGTAGTGATGGGATCCAATTTGGAATTTGGTTAGGTTTTGTCCCGGGTACCAAGGAAAAGAGTTCCAAGGCCCCCTTAGCCGGAAATTCATGCAAACATAAAATTAGCCACACCACTTACACACCCAATATGAAATTGCCTTTTTCTTAGCATCAGCTAACTTTAAAACAATCATTTAATGAAACCATAGTACCACTGATCACAATCTTCCAAATTATCCAGTTGATTCTTAATTTTCCATCGTTCCTTCATCAGAGTATCTATGGCATCATTGGCAACTAGAATGCTCACCACCTGTCCACTCTCAGGGGACTTTTCAATAGTTCCTAGCCCATAATACTCGGCAATATAATCACTTATAAAAATCAAGATGGACTCTCGTTGAAGATCAGCAAGATCAACCAACAGATCCATATAAAGAGCCATGGACTCATCCATTGAAGACCAGCAAGGTCAATTAACCAGATCCATGCCCGGTTTCACAAAACAACTCTTACTCCTTGTTCCAATATCTTCCTCGACGCACGTGTGGGTATCCTAGGCGACCCAGAGCCCGAGCACCGTATGGTCAGCACCCTCTAGGATCCTTCGCAGGTGACCTAGCGCTTCACTCATAGGCTGCTTCCTTGGTCCCTCATCCACCGTACCGGAAGCTCACCATTTTAATCGAACCGAGGCTAGTCAAGACCTCGGCCGACTTTGCTACGCGAGACGTCCTCCATTGACTCTCCGTCAGCAGTTGCAACTTTATCAGTTAGGTCTCCACGACCTTAATCACAAGACGGTCAAAATGCTTCCCCAGCATTCTTGACATAAAACAGCCATTCACAAACAGTTTACAAATACAGTTTCTATATTAACTCTCATTTTTTCACATTATCCCTCGTTAATCCACATTACTTATTCCACATTCCATTTATATGTGTACTCATCCAATCACATCATTTTCCATCTCTTCGCTTCAGATTCCTTCACATCACATATCATATATTCACTTCCATATCCACATCCATACATCCACATCCACATCCACATTCACATCCATACATCCATATCTACATGCTTACCTCCATTTTCACCTCCTCATTTATA
This sequence comes from Cibotium barometz, assembly GCF_041138505.1. Taxonomy (NCBI): domain Eukaryota; kingdom Viridiplantae; phylum Streptophyta; class Polypodiopsida; order Cyatheales; family Cibotiaceae; genus Cibotium; species Cibotium barometz. The sequence goes on along the minus strand of NC_141086.1, from coordinate 10,966,864 downwards.
CATTCATACATACACATCCATATCCACATCCATACATCCACATCCACATGCATACATCCATTATCACGTCCTCATTCATACATCAACATTCACATACATACATACATCCACATCCACATACATACATACATCCACATCCACATTCCCATTCACTTCTATACATCCACATCTACACCCACATACATACATACATCCACATCCACACTCCCATTCACATCTATACATCCACATCTACATCCACATACATACATACATCCACATCCACATTTCCATTCACATCTATACATCCACATCTACATCCACATTCACATACATCCACATCCACATTCTCATTCACATCTATACATCCACATCTACATCCACATACATACATACATCCACATCCACATTCCACATTCACATCTATACATCTACATCTATATCCACCTTCACATACATCTACATCCACATTCCCATTCACATCTATACATCCACATCTACATCCACATTCCCATTCACATCTACATCCTCATTCACATCTATGCATATACATCTTCATGCATACATCCATTTTCACATTCATACATCCACATCTACATGCATACATCCATACATACCCATCCACAAACACATCCATATTCTCACCCTATCACAACCCATATACATCATATCCCATCACATACACTTCTTACCTCATCCCATACACATCCTATCACTTCTTAACTCATCTTACCTCATCTCATATGCATCTTATCACATCTTGTCACTTCCCATATCTTTTATGCTTACCTCTATGCATGAAATTCAATTATGCTAAAAGTAACACTTTTATAATAAAATAATCATCTTTTATGCATACCCCTATGCATGAAATTCAATTATGCTAAAAGTAACACTTTTATAATAAAATATTCATCTCTTATGCATACCTCTATGCATGAAATTCAATTATGCTAAAAGTAACTCTTTTATAATAAAATATTCATCTCTTATGCATACCTCTATGCATGAATTTCAATTATGGTAAAAGTAACTCTTTTATAAATAAATATTCATCTCTTATGCATACCTCTATGCATGAAATTCAATTATGCTAAAAGTAACTCTTTTATAATAAAATATTCATCTCTTATTCATACCTCTATGCATGAAATTCAATTATGATAAAAGTCACACTTTTATAATAAAATAATCATCTTTTATGCATACCTCTATGCATGAAATTCAATTATGCTAAAAGTAACTCTTTTATAATAAAATATTCATCTCTTATGCATACCTCTATGTATGAAATTCAATTATGATAAAAGTCACACTTTTATAATAAAATAATCATCTTTTATGCATACCTCTATGCATGAAATTCAAATATGATAAAAGTAACACTTTAATATTAAAATAATAATCTTTTATGCATACCTCTGCATGAAATCTAATTATGATAAAAGTAACATTTTTATATTAGAATAATAATCTTTTATGTATACCTCTATGCATGAAAATCAATTATGCATAATATAAAAATCAATTTCTCTAGGCTTACAATGAATATCTTTCAATTAATCTAGGATGATAATTCCTAGAATATGGTAAGAAGTCCTCTTTTCATGCTTTGAATGAAATTATTTTATGCGTAATTTTTATAAAAATTTTGCCATAGCTCCGCTGCTATGACTGATAAATCTCAATTTTTCTAAGGGATAAAGCTTATCCTAATTGGATCAATAATCCATAATGGATTGAATCATCAATATTCATGAAATACATAAACTAAAAGCATAGAAAAAAGCCATTAATTTGGCCTCAAGTATAGATTAATCTTGGATTAAGGAAAAGCTTTATGAAAAGCTTCATTTGAATTAAGAATGGGTCATGAGTATGACCATTTCTTGAGTGAGAGAGAGAAATTCCATAAAAACCATTTGAATTAAACATAAATGGAAATTTATGTAATTCTTAACTATCATTAATCAATTAACTTCAATAGCATTCATCAAATTATGTAACTCTTCACTACCATTCATCAATTAACTTCAATAGCATTCAAAAACCATTCCAATTAAGCTTATCAAGCTTGAGAGGGATTGAGAAGAGAGAAACCTTGAGAAATTATAGAAAAGAATCAAAATTCACCATTTACCTTACAAATTGCTTGATTCTTTGTTCATGGTAGAGGCCCCCAACCAATCAATTGGTAAGTATGTTGATGGAGCCACCAATGGGGATTAAAGAAGGAGGGAAACTCCAATTTCTTCAATTTGGAGAGAATTTTTGAGAATAGTAGAAATTAGTATTATTTCAGCATAACTCTAGTATAGTAAAATCCTTCTATATTTTTTTCAAAGGAATCATGTTCTATTTATAGGAGAGGGAAGCTCTAACAAAAGCTAACTGAATTCTAGAATTTTCCAAATTTAGTTTGGTTGAATTTGGACTAGATTTGGACCTAGTTTGGTTACTTTTTGATTTGGTTCGGTTCCATTTTGATTTGGTTTGGTTCAAGAGAGAGGATAGATAAAAATATCACATTATTTTTGAGTTTAAAACTCATTCAAGCATGTGAAATATGCACCTCCTTTAAAGAACTCCCCTTCCTTACATATGTGTCAAAATGGAATCATTATACCCAAAATATTTCATATTTTTAATATTGCTCATAGTTTTTTTACTAATAAACCTTGTACATTTTCAACTCTTCATCTTATGTGAGCATTTACTCATTTTTGGATACTCAATTTATCTCATTTTTTTTATATTACTCATAGTTTTTTACTAATAAACCTTGTACATATTCAACTCTTCATCTTATGTGAGCATTTACTCATTTTTAGGTATCTTCTTTTACAAATAGGATTTATCTCCTCCCTACACATGGATTGATGCTATTGGCCCATAGGAACCTTAATTGGACCATAATCCAAAAATTTCTGAAAATCTAGACCCTTAGGCTAAGGTCCTTCATATCCATTTTCAATTAATTCTAATTGCACATTGGAAAGTTCTTTTTGAATTTCTATTTCAGGGAAACTTATTTTAATAAGATGAGTTATTTTTTCTATCCAAAAATATTCATAATGTGAATATTCTCTCTCTAGAATATTTTCTCTCTCTATGCCAAAACAGGCAGAGACAAGATCTCTTATATTTCAGAAAAGGGAATTGATTACAGGAGAATATGCTGGACATTTTGAGAGGCTGGGGAGGAATCTTACATTCACTCCCACTTGAAAAACGCGAGATGTCCTCATCTCGCAAACTTGGGATAATTTCGCAAGATGCACGAATATGAGACTTAGAGAAAAATTAATTAAGATTAACCACACAAATAAAAGTCTCAAAGAGAGTAAGATTCGAGATAAGAACAAGATTTAAACTTTATTCATTCTTGAAACATATACAGTAAAGATAGAAGAACTCTTTACACTTCCATAAGCCTGTCCATCATATGATCACAAAAGCAGCACTCACAAGCTGCGCACGTATAAGGTAACTCATCTATGGGAATAATTCTGTTAGTTATTGCCGCACCTATCTCAGTGGTATGAGGTGATCTAACAAAAGGACCTCTGAGAGGCAAGCCAAAAACGGGGTAAAGGCATATCTTCTGATGAGGAAGAAAACACGCCAGTAAGAAGACTCGCTCAGAAAACCTAAGATGCCTTGATCTCATGACGCAGTAGTATCGGGGACCCAACCCCAAGGCTTCAATAACCATGTCCAAGCGGACATTGTTATTACGAAAGTGCTGCTGACCCCAGGGTGTTACCCTAGTTATGTCTTGATAGGTCCGCCATTTGGTCTGAGCTACAGAAGTTCCCAAGTGAGGAAAAAGTGAGCGCTCATATTGTTCTATAAAATCCTTCTTCATAGACTCGCTTGCGTCTTGAAGGTGAGAAATCATCGTGGATAAAACTAATTCCTGTTGCCAAGCCATGAAGGAGATTAAGAAGAAGGAAGATCGATGGAAGTAAGATTACTGTGAACGACAAGTAAAAGTTAGGACTTATATGAAGGAAGGAGCTAGCGTAACCTAGAAGCCAACGATATCTTGCCACTGAAGTTTTACCGTCTTTCCATGATTTGGATTTGGCACATATTTCTATAGAAGGCATTAAGAACTTTGAGATGAGGAGATAAAAGAAGCTCGTAGGCTAAGTCACTTACTTTCTTTGAATTCAGATAAGGCTCACAATATCTGGGGGATAACTTCTTATACTCCCCAAGAGATAAAGAACTTCTTTTGGGCCGTACTCGAATGAAAACCAAAACCTTGGTATCCAAAACACCGATTTTCACTTCTGAACTCATTGTTCTGAATCCTTAAAACAGGCGTGACTCTTGAGAAGTATTCTAGGGAAAGGGTCTTCCTTTTTTAAGCAGAATCTTTCTTTTATTTTAGAGAGGGAATAATTATAAGATCAGAAAGGGAGGTTCTTACTCCTGCATACTTCGAAGGCTGGGGAGGAATCTTACATTCTACCCCACTTAAAAAAAGTGCGAGATGTCCTCATCTCGTAAGGTAGAGGACAACTCTTTTTCTTAAGATCCAATTTTATTTTGGGATTCCTTATATTCTGGTCAACCCAACAGAATACTGGGATAAATATCCCTTATATAGAACTCATCATTAAATAACAATTCATTCAGATCATATCATTCATATCTTTAACACAATCATGGTCCATTAGACCAAAAAATTTCTTTCTGAACATTCCTCCACGGGAATTTCAGTCAAGTAAGTCCTCAATTTGTCATCCCTTAACTTGATCTACCGGTCAAGTGTTAACAGTAACAATTTGACAGCACAACCCACTAATCTCATAGTGATTTGCTGAAATCATTATCATCATTCTAGTTATGAATATCATCACAGGGACTTGTCCCATTCATCCTCATTGTGGTTTCGTTCAGATTATTATATTTCAACTAAATTTCAGAAATCATCATTTTTCAATCAGAATCCAAATCAATTCAAAAACAGAATTAAAAATCATATCAACCACATTCGAAATCATCATCTGGATAGCATTAACACTTATAATTTCAAGTCTTAGATTTACTCATATATACTGTCAGTAAAGAGCTGCAGTTATACTCTCGGTATATACGGGTAGTCATGGCCCTTGGAATTATAAGGTAAATACCATCATGTCTAGGCCTCAAGCAAGTCAGGGATTCTATATAATTATGGTACTTCCATCTGAAGACCCAATTACCAAATTACGAATTTTAGTTTGAATATCAATTTGTATCAATTATATCACACAATTACAACCTTTTTGTGCTTCTTGATAAATTTTTGACATATTTGGTTTCTCAGTTGATCTTCATTAACCAAATTGGCTCTGATACCAACTGTGAGATCCCTGTTCCCACCGAGCAATAGATTCGGGGTGCTAGCAGCGGAAGTAGCACTTCTCACGCGGGACACGGGTCCCACACTCGGGGCCTCGCCCACGCACATCCGGACAAGAGACTAATCCGTCGGTTTTTCCAAAACCGAACCGGAAAAAACTTCCTTCACCCAGAAAGCACGGGCGATTCCACCAGGATAACTCTTTACTCTAACGTAGTCAAGACCATTACTGATCAAACTGATCCGCCGACTGCACCTATAAAGATACTCGGTCAGATCAAGGAAGAACTTGCACTTGGATCATTGGGATCAACACTTTTTTCCCCATTAAGAGGCACAGCCGTTGATTCCTATCCATAGAACAATTACTATCCGGGATTTACTTTCTCTATCGTAAAAAGAAATTGAGTCTCGATTTACGGATCCATCAGTCCAGCCTAACCCCATCCGATCCCATGGGTTAGCCAACCGCCCAACCACTGTAGTGATGGGATCCAATTTGGAATTTGGTTAGGTTTTGTCCCGGGTACCAAGGAAAAGAGTTCCAAGGCCCCCTAGCCTGAAATTCATGCAAACATAAAATTAGCTACACCACTTACACACCCAATATGAAATTGCCTTTTTCTTAGCATCAGCTAACTTTAAAACAATCATTTAATGAAACCATAGTACCACTGATCACAATCTTCCAAATTATCCGGTTGATTCTTAATTTTCCATCGTTCCTTCATCAGAGTATCTATGGCATCATTGGCAACTAGAACGCTCACCACCTGTCCACTCAGGGGACTTTTCAATAGTTCCTAGCCCATAATACTCGGCAATATAATCACTTATAAAAATCAAGATGGACTCTCGTTGAAGATCAGCAAGATCAACCAACAGATCCATATAAAGAGCCATGGACTCATCCATTGAAGACCAGCAAGGTCAATCAACCAGATCCATGCCCGGTTTCACAAAACAACTCTTACTCCTTGTTCCAATATCTTCCTCGATGCACGTGTGGGTATCCTAGGCGACCCAGAGCCCGAGCACCGTATGGTTAGCACCCTCTAGGATCCTTCGCAGGTGACCTAGCGCTTCACTCATAGGCCGCTTCCTTGGTCCCTCATCCACCGTACCGGAAGCTCACCATTTTAATCGAACCGAGGGGCTGGTCAAGACCTCGGCCGGCTTTGCTACACGAGACGTCCTCCATTGACTCTCCGTCAGCAGTTGCAACTTTATCAGCTAGGTCTCCACCCACGACCTTAATCACAAGACGGTCAAAATGCTTCCCCAGCATTCTTGACATAAAACAACCATTTACAAACAGTTTACAAATACAGTTTCTATATTAACTCTCATTTTTTTACATTATCCCTCATTAATCCACATTACTTATTCCACATTCCATTTATATGTGTACTCATCCAATTACACCATTTTCCATCTCTTCGCTTCAGATTCCTTCACATCACATATCATATATTCACTTCCATATCCACATCCATACATCCACATCCACATCCACATTCACATCCATACATCCACATCTACATGCTTACCTCCATTTTCACCTCCTCATTTATACATCCACATCCCATATCCACATTCATACATACACATCCATATCCACATCCATACATCCACATCCACATGCATACATCCATTATCACGTCCTCATTCATACATCCACATCCACATACATACATACATCCACATCCACATACATACATACATCCACATCCACATTCCCATTCACTTCTATACATCCACATCTACACCCACATACATACATACATCCACATCCACATTCCCATTCACATCTATACATCCACATCTACATCCACATTCACATACATCCACATCCACATTCCCATTCACATCTATACATCCACATGTACATCCACATACATACATATCCACATTCCCATTCACATCTATACATCCACATGTACATCCACATACATACATACATCCACATCCACATTCCACATTCACATCTATACATCTACATCTATATCCACCTTCACATACATCTACATCCACATTTCCATTCACATCTATACATCCACATCTACATCCACATTCCCATTCACATTTATACATCCACATCTACATCCACATTCCCATTCACATCTACATCCACATTCACATCTATGCATATACATCTTCATGCATACATCCATTTTCACATTCATACATCCACACTCATGCATCCACATCTACATGCATACATCCATACATACCCATCCACAAACACATCCATATTCTCACCCTATCACAACCCATATACATCTTATCCCATCACATACACTTCTTACCTCATCCCATACACATCCTATCACTTCTTAACTCATCTTATCACATCTTAACTCATCTCATATGAATCTTAACTCATCTCATATGCATCTTATCACACCTTATCACTTCCCATATCTTTTATGCTTACCTCTATGCATGAAATTCAATTATGCTAAAAGTAACACTTTTATAATAAAATAATCATCTTTTATGCATACCCCTATGCATGAAATTCAATTATGCTAAAAGTAACACTTTTATAATAAAATATTCATCTCTTATGCATACCTCTATGCATGAAATTCAATTATGCTAAAAGTAACTCTTTTATAATAAAATATTCATCTCTTATGCATACCTCTATGCATGAATTTCAATTATGGTAAAAGTAACTCTTTTATAAATAAATATTCATCTCTTATGCATACCTCTATGCATGAAATTCAATTATGATAAAAGTCACACTTTTATAATAAAATAATCATCTTTTATGCATACCCCTATGCATGAAATTCAATTATGCTAAAAGTTACACTTTTATAATAAAATATTCATCTCTTATGCATACCTCTATGCATGAAATTCAATTATGCTAAAAGTAACTCTTTTATAATAAAATATTCATCTCTTATGCATACCTCTATGCATGAATTTCAGTTATGCTAAAAGTAACTCTTTTATAAATAAATATTCATCTCTTATGCATACCTCTATGCATGAAATTCAATTATGCTAAAAGTAACTCTTTTATAATAAAATATTCATCTCTTATGCATACCTCTATGCATGAAATTCAATTATGATAAAAGTCACACTTTTATAATAAAATAATCATCTTTTATGCATACCTCTATGCATGAAATTCAATTATGCTAAAAGTAACTCTTTTATAATAAAATATTCATCTCTTATGCATACCTCTATGCATGAAATTCAATTATGATAAAAGTCACACTTTTATAATAAAATAATCATCTTTTATGCATACCTCTATGCATGAAATTCAAATATGATAAAAGTAACACTTTAATATTAAAATAATAATCTTTTATGCATACCTCTATGCATGAAATCTAATTATGATAAAAGTAACACTTTTATGTTAGAATAATAATCTTTTATGCATACCTCTATGCATGAAAATCAATTATGCATAATATAAAAATCAATTTCTCTAGGCTTACAATGAATATCTTTCAATTAATCTAGGATGATAATTCCTAGAATATGGTAAGAAGTCCTCTTTTCATGCTTTGAATGAAATTATTTTATGCGTAATTTTCATAAAAATTTTGCCATAGCTCCGCTGCTATGATGATTGATAAATCTCATTTTTTATAAGGGATAAAGCTTATCATTAAGAAATAATTAGAATGATCTCTAATTAGATCAATAATCCATAATGGATTGAATCATCAATATTCATGAAATACATAAACTAAAAGCATAGAAAAAAGCCATTAATTTGGCCTCAAGTATAGATTAATCTTGGATTAAGGAAAAGCTTTATGAAAAGCTTCATTTGGATTGAGAATGGGTCATGAGTATGACCATTTCTTGAGTGAGAGAGAGAAATTCCATAAAAACCATTTGAATTAAACATAAATGGAAATTTATGTAATTCTTAACTATCATTAATCAATTAACTTCAATAGCATTCATCAAATTATGTAACTCTTCACTACCATTCATCAATTAACTTCAATAGCATTCAAAAACCATTCCAATTAAGCTTCTCAAGCTTGAGAGGGGTTGAGAAGAGAGAAACCTTGAGAAATTATAGAAAAGAATCAAAATTCACCATTTACCTTACAAATTGCTTGATTCTTTGTTCAGGGTAGAGGTCCCCAACCAATCAATTGGTTAAGTATGTTGATGGAGCCACCAGTGGGGATTAAAGAAGGAGGGAAACTCCAATTTCTTCAATTTGGAGAGAATTTTAGAGAATAGTAGAAATTAGTATTATTTAAGCATAACTCTAGTATAGTAAAATCCTTCTATATTTTTTTCAAAGGACTCATGTTCTATTTATAGGAGAGGGAAGCTCTAACCAAAGCTAACTGAATTCTAGAATTTTCCAAATTCAGTTTGGTTGAATTTGGACTAGATTTGGACCTAGTTTGGTTACTTTTTGATTTGGTTCGGTTCCATTTTGATTTGGTTTGGTTCAAGAGAGAGGAGAGATAAAAATATCACATTATTTTTTGTTGAAATATACAAGTGAATAGGGTGTGTGTGGGAACAAGCTCTTGGATAGAGGCTGTAAAAGAGGAGATGTAATTGTGAAAGAACCTGTGAAAAGGTTAGAAGAATATACTGGGAGAGAATAAAGGGTAGCATGAGAGAATTTAGGAGTGTGGAGATATTCTGGGAGATATTCAGGGAAAAGAGAAGAGGTGGAGAGAATCAGGCAAAAGGTGGAGATATTCTGGGAGTGAATCATGGAGAAATCAATGGGATTTGATGCTTGATGTAAACTCTATAAATTGAGGCATAGCCCTAATGAGAATTTGCTGGTTTTTGAGTATCCATGCCTACATTAATCTATCTACTAATTATTCACTAATTACATCTTAATCACTTCTTAATCACTTTGTTAATCATGTTGATTCTAGTGTATGATCCACCCTAGCTCATCATTATGCTCAAAGTTCAACATGGTATCAGAGCCATGCCTAGAATTAACCAGATTTATGAGTCCATTAGTGAATTAATCAAGATTAGTAAGTAATTAGCAAAAAAAATCAGTTTTTAGTGAGTTTTTCATCTTCCCCTTCACCCCTAGCCAGTGGAGGGTCTCTAGCATCTAGCACACTCAAAATTAGGGCAAGAACTTCTAGCACATAATAGCTAACATCCCTAGCTTCAAGCCCATCTACTCCACGCAGCAAACCGCCGGCGAAAGCAGCTGAATTTATAAATTTTGCAGGCGCCGTTTTTCTGAAGCAGAATGGAGATTTCTTCAAGCACAGTTCAAATGTTTCTAATTCCTCTTAGCACAAAGGGTAATCAAGCATGCTCTACAAGCTGGTGAAGACAGAATTCAATTTCATCAAGTCTACATTGAGATCAAAGCTCTTCATCAAATCTGCAGGTGACTTTGGTAAAACAGAGATTAAGCTTTCATTATTTGGTCAAATCTTGTGTTTCTTGGCTTAATCCTCTACTAGACTCATTGCTATTGATGCCTTTGAAAGAATTTGAGCTCATTTGAAGTGGAAGGCACCAGATCTGGGCTCCCCGCATACTCTGTTTTCTGTACACAAACCACAGCATTAATTTGCTAATCAGTGATTAATTAGTGCTAATCACTGTACTTTGGTGCAATTGAGGGTTCAAATTAACCATTAGGTATCTGATACAGATCCCTATAACTTCAGATTTCAAATCGGAGTTGGTTTGATACTCCAACCATCCCGTACAAATTGGTTACCCTTGATTCAGTGTAATTTCTGGTAAAATTGTGCTGATAAAATTGTGAAAATCATCATTTTGCATTTAACCCTTGGTTAATGCCTGTAAATCTCACTCAAATTCAAGATTATTCACAGCCAGAGTTGCATTTGGAATGTGCATGAGAATGAATGCTATACGCATTATGTATTGGGCACATTTTATCAGTGTAAAAATGGGAACAGACACTGCCCTTGTCCAGATTAAGGCAAGAGGTAAGACCTCCCGCATAAATTTGGGTTTGCATTGCATAATGATACAAAATAAACATAAAAAGCCCAAAGGAACTGTCAGCAAAACATTGAAACATGTTGCTCACATGTAGCAAAAAGACCTGACGGACGAGCTCATGGCCCCAACCATGAAAGAAGAAGAATATCTCTTTCCAAGAAGAGGATCCACACCAAGAAGAAGACCTGAAGGAAGACATGGACATGAGAAGAGAAGCTGCCACGAGAAGAGAAGCTGCCCCGAGAAGACTGAAAGAAGAGACGGACGCGTGGAGAGAAGCTGCCACGACAAGAAGACTGAAGACAAGAGAAGATGTGAGGCTCCAAAGAGTGAGGAGCCATGTGAAAATCTCTGAGAGAGAGAGAGAGAGAGAGAACCCACAACCCAATGTAACCTGCCCCAATAAAGTAAAACCACCTCTGAGCCACCGATGATGTAGGCCAAGTGGTAGATGTATGTGTGAGCACTTTAGTCAAGGTCGCGGGCACTTATAGTAGCCTTGGACACATAGAGAGAGAGAGTGTCAAGGACTATGGAGTTTAGGGACTTGAGGCACTGGTCGCGGACTGTCAAGTAAGAGAGAAACTTGATACAGGGTCCAGGTGTGCTGAGATAACTTGAGGGGAGGAGTAGACACTGGTCATCGCGCAGACTACCAAGTAAGGGGAGGCAAACTTGGTATAGGGTCTAGGTGTACTAGGAGTATTCACTTGAGGGGAGGTGTTGAAATATACAAGTGAATAGGGTGTGTGTGGGAACAAGCTCTTGGATAGAGGCTGTAAAAGAGGAGATGTAATTGTGAAAGAACCTGTGAAAAGTTTAGAAGAATCTACTAGGAGAGAATAAAGGGTAGCATGAGAGAATTTAGGAGTGTGGAGATATTCAGGGAAAAGAGAAGAGGTGGAGAGAATCAGGCAAAAGGTGGAGATATTCTGGGAGTGAATCATGGAGAAATCAATGGGATTTGATGCTTGATGTAAACTCTATAAATTGAGGCATAGCCCTAATGAGAATTTGCTGGTTTTTGAGTATCCATGCCTACATTAATCTATCTGCTAATTATTCACTAATTATATCTTAATCATTTCTTAATCACTTTGTTAATCATGTTGATTCTAGTGTATGATCCACCCTAGCTCATCATTATGCTCAAATTTCAACATTTTTGAGTTTAAAACTCATTCAAGCATGTGAAATATGCACCTCCTTTAAAGAACTCCCCTTCCTTACATATGTGTCAAAATGGAATCATTATACCCAAAATATCTCATATTTTTAATATTGCTCATAGTTTTTTTACTAATAAACCTTGTACATTTTCAACTCTTCATCTTATGTGAGCATTTACTCATTTTTGGATACTCAATTTATCTCATTTTTTTGATATTACTCATAGTTTTTTACTAATAAACCTTGTACATATTCAACTCTTCATCTTATGTGAGCATTTACTCATTTTTGGGTATCTTCTTTTACAAATAGGATTTATCTCCTCCCTACACATGGATTGATGCTATTGGCCCATAGGAACCTTAATTGGACCATAATCCAAAAATTTCTGAAAATCTAGACCCTTAGGCTAAGGTCCTTCATATCCATTTTCAATTAATTCTAATTGCACATTGGAAAGTTCTTTTTGAATTTCTATTTCAAGGGAACTTATTTTAATAAGATGAGTTATTTTTTCTATCCAAAAATATTCATAATGTGAATATTCTCTCTCTAGAATATTTTCTCTCTCTATGCCAAAACAGGCAGAGACAAGATCTCTTATATTTCAGAAAAGGAAATTGATTACAGGAGAATATGCTGGACATTTTGAGAGGCTGGGGAGGAATCTTACATTCACTCCCACTTGAAAAACGCGAGATGTCCTCATCTCGCAAACTTGGGATAATTTCACAAGATGCACGAATATGAGACTTAGAGAAAAATTAATTAAGATTAACCACAAAAAAAAAGTCTCAAAGAGAGTAAGATTCGAGATAAGAACAAGATTTAAACTTTATTCATTCTTGAAACATATACAGTAAAGATAGAAGAACTCTTCACACTTCCATAAGCCCGTCCATCATATGATCACAAAAGCAGCACTCACAAGCTGCACACGTATAAGGTAACTCATCTATGGGAATAATTCTGTTGGTTATTGCCGCACCTATCTCAGTGGTATGAGGTGATCTAACAAAAGGACCTCTGAGAGGCAAGCCAGAAACGGGGTAAAGGCATATCTGCTAATGAGGAAGAAAACACGCCAGTATAAGAAGACTCGCTCAGAAAACCCAAGATGCCTTGATCTCATGATGCAGTAGTATCGGGGACCCAACCCCAAGGCTTCAATAACCATGTCCAAGCGGACATTGTTATTACGAAAGTGCTGCTGACCCCAGGGTGTTACCCTAGTTATGTCTTGATAGGTCCGCCATTTGGTCTGAGCTACAGAAGTTCCCAAGTGAGGAAAAAGTGAGCGCTCATACTGTTCTATAAAATCCTTCTTTTCACAGACTCGCTTGCGTCTTGAAGGTGAGAAATCATCGTGGATAAAACTAATTCTTGTTGCCAAGCCATGAAGGAGATTAAAAAGAAGGGAGATCGATGGAAGTTATAAGATTATTGTGAACGACAAGTAAAAGTTAGGACTTATATGAAGGAAGGAGCTAGCGTAACCTAGAAGCCAACGATATCTTGCCACTGAAGTTTTACCGTCTTTCCATGATTTGGGTTTGGCACATATTTCTATAGAAGGCATTAAGAACTTTGAGATGAGGAGATAAAAGAAGCTCGTAGGTCACTTACTTTCTTTGAATTCAGATAAGGCTCACAATATCTGGGGGATAACTTCTTATACTCCCCAAGAGATAAAGAACTTCTTTTGGGCCGTACTCGAATGAAAACCAAAACCTTGGTATCCAAAACACCGATTTTCACTTCTGAACTCATTGTTCTGAATCCTTAAAACAGGCGTGACTCTTGAGAAGTATTCTAGGGAAAGGGTCTTCCTTTTTTAAGCAGAATCTTTCTTTTATTTTAGAGAGGGAATAATTATAAGATCAAAAAGGGAGGTTCTTACTCCTACATACTTCGAAGGCTGGGGAGGAATCTTACAAACCTTAATTGGACCATAATCCAATTTTTTTTGAAAATCTAGACCCTTAGGCTAAGGTCCCTTATATCATTTTTAATTGATTCCTAATGCATATTGGAAAGTTCATTTTGAACTTCTGTTTCAGGGGAAACGATTTTAGACACTAGGAGGATTTTTATATCTGAAGATATCTTAATTTTAGATTACCTCTCTCTAGACATTTTCTCTCTCTAGGTCAAAACATGGTAAAATAAGATCTTTCTCCTATTTCAGAGAGGGGAATAATTTCAAGAACAGAAAGGGAGGTTCTGACACCTTTACACCTCAAAAGCTGCAGGGAGGAATCTTACAGAGGAAAACCTGGTACTCCCCCCAAACTAACTTTACTCCCAAATTCCCAAACCCACTGACCTTCACTAGCTCTCAAAACTTGAGAGCACGGTCAGGGCAAGCTCAAGGAAAATATAATCTCACATACTCCTAGTGAAAGAGTGTAGCAGCTACTCTACACAGAAATCAAGGAAGAAAACAAAGATAATAACATTACTCTACTGTATCATTCTGTTTGCATCTCTTACCAGGTGAAAAAGATAGGATGTCATGACTAGCAATTTATGTTTTTCTAAGACACAACCTTCACTTAAATAGATACATGTAGAGCTGGTTCACAGCAAGTACATCTGGTGTAGCAGATAACAGTAGGTACAATAGAGTTTTATAGTAAGAGCAGCCCGTACAGTAGACTTTTCGACAGGGTTTGCAGTAGCAAGTACAACATGCAAAGAGGGTTGTATAGAGCTTCCAGCAAGTACAATAGGTGCATAAGGATTTCCAACAAGTCTCAGGTTCACTTCAGCACGTTGTTGTTTTAGCATTATTCATCTCCTGACAGCGTGCTCAAGTTGAGTATCAAGGGTGCCCAGATTTATCTCCAGCAACACCATATTTTTCCCTCTACTCATCAGGACCCTTGGTTGTAGGGTTGGCCACCCATTTTCACATGTTTATTATTAGCTAGTTGTGAGTCATTTTTAGAGCAAGTCGGCCAGCTCTTGTAGGGGCTATAAAAGCCAGGCTCTTATTTCATTAGTACTCACCTTGATAGGGGCTTCTAGGCCTCGGATCTCCCTTACGGGAGTAGTTGTTCATCAAGCCCTCACCTATTGGTGCCACCACTTGCACAGGGTTGTTTGTATCATTGCTTCTTCATCATTATGCACATTCATTTTATTTCTCTCTGTTCTACTGCACACTTTTGACATGGTATTAGAGCACCAAGTTGAGGCTCTTCTACAAAAGGTGTTCTGGCATTTTTTGAGAGAGAAGGATTTTTGTGTTTTTTTTGTTGTGGAGGAGGTGTTGGGCAGCATGGCTACGTTTCTTTCTTGAAGGAGGTGCTGGGCAGCATGGCTGTGTTTTTTCCTGAAGGAGGTGCTGGGTAGCATGGTTGCATTTTTCTCTGAAGGAGGGCAGCATGGTTGCATTTTTATTTGGAGAAGGTGTTGTGGGCAGCCCCTATAGCTACATGCTGGGACCTTGTGTGAAGAGGTGGAGGGGCAGCTAGTAGAGGTGAAGATCAGTCCCCTAGAGGCTGCGTTTTTTATGCCCCCAAGTCAGAGGTGGACGGCAGCCCCTGCACCGAGTAGGGGAGAGACACGTGCTACATTTTCTGCAGATATGGGGCAACTAGTAGGGGAGATATAGGTGCTGTGTTTTTTGCAAATCTGGGGCAGCTAGAGGAGGTGCTCAAGGTGCTATGTTTTCCTCTTCCCTCTCTTTTTCTTGGTACACGTGCTACCCGCTGGTTAGAGCAACATTTCTTTGCATTATCTCATTTGCGTTTTTTGGAGGCAGTGGAGGCAGGTGTTCTTTTCCAGGAATGGTGCCTTCCCACATGGCCTTGAAGCCCTTGCTCGGCCAATCTTTGCTTTGTCAGAGTTTTCAGACTCATGGGTGCACACTTGGATTCACATCCTCAAGGTGTGCGCGTGGAAGACAATTAGTCCTTTCTCAACAGTAGAGGGGGTGGGGTCTATGAGTTTGTGCCAGTTCAGCAAAGTTTTGTTGGTGTACAGGTGTTTCCTTTAGGTTCTCAGGGTGTTCACGTTGAGAGGGGGATGTGGTTACTTAGCAAGGTGAGCCACTCCTATTCCCCAAGTAGATGGTCTTCTGGATTATAGGGTACATGCATAGGAGTCTTCATCCCTAGAAACCAGGATGAACATTGATTTGGGATCTTGGTGTACAGGTTGATATTGGCATTCATGCTACATAGGCAAGCTAGGTCATTTGATGATGAGAGCTATTGTCGAGGTTCGCAGGTAGTTGCTCAGTTGCAAAATGGGAAACAGGATGCATGGCAAGTGTACACGTTCATTGGGTATAGGTAGATACTAGTGGAGCAGCGGTTTGGAGAAGATGATTAACATCAGATTGTGCTTTGGGATGATGAGTTGTGGATGGTTGGTTCCACATGGACATGTGACTAGTTGGTTGAGAGCTTGCCCAACTGGGGGTGTTGGGTTTTGGCACGAGAGCTTTCTTGAGCTCAGTGCCATAGTTAACACCAAAGACCTTAGGGGGGGTGTTGCCATGTGACTGGGTGACTCATAGGGGTGTGTGAGTAGTAGTCCCATCACGTGATGGCAAGTTATGGATATAAGTTTGGTTCTCAGGGTGTTCACGTTGAGAGGGGGATGTGGTTACTTAGCAAGGTGAGCCACTCCTATTCCCCAAGTAGATGGTCTTCTGGATTATAGGGTACATGCATAGGAGTCTTCATCCCTAGAAACCAGGATGAACATTGATTTGGGATCTTGGTGTACAGGTTGATATTGGCATTCATGCTACATAGGCAAGCTAGGTCATTTGATGATGAGAGCTATTGTCGAGGTTCGCAGGTAGTTGCTCAGTTGCAAAATGGGAAACAGGATGCATGGCAAGTGTACACGTTCATTGGGTATAGGTAGATACTAGTGGAGCAGCGGTTTGGAGAAGATGATTAACATCAGATTGTGCTTTGGGATGATGAGTTGTGGATGGTTGGTTCCACATGGACATGTGACTAGTTGGTTGAGAGCTTGCCCAACTGGGGGTGTTGGGTTTTGGCACGAGAGCTTTCTTGAGCTCAGTGCCATAGTTAACACCAAAGACCTTAGGGGGGGTGTTGCCATGTGACTGGGTGACTCATAGGGGTGTGTGAGTAGTAGTCCCATCACGTGATGGCAAGTTATGGATATAAGTTTTAAAGGTCAGGTGGTGCTGGCAGGATTGTCAGCTACAATGCTAGAGGTATGTTTCTTCCACTTGGAGTGTTAGCAAGACAGAGAGGCATTCTTGGACCGACTTGAGGGATACATGGAGATCTAGAAACCTTGTATTTGGAGATTGGTACTCAACAAGCTCAGAGTTGGAGGCTTGAGTACCAGGGCTGATGTAGACATTGTGGGCCTTTAGGGTGTCTAGAGGGGGTGCCAACAGGGAGAGTTTGGCACTTTCTCTAAGGAGCAGATTTTTTTTCTTGGAGGTAGAAAGTCAGACGACATCCTTTCTTGGGTTGAAGAGGGAGCACATTGTGTGACAGGTGTGATACAGATTGGGTTGGAGATATGAACATCTAGTGGTTCATTTTTTGGATTTTGCTTGACTTCTAGATCGGCACCAGTTTCTTGGAGTAAGTGGCAAAGGAGGGATCAGATTGACTTCTCAACTTGCTTTGGAGGTTTCCTTTTCCAGATCCTTGGACCAGTTTCTCTCCCACAATCTAAGAGGGGATGTTACCATTATTCATCTCTTAGTAGTGTGCCCAAGTTGAGTATCAGGGGTGCCCAGATTTATCCGGAGCAGCACCATATTTTTCCCTCTGGTTAGGACCCTTGGTTGTAGGGTTGGCACCCATTTTCACATGTTTATATTAGCTAGTTGTGAGTCCTTTTTAGAGCAAGTCGGCTAGCTCCTGTAGGGGCTATAATAATAAACATGTGAAAATGGGTTGGCCACCCATTTTCACATGTTTATTATTAGCTAGTTGTGAGTCCTTTTTAGAGCAAGTCGGCTAGCTAACAATAAACATGTGAAAATGGGTTGGCCACCCATTTTCACATGTTTATTATTAGCTAGTTGTGAGTCCTTTTTAGAGCAAGTTGGCTAGCTCCTGTAGGGGCTATAAAATTCAGGCTCTTATTTCATTCGTACTCACCTTGACAGGGGCTTCCAAGCCCGAGTCCTCCCTTATGGGAGTACAGGTTCATCGTGCCCTCACCTACGGGGACCACCCCTTGCACACAGGGTTGTTTGTATCATTGCTTCTTCATCATAATACAGATTCGTTTTCTTCCTCTGTATGCCTATGTCTCACGCTTTCCACTGCACACTTTTGACAGTTGTATCCAAGCTAGAGGGAGAAAGAGAGAGTGCAGTCGGGTCCTTGTTGTAACACCTCGAAGAGAGAGAAAGAAGAGTTTTGCGTCAATACGCCAAGTAGAGGGAGTCGGGGTGCTTTCCATATGCCGATGAGAAGGAGAAAACTACATGCTGATAGCATGGAAGAGAGAGAGTGTGACTCCTTCGGAGAGAGAGAGAGAGAGAGAGAGAGAGAGAGAGAGAGAGAGAGAGAGAGAGAGAGAGAGAGAATTGGGCTGGCAAAATTTCTCACCTCCACGTACTCCATCCATCGTGTTCCTTTTATGGAAAATACATAACTTACTTCAAATGGTTTTTCAGTACCCACATTTATTGTTTCCCAAGGCCAATAATTTTAATGAATGTGAATACATAACTTCATAAATATAAAGGTTAGAATAACAACATTTAAAATAAATGGATATGCCAAACTTACATGTTCACATGCAATAAAACATGTCCCCATCCAGTGTAATGGCACGACATAAAAGGCTTTCACATGAAAATAAATCATGCAAAAACAAATCCAGCATACAAAGTTGGATGCACGTGCACATATAATGGACGAAATCTCCCTTTCATGAAACTTGTACAAAACATTCTCGTCGAGCACGAAACTGCATGACAAGAGAATGTGAAAATCTTGGCCTTCCTATGGAGTGACAATCCCATAGGCAAGACACAGTACAAATACGGGTCCTTCCATGAAGTGACAGTCCCATGGACAAGACACCATCTTGGCTATACACATGTGGCACGACATAGGCTCCTGTCCATATGACACAATCCTGGTCACACACGGGTTACCCATCCATGTGCCACAAAGTAACTGGCCCTCTTTTACATGAGACACTGGCCTGGCCTCGTGTGAACATGGCACAAATCTAGCCACTCTATGGAGTGACAATGCCATAGGAGTGGCGCCAAAAATGGAGATGGACCAAATGGTGACATCAACTGAAAAGCCTCATGATATGCGTGCAGCAAAGTTGTGGTGTGGGTAATCAACAAAGCTTATCTACCCACTTTGCATCAATAGGTAAATAATTCTTAAACTTCACAAGGTATCTCCTAGAAAGCTCTCCTACTTGTAGCCTTCTCTCCTTATGAAACACAATCTACTCTGGCAGCTGAAGGATCTCCTCAAGCTTATCAATCTCCGGTGGATCTTCTGTGAACGGGCTCCTCAGGATCTGGCCCCACATACTTTCCCCAAAAGACTCACATTAAAGGCATTGTGAATCTTCCAATGACTGAGTAAAGTAAGCTACTTCATTGATTTTTTCAATCACCCTTGAAGGGTCCATAACACCAAGTAGAAAACTTAGGGTATGATCCCTCTCGTCTTGGCCTCTTTCAAAGCCTAGCTTTCTCAAATTTCAACAATACCCAATCAATCACCGTCCTTGACTTGCATGCCCCTTCTATGCTTGTCTTAAGACTGTGCAATGGCTGTCCGCACACCTGACCAAAGGCGACATCCAAATCACGCACATACTCATCCATAAAAATCTCATCCTTTGTACTACGAAGGATGGGTGGAAAGATCACTGTGCCATAAATAATCTCAAACAGGGCCTTTCTTGTGGAGGCATGTACCGTGTTATTATAGGCAAACTCTACAAGTGGAAGATACTTCTCCCATGCACTCTTTTGATCTGCCACATAACACTTCAACAAATCCAACATAGTAGAATTTGCAGCCTCAATTTGACCATCTGTTTGGGGGTGATAAGCAAATGAGAACTCAAGCTTAGTGCCCATGTTGTCAAATACAACCCTCCAAAAGAGGCTCGTAGTCCTTCTGGTGGGGCAAGTAATACATGCACGTATATAAACGTCAATGTATTTACGCATACTTGGCCAAAAGAAATATCTCTCTATCATGCGTGTCGTAGTTAAAATACCTCTATGACCAACATAAGGTGGAGCGTGACATTCCTCCATGACCTTTGGACGCATATCCTTCACCACACATAATCAATTATCCTTCATGAGATAACCGTCTTTAATCACATAAGTGGCATGTGTGTGACTAGCCATCAAATCAACCCAAATATGGTAAAAATTAGTATCCAAATGATATAAATCATGCATGGCAGTCAAGTCCCCATGTGATGCTACTGAAACAGCCAGCCACGTATGGCCTCCTATAGATAAGGCATCTGCCACTACCTTCTTCTTTCCTAGAGTATGTATGATCTGAAAATTGAACATAGAAAGGAAATTTTCCATTCTCATTTGCTTCTCTGAGAGCTTTGTTTGAGATGAAAAGTACCTCAAACTTTGGTGATCGATTTTTACTATAAATTCATTCCCAAGAAGATAATGCTTCCATATTTTCAAGGCATGAATTATAGCCAAGACCTCTATTTCCTAGATGTCCATATGGGTCTCTAAATCATGAAACCTACGGTTTCATAGATAATGCTTTCATAGGCCACTACATGACCCTCTTGATTGAGGACAGTCCCTATGCGATTCCCATAAGCATCACATTCCACCACGAGCGAATGGATTTTGTAAGTCCAGAATGATCAATACAGGCCCACATATGATAGCATGCTTGAGTTGGTAGAAGGTATCCTGCTCATCCTGAGTCCATTTGAAAGTGGTTTTCTTCTTTGTAAGCACATGTAATGGCGAGGCAATCTTGGCAAAATGCCTTATGAACCTCTAGAGCATAATCCAAGGAAGGTATAGACCTCATGTACAATCTGCAACTCTGGCCAATTTGAATGGTTTCAACCTTAGCAGGATCCATTCTCACATCCTCTTTCGATATAATGCACCCCAAATAGTGTATCTGTGAGAGAGAAGTCACTTTTCTTGGCATTTATGAAGAGTTTATGCTTTCACAACTCTTCAAACATTGTGGCCAAGTGAATCCTATGCTCTTGCTCATTCTTGGATAAAACCAAGATGTCATCAAAGAATACACCTGTGAATTTACGATGGGCTCAAAATATCATGTCCATCATACGGTTAAATGTTGTCAAGGCATTGGTCAGGCCAAAAGGCATCACCAAAAACTCATATAATCCAAAAGTTGTCCTAAATGCGATCTTATGGACATCTTGGGGTACCAGACAAATCTGGCGATAACCACTCTTCAAATCAATATGGCTAAAACAAGCCGAACAATCAAGTTTATCTAAGATATCATCTATACGTGGAATCGAACATTGATTCTTGATGGTGAGCTTGTTTAGAGCTCAGTAATCCATGCACATACAGAATTATCCATCTTTCTTTTGTAAAAGAAGCACGGGAGAACAAAAGTGAGAGGAGCTTAGCTAAACCAAACCCTTTATCCAAAAGCTCATTAACCTGCTTCATAATTTCCTCTACTTGTGTATCACTCACATGATATGCAGGTTTGTTAGGTGGGGAACTACCTAGCACAAGATCTATGCAATGATCCTTGAGCCTCTCAGGAGGTAGCTCTCCTAGCAGTGCATCAACAAAACAATCATTATATGCATTAAGAAAATTCAGCATATCTTGAGTCAATACATCCGCATTCACGTTACTTTGTTCAATCTTATCATGAACAAAAACCAAATACGCGAAAAGACTCTTTTTCATTGACTTATTAATTTGGATGTGTAATACAACTGGGATGGAATCCCCCTCTTTGCCAGCATCAATGACATGCATGTAGCCTTTATGCATAAAAGTAATCCTATTTGTTTTGTACTCTTTGCAAGGCTCAAGCCTATGATGCCAAGGCCTACCAAGCACTACATCACATCGATTAAGATGAGCAATCAAGAAGTGCTCATGATCGAAATAACCCTGTATATGTAAGTAGAACTTTCCAATAAGAGGAGTAACCTGCACCTCTTTGCCAACAAAGGCGGCCTCTGCCTCAATATGGGGTCCCATGTCCCCAATCTCTATGCCCAAGGCAACTGCCATCTGTGTAGAGATGAAGTTATCCGTCGCACAATCATCAAACATAAACAAGGTGGGCTAATCCTTGATTGGCCCCCAAGCTTTGCATACCACCCTCTCTTTACCATCATGCTGCTCAGTATTACCTTGTACATCCGGAAAAGCATGCACATTGGTCATAAGTGGCTTGTCCTCTTGCTTTTGCTTGCGGATAGGGCATTGCCTAGACATGTGCTCTTTACTACCACAAGAAAAGCATTTCTCCTCTTTTACATATTTCTCCCTTTGCCGCCCGCGAGTCAGGCCAAACTTATTCTTCTTTGGCCCATTATCTCGTTAGATGATGTATTTTCTGCTTTACCTCCCTTTTAGGCTTCCCGAAAGTTCTTTTTAGGTGTCTGTCCACCTTTTTGCAAGTTTGGGATAGCCCTGTTTTTACTCTTAGAACCCCCATAATCTTGCGTAATTTTAAGCACCAATTGCTCTGTAGCAAGAGTAAACACCATATTGGGGAATATGGGAATTTTCCACAAGTTTGGGACACGTGGTCAAAAGTTTGGATTAACCATAACTTGAACACCACTAATCCAAAATGAGCGCTTTATAGCTCTTTAGATTCCATTTTTCAAGCGCTTTCCAACGATAGGTCATATGATAGGGCTTTGAGAAACTTACAAACATGTTATGCATGTCCCCTTTTTTAAGTATTCAAAAATGGAAATTGGGAAATTCCCAAATTCACTAATATGGTGTTAGTAGATGCTATGAGCTGCTGAAGGGTGTGTTTGGGGTGCAATTCGATGCCCAAACGATAGGCTGGTTGTTGCAACCCAGAGAGAAACGTCTTTTTCTTCTAATTTTCAGTGAGATACATAAAAGGAGTAACCTCAAGCAAAATCTTCTAGAATTTGTTCACATATTGTTGCACTTTCTCATTGTTTTTTTGCTCAATTCTATCCCATTTTTGTCTGAGAGTTTGCTCTGCATTTGGAGGGAAAAACTGGACATAAAATCTATCCTTGAACTCTTTCAAGTACAAATGGGATCCTTGGTGGTCTTCCCCCCTCTTGAAAAATAGCAAGCGTCCTCGATTGCACTCAATGGCATAGTAAGGCATCTTATGAGCAAAGATGCCCCATATGACAAAAGCAATGACCCTCCAATGCATCTAGGTGATGAAAAAATCATCCTGCATAATATGGCCACACCATCATGTGAAAGTAAAACAAATCTTGCTTGTTCCTTCAGAACCTACAACAAAAGTCTAAAACCAGGTGGAAACACGTAACCTGTGTTAGCCAAAAACAAAACCATGCATCATTCTACATATGACACACATATGCATGACACACATGCATTCACAAACAATATGCTCTACCTACTCTAAAGTAATAGTCTAAGGGCTACTCGCCCCCACCGCAAGCCTTATGTCCATGGACATCCCACGCAGGAGTCACGACTAGTGGTACAACATGAGCATAAGAAAGCACTCAATGCATCCAAATAATACATCCAATAAGTACTTTCCACATATGTCCCTCTTGATGCTTTACCCACTCTGCTCATGGCCATCCCACAGGCCAGTGGTGCATCCATGAATGTAATAAAGTACCTAATGTATCATACAAACATACATGCATCACGCCACACAATCGAGAGTATTACCCATGTATTCTCAAGGGTAGCAGGATCCAATGGCACCAAAATACAATAATACCTCAAAAAGTGTATGCATACATGCACAAATAGATTTCGATCCATATATCTATGAACCAAACGAACTCCAGGATTGCTCGCAAGACATACGCCCTCCATAGAGTCTCAAAGTGTTAGCTCAGGTTGCCACAGACTTTGAGCTCAACCAAACCATGCCATTCCATAGGAGACCAGCTCCACAAATAGCATCATCTCAATATCTAATTGACCAATCCTGTGTTCAAGAACAACCAGAACCATATGACAAAGATCAATGCCCCAATCTTCCTCAGTCATACCTTAGTTCCAAAGGCAAAAAACCATCCATAGTTACAGTTATAGTTCATGGAGCGACCAACTATGAACCATACCCAACCTTACCATCTCATGTGACTAGTACACAATATCATAGAAGTCCCATAAGTAGATGTATTGTCAGATGTATTGACAACTGAGCATGTGTCTGTAACAAGGAAGCGGAGGTGATATCCCCCTCTTGAGCATTAGGCAATGCTCTAGACCCTAGCTCTGCTAAACCTGAATGAGTCGTAGCAAAAGTCGACTCCTACTCAAAAGCATCAAGATAAAGCTGCAATACCTGAGGTGAATTTGCTAAGTCATCCTCCTTCATCCATTGGTGAATAGTTCTTGAACTTCACAAGATAGCGACGGGAAACTTTACCTTGTAGCTTTCTTTCCTTACGTGCCAGTATCTGCTCGGGAATAAGAACCTCATCAAGTTCCTCCACTTCTGGTTGAGCCTCATCTGATACATCCTCAAGCACCCAAAACCTACTTGCACTCCACCCAAGCAGTAAGCACAAGTCCCTAATGAAGCATAGTAGATCACCACTGCTAAACATAGAAAGAAATTGCCTTCCAAACCCATGAAGCCTCCATGAAGATACCACTGGTGACAAAGTGTTGGAAGCCATATCCTCCATGAAGATACCACTGGTGACAAAGTGTCGGAAGCCATATCCTTCAACCCATCTTTTGCACCATAACACTTCAACTTCTTCTTGTTCTTGGCTGCTTCTTGTCCTTATTGTCTTTTCTCCTAAGCTTCACCCTTAGCTTTTTCTCTCCACCTCATATAGGCAAAGACACATGATCCTACACTGCCTCTTGCACTTCCTTTTGACTTTCCATGTGTTAAAGCTTTTGATGTAACTCTCATGAGACAACCACGAGCTCTGTAAGATTCCTCCCCAGCCTCTCAAGATGTCCAGCATCTTCCCCTGTAATCAATTCCCTCTTCAGAAATATAAAAGATCTTGTCTCTGCCTGTTTTGGCATAGAGAGAGAAAATTATCCTAGAGAGAGAATATTCAGATTTTGAATATTTTTAGATAGAAAAATTTCTCATATTATTAAAATGAGTTCCCCTGAAACTGAAATTCAGAAAGAACTTTCCAATGTGCAATTGGAATTAATTGGAAATGGGTATAAAGGACCTTAGCCTAAGGGTCTAGATTTTCAGAAATTTTTGGATTATGGTCCAATTAAGGTTCCTGTGGGCCAATAGGATCAATCCATGTGTGGGGAGGAGATATATCCAATTTGTAAAAGAAGATACCCAAAAATGAGTAAATTCTCACATAAGATGAAGAGCTGACTATGTACAAGGTCTATTAGTAAGAAACTATGAGTAATATAAAAAATATGAGATATTTTGGGTATAATGATTCCATTTTGACACATATGTAAGGAAGGGGAGTCCCTTTAATGAGGTGCATACTTCACATGCTTGAATGAGTTTTAAACTCAAAAATAATGTGATATTTTTATGTCTCCTCTCTCTTGAACCAAACCAAATCAAAATGGAACCAAACCGAATCAAAAAGTAACCAAACTAGGTCCAAATCTAGTCCAAATTCAACCAAATTGAAATCTGGAAAATTCTAGAAATCAGTTAGCTTTGGTTAGAGCTTCCCTCTCCTATAAATAGAACATGAATCCTTTGAAAAAAATAGGAGAATTTTACTATACTAGAGTTATGCTGAAATAATGCTAATTTCTACTATTCTCTAAAATTCTCTCCAAATTGAAGAAATTGGAGCTTCCCTCTTTCTTTAATCCCCATTGGTGGCTCCATCAACATACTTAACCAATTGATTGGTTGGGGGCCTCTACCACCGTGAACAAAGAATCAAGCAATTTGTAAGGTAAATGGTGAATTTAGATCTTTTCTATAATTTCTCAATGTTTCTCTCTTCTCAACCCCTCTCAAGATTGAGAAGCTTAATTGGAATGGTTTTTTAATGCTATTGAAGTTAATTGATGAATGGTAGTGAAGAGTTACATAATTTGATGAATCCTATTGAAGTTAATTGATTAGAATTACATAAATTTCCATTTATGCTTAATTCTAATGGTTTTATGTAATTTCTCTCTCTCACTCAAGAAATGGTCATACTCATGACCCATTCTCAATCCAAATGAAGCTTTTCATAAAGCTTTTCCTTAATCCAAGATTAATCTATGCTTGAGGCCAAATTAATGCCTTTTTTCTATGCTTTTAGTTGATGTATTTCATGAATATTGATGATTCAATCCATTATGGATTAATGATCCAATTAGGGATCATTCTAATTATTTTCTTAATGATAAGCTTTATCCCTTAGAAAAATTGAGATTTATCGGTCATAGCAGAGCGGAGCTATGGCAAAATTTTTAAAAAAATTACACATAAAATAATTTCATTCAAAGCATGAAAAGAGGACTTCCTACCATATTCTAGGAATTATCATCCTAGATTAATTGAACATGCCGTGAAGAGCTCTAAAAAAGTTCACGGCATGAACGAGTTTTTCTAAACTTTCACGATTCTTAATCTTGACATACCTCATGGCACCAGAGGTGTCAAGCGAGTTTGATTTTTTTGCGAGCTTTATTTGGCGAGCTTTTTGGAGAAAAGATAGGTTTATGCAAGCTTATAACAAAAATGATACATTTTGGTGAGCTTTTATATAGTAAGTATTTATGAAAGAGAAATAAATACATTCACATACATACATACATATATACATATATACATACATTCACATACATACATACATACATATATACATGCATATTCTCAAACATACCTACCTACCTACCTTCCTACATATATACCTACCTACCTACCTACCTACCTTTCTACATATATACATACATATATACACACATGTGTACAATACATACATACATACATGCATGCATACTCCCAAACATATACATGCATGCATACATACATACCTACATACCTACCTACCTACCTACCTTCCTACATATAAACACACATTTTATGTCAAAGAAACTTAAATATAGACACAAACATACCTATCTATGTACCTTCCTTCTAATACATACAATTTATGAGACAAGGATACTTCAACTTTTCATGCATACTCAAAGACCAATATTTATTTCAACACAAGTAAAAACAAGTATACCCGGTTCATATTTTCTTACAAAAAGATTGAGTTCACATTTCCTTTACAAGAAGATATATGGTTGGTACAACTCCTTTACCATAGCGTTGCAAGCTACCTACAATAAGACTTTAGAGTACGTGACAGTATACTCCATCCCAAAGCAAGACAAAAATATTGGGTTCAAATTTTCTTACAAAAAGATTGACTTCACATTTCCTCAAGCTTAAGTAGGCACAAACATGAGAGGCTTGATTAAAGCTTAAGTATAGGCACAAACATCCTTGCTTCGAGGACGTGATAATATAATGTCCACATCCTCTGGTGATAGTGTCGGTTGATGCATTACCATATCCTCATTCTTATGTAATCCCAAAACTCACAAGAAGACAAAATAGATATGCTTACATGCAACGTAAGACTTTCCTCTAGATTCTCTTTGCATGAAATCAGGACATGTACACCAAGGTTGTACCTTGATGTGTATAAAATAGTCCTCTCCACTCTCACATGCCAAATGAAAAATAGAGTAGGGGGACGGCTGCATTGCACTCTCATTAAGGACTGTCGTTGTCATGGCCTCGGCACTACCAATCCTCTTTTCTTCTTCACACCGCATGCGATTCACCAAGTCCATGCCTGATGCTGGTCCTCGCAAAGACATCTTAAAGACATAACATTTATCATCAGGGCCACCTTGTCTTGGGAAACGGCTACCTTGTATAAATAAATAGCGGGATCTTCTCTGTATAAGAAGGATGCTATCAAAGCCCTCTCCTGCTGGCATCAATTTTCTTTTCTCCTTGGATATAATGCGTCTAAAACTAAAAAACATAATTTCACAATAAAGAGAGGACCGAATGTAGAAAAATACATCCAAATATAATTAAGTTACAGAATGAATACTCACCTCTGGTTTTCCACAAGAGGACTCAACTCCTCCAAAAAATTGCAGAGCTCATGATCCCCAATACTTGTAGTAGGTAGCTCATCATTTTGATTCATCATGGAGGAAAACAACATATCCTTCACAATATCCATCTGTATTTTTCGAGGACCTGCACTTCTCTGGGCTTTCAACACTTGAGAAACAAACATTTTCACGCGCTCCAACATTGACCTTGAAGTTCTTGGCTGAACTCGATGTTCATGCAGCCCAGTGTGGAGCATCATTCTTGTAATAGTTGTGTCACGAGGCATTACGTAATACACAACACATCTACACACTTGCACATAGTGTGCTGAAATGATAAAACAAGGTGGAGCAATCACGATTGAGAATGGTCATGGATAAATTTTTTTATAAAAAATATACAAATATATATATAAATTCTAAGTTAAATATGTATCTTTATATATTAATTTATTATATGTATGTTTTAAATTATACATTTATTGGTTCTAAGTATTATATGTATCTTTTTATATTAGTTTTTTATATGTAAGTAACCTTTAAAATGAAAATAATATGTAACCGTCTATAGGCCCTATGTATTCATTGAGTTTGAATAAGAGAGAAAAAGAGAGAGAGACCGAGACCAGAGAGAGAAAAGGAAGACAGAATCTAGATCTTCTCCTCCAGTTCCGAGCTTGGGCCAAGAAGGTAAGCACTCCAGCAACCCCAGATATCGTCTGAACACACCCTAAAGGACGTGGAAGGAGTGGAAAAATACTTTAAATAGTAGACGATTATTATTATTGACATCAAGGTTTATAGTTCGAGTTCCTGTATTTATATCCTATATGTATCTACATCTAACCAACTGTATTAATCATCCAAATGGAGACTCTCAACTCAGCGGCGGTGGAGGTGGAGGTGGAGATGGAGGTGGTCCAGGCAGGTGTGATCTCCCCCTTGCCCCCTGTTGCTCCGGCCAGTCCAGGCACCCGGCAGAGCCGGGGGATGGAGGTGGAGGTGGAGGTGGAGGTGGATATGGAGGTGGTCCAGGCAGGTGTGATCTCCCCCTTGCCCCCCGTTGCTCCGGCCAGTCCGGGCACCCAGCGGAGACCATCCCCCGGCTCTGCTGGGTGCGTGGACTGGCCGGAGAGGGGTGGCTATGGCTATGCCTGGCCGCCTATTCTGATGGCTGGTTGCCTCCTATTACGCTAGCAATGCCTCTGCACAACCTTCCTGTTTCATCAGTTGTCCTCTCAGACTGCCCTTCTCCGCCACCCAATGTCTTCAATCACCAACCTTGCCCACACTTAAAACAGGTATTCTGTGGCGGTTTTCTACACCTGTGCCATTAGTCTTCCGGTTGCCTCCACCTCCGCCTCGGTCTCCGCTTCCGCTTCCTCCTCCATGGCTCACAAGATTGGCAAGTCGACCTGCCGTAGGCCCTCTATATTATCCTAGTCAGTAGTACCCTTTGCATGTAAAAAAAGGGGGATGCTTCAAGGGGATCATGGCCATCCGAAGACTGAAGACATGTGTTATGGCTAAGCATCAAATTTTAAATATTTAACGAGATAATATAGCGTAGAACTATATCATCCTTAAAATTCTACAAGCTCATGGGATTAGGTATGCAACAATGGATAGTAATGAGTATGCTCTTCTATTTAATCATGCTCGCACAATGGGGTGTGTGGCATACGGGTAAGGATAGTAATGGGCTATTTTTCTATCAATAGGGACTGATAACGATGAAAAAATTGTATTCATTAATTAACCAAGCAAGAGACATCGTGTAAAACATTATTTTATTAAGTTCGAATTTTAATCTAAACGTTATTCTATTAATCTCAACAAGCTTGTTTCCATCAAATTGCAATTTTTTCGGTTTTCGTCATCTCTTCCTCACCGCTTCGACGCTGTGTTTCAGAGGCTGAGACCTCCTTTCGTGTGCGTTATCATGCAGGCATACAATCAAGGAGCCGCACAATGATCTCAGTGGTGGCTGTGGCGCCGTCTTCCCCACCGAAGAGGAGCATGTAACTCCTGAGTAGCTCCCGGAGGCCAGCGTTCTTTAGCACTTGGTAGGCCATGGGATTTCGCAACATGCACAGATAGCAGCCAAGAGGTGCTTGGATAGCTTGATACTGGCGGAGCTTGGCTTTTCTGAGGCATGCACAATGAAAAAGAGGGTCGTGCAGTGCTTGTTGTCATAGAGGACGTACGTGCGCGTCAGAGCTAGGATCTGGAGGTGCTCCGTGTTCGGCCTTGTCAGTGGAGTTTGCATGTGCGGCTTCTAATGGAGGGTTTCGTTGAGAGGCGTCGATGGGGGATGGTCCTGCCAGTCCAGCCACCCGACAGAGCCAGGGGATGGTCTGCGCTAGCGCAGACCATCCCCGGCTCTGCCGGGTGGCTAGACTAGCCATTAGTCTTCCGGTGTGAAGAGGCCATCCTATGGTCGTCAGATGTTGGAGGACGTGGTGGCTTTTGACAATGAGATCCAAGAAGCGGTCCAGGATATGGCTGGGCTCCTACTCCACACCTGAGGCGGCGGCCATCCAAATCTTCCCGGCAACGCTCCTCCGGCAGAGCAGCCGCAACAAGCGGTTTCGAGGGGTTCGCATGCGAAGCTGGGGTAAATGGGTGTCGAAAATCCGACAGCCCCCGCCTCGATCTCCGCCGCTTCCGCTTCCGCCTCCATCACTCACAAGATCAGCAAGTCGACCAGTCGCCTCGGCTCCCTCTCCAAGGTGCTCGTCTATTACGACGTCAATGTCATCCGCCCCAAAGAATACTGGGACTACTAATCCATCAATGTCCAGTGGGCATATATGGCAAAGGTTGTGCAGGTTGTAGAGCCCACATGCATTTGAGGCTATTGGAAATGTGTGTTGGGAGAAAGCTATGGATGAGGAGATGGATGCACTATATGGAAATGAAACTTGGGATTAGTGCAATTGCCTGAAGGCAAGAAAGCCATTGGATGCAAGTGGGTGTACAAAGTAAAACATAACAGTGATGGAAGCATAAACAGGTATAAGGCTAGGTTGGTAGCCAAAGGGTATGCACAGACATATGGCATTGATTATGAGGAAACTTTCAGCCCAGTTGCCAAGATGGCAACAGTTAGAGTTGTGATAGCAGTGGCTGCATCAAAGCAATGGTCTTTACATTAGATGGATGTAAAGAATGCATTCTTGCATGGGGATTTGTAAGAAGAGGTGTATATGTTGCAACCACCTGGTTATGAGGATGTGAGTCACCCCGAGCATGTTTGCAGGTTGAAGAAAGCCTTGTATGGCTTAAAACAAGCACCAAGAGCATGGTCTGACAAGATTTCTGAATATCTTGTCACTATTGGCTTTCATGTAGCCAATGCAGATTTCTCGCTGTATGTGAGACATGGTGATAGAGGGGTTGTGCTTGTCATCTATGTAGATGACTTGATCATTACGGGGGACCATGATGCAGAGATCTTTGATGTGAAGGTCTTGCTTAGACAGAAGTTCGAGATGAAGGATCTGGGGGAGCTCAAATATTTCTTGGGCATTGAGGTGATTAGGTCACCACATGGTATTGGATTACTGCAGAGACAGTATGGCTTGGACATGTTGTCCAAGTATGGTATGACAGGCTGTAAGCCTATTTTCGTGCCATTGGATCATAATGGCAAGTTGAGTGCAGATTCAGGAGAGATCTTGGAGGATCCTACTATGTATAGGCACATAGTAGGAAGCTTGATCTACATGACGATCACCAGACCAGATTTGAGCTATGCTGTTGGGTTGGTGAGTCAGTTTATGCAGGTTCCACGGAAGCCGCATTTGGATGCATTGAGATGCATACTGAGGTATGTGAGGTCTACTTTGCATTGTGGACTATTTTATGAGACTGGGATAGAGATATGTGTACATGGGTACACAGATGCTGATTGGGCTGGTAGTATCTCAGATAGAAGATCTACTAGTGGCTTCATGTTTTCTTTCGGGAGTGCTGCTATGACTTGGAGCAGCAAGAAGCAGCCTACGATTTCTCTATCCAGTACTACAGAGGCCGAGTACAGAGGAGCTGCTATGGCAGCATGTGAGGTAGCTTGGTTGAGAAAGCTACTTGTTGCAGATTTGGGTCTATCAGTGAATAGACAAGTTGTCATTTTCTGTGACAACATTAGCAGTATACAGTTGGCCCAGGAACCCAGTTTTTCATGCTCGCACGAAGCATATAGAGGTCCACTACCATTTTGTCAAAGAGAAGGTCTTGGCAGGAGACCTTGACCTTGTTTATGTCAGCACACATGATCAGGTAGCTGACATCTTCACCAAAGCATTGGGTATACAGAGAAGCTCCGCAGATTCAGGGCTTCGCTTGGTGTACATGAGATGGAGTTGAGCTCGAGGGGGAGTGTTGAGATATCGAGCTCGTCTAGTGAGGCGGTGGACACTGATGACCCGCCTAGGGGATAGGCCCTACACTTACACCACTGGCATGGTTGGTGAGATCTTGGGTGATATGCGGCCAATGGTATGACAGGTTGTGTGACAGCCATTCTAGAGACTGGCATAGTTATAGCACCAGCTCATTTAGTTGGGTTCACACTATAGAGAACCCTTGTATGTATTTGGTTGAGTACCTTTCATATTGTGTGTACTCTTATCTTGTATATGGTGTGTTGAGTGTTGAGTAAAGAAGAAGAAGATTTTCAGCCTCTCACCTTGTGTGTTCTCTATTAGGGTTTTGTGAGTGTGTGTGTGCTTGCAAGAGCTCAAGCTCTCTTCCCCCCTGCATTCTTTCATATGGAACCACCCTGACCTCACCTTTTGGGTTCCTTGGGAGAATGAATAGAGGATTGGATAGTGGTCTAATAGAGCTATGCTTTATTTCACTTTCACTTTAGTGTTTAAGTAGCTGTTACATATGGCTGATGAAGAGTAGCAATGATCCAGTCTAGCCTTTCTCATCTAATTGCCTTGCCTACCATTTCCCCAAGTGAAATCATAGTCGCATGCCATGTCATGAAGGGTATGAATGCCCTTAAAATCTAACCAACGTGTCCTTTTGAACCTCTGACAGTTTGACCCAAGTTTGAGAGTCTCCCCTATGGGGATTCTACCATGTTAAAGTCCCCTACAAGGATGATGGGATCCACAAAATGCATTAAAGATTCCCATAGTTCTGCTTTGGTGACCAATTTTTTATAGTCCTTTCTCTATTATCATCTATTATTCCTTTTGTGTTATAGGAAAGAATATTGAACTTAGTCATAACTTTTGATTTTTTGGGGGGGTTTAGACGACTCTTGTGACCTTTTCTTTATGGGAATCGGGGAACTCATTCCTCCTACCTGGGATTACCTTTTTTGTTTCTTAGAGGGAGGGATTCTTCTTCACCTTGAGATTGTCCTTGATCAAGATTGATTTTGGATGCATCCTGGAAGTCCATGTCTTATATTTCCTGGAAGTCCATGTCTTATATTTCCTTTTCCAGATCACTATCCTAGATCTAGGTGTTTGGAACTTCCTCATCCTCCTCACTTGAGGAATACTTGCAGGTTTGTGAGGGGTCTAGGACACAGAGATATTTTGGGCCCGATATGAGAAAATTAAAGGGACCACAGAAAGAGAGACAAAGGGGAATTTCTGAGCACCCACTGTCTTGCCCCCAAAGCATTAAGAGCCATACCCTCCTCTCTCTGAACAGGAAACAGAAATAGTTATTTGAAAAATACCGTGTATGCTCGACTACCAGGCCTTGGGAGGACCAGTTATTTCTAGTCCAAGACTTTAAGACTTCAGCTAGGGCTCTTGGTCCATAAGCACAAACCAATAGGGGCCTGGAGACTGGTAAGTTTGTTGCCACTCTTGAACAACATTTGTAGGAAGAGTGACAGAAATCTTACCATTTCTATCTGCTCTCTACAACTTCTCCTCTAGTAAATCCAATACTTCCGGTTTGGTGATGTTGGGGTCCAAGTCGACGTGGAATCCTCCTGGCTTCTTCATGAGGGCTCCCTTTAGTTGTAGCATTTCCCTCTCTATCATATAGAAGAATTGGTAAGTCTCCAAGGTTTTCTTGTTTTTGGAGCTCTGGCTGGGGCCCTCTTGCTGCTCCAGAAATAGAAATTCAAAAAGAACTTTCCAATGTGCAATTGGAATTAATTAAAAATAGGTAAAAAGGACCATAGCCTAAGGGTCTAGATTTTTTGAAAATTTTGGATTAAGGTTTCTATGGACCAATCAGATTAATCCAAATGTAGGGAGGAGATAAATTGAAGAATAAAAGAAACCCCCCCAAAATGAGTAAATGCTCACATAAGATGAAGAGTGGACTAAGGACTAAAGAAAGCAATTAAAAAACTAATTTTTGACACCTCAGAGTGGGGATCTCCCCTCATGAAGGAGGCACCTATTTTTCTCATCATTACCCCCCATTTTAAATCAATTGAATGAGATATTTCATCTCTCCTCTCTCCTATCTCAAAACTAGATCCAAAAAGTAAGCTGAACTGACACAAAAATGGTCAAAAGTTGACCAAACTAATTTGGAAAATTCTAGAATCAGTTTGCTTAGTTAGAGGCTCACTTTTTCCTATAAATAGAAGCCTCCCCTTTTGTAAAAGCTCAATGGTGTTTATGCACTGTTACTCTGCTCCTGTCCTGAGCCTTCTACATTGAATTTTTTAATAATTCAATTGTTTTTGGCCTAATCCTCTCCAAAGTTAATTGGTGGCCACTCTTGCTTCAAAAAGAGTAGAACCCTCAATCCCTTAAACCAAAGGAGAGCTTACAAGCTCCATGTAAGCTAATTTTCTTACTGGTTTAATGAAGAATCTATGGTTTTCTTCATTTTTATGTTTTGTAGTTAATTGAAATAAATTCAAATGCTATGCGTTGATGAAAAGGCCACCCCCTTCTCTTCTTTACACTCCAACCTTTCTTAATCCTAAAAAGATTAACTAAGGGATTAACTAAACTCTTCTTATTGTTTACTCTCTTGAATTTTAGAAAATTGTGTAGATTAGAATTCTATGAATCTAATTTGGATTAATTTAAGTTAGAATAGAATGACAAAAATGAGAAATGGTCAACCATACAAAGGAGGTTATGGCAAAATTTTCCAGAATTTTGTGAAAAAGAAAGTTTGTTTTTATGTTATTCCAAAAGAGTAATTCCCACCATTTTTGCATCTAAAAGAAATATTCTAATTACTCCATGTACATATTCACCTAGAATATGCATGGATTTCACTGATATTAATTATTAAAATTAATTTTTATGTATAGAAAGATGCATAAAGTAATTATTTTTATTTCAAAAGTGTTATTCTAATTAAAATTCATTTTTATGCAAAGAAAGATGCATAAAGGATTTATTTTTATTTCAAAAGTGTTATTCTCATTAAAATTGATTTTTATGCATAGAAAGATGTATAAAGGAATTATTTTTATTTCAAAAGTGTTATTCTCATTAAAAAAGATACATACATGATTTATTTTTAATTCAAAAGTGTTATTCTCATTAAAATTGATTTTTATGCATAGAAAGATGCATAAAGGAATTATTTTTAATTTAAAAGTGTTATTCTCATTAAAATTGGATTTTATGCATAGAAAGATGCATAAAGGAAATATTTTTTTTTTCAAAAGTGTTATTCTCAATAGCTTGCTGAAGCTTCCACTCCCCCCTGCTCGCATTGCAGCTTGCACGCACACCCCCTCCTTACCTCCTGTCTGCCTTCATGCCTGCTTCCCCGTCTCTGCTCATTAACGCCCCCCCGTCTCTCTGCTCACATTTGCTGCCTCTTCACATTCGTGCCCCCCCGCCTGTGCTCATTCGCGCCAGCCCCGCCGCCTCTGCTCTTTCGCGCCAGCCCCCTCGCCTCTGCTCATTCGCACTAGCCCCCCCCCCCCCCCCCCCCGCCTGCTCTTTCGCGCCAACCCCCCTGCTCCGTCTCCTTCGTCCCCTCCCTTTTTTTGTTTTTTCTCACCTGCCCCCCGGCCTTTGTTTTAATCCCCTCCCCTCATTTTCTTTCTGCCCC
The DNA here is from genome assembly GCF_041138505.1 of Cibotium barometz. Classification (NCBI taxonomy): domain Eukaryota; kingdom Viridiplantae; phylum Streptophyta; class Polypodiopsida; order Cyatheales; family Cibotiaceae; genus Cibotium; species Cibotium barometz. Next base: position 10,930,130 of record NC_141086.1, on the reverse strand, counting down.
TGTTGTTCTTCCGCCCCTCCCTGCTCCGCCTCTTGTGCAGCTTGTTTCTTGCAGGGCTTTCCATTTTTGCTTCGCCTTTCGACAAAGCTTCAGACTCTGATGGAGGCTCCTCCCGCCCCAGGGACTCTTCGGCAGCCCCCTCGCCCGCCCCTGAGGATACCCCCATCAGGCTTTCTCTCTCGCCAGAAGAGGAAGCGAGCCTCGCCGCAAAGGTGGAATGCCTCCAGGCACATTCCACCATCTGCCAGTCGGCACTCGCCCCAGTAGAGGGGAGATCCGGGATCTTCTCCAGGCCCGTCTTCTTACAGATGTGGGCAAGATCTTGGACGTTTAGCTACTGGGCCGTGGACACTACCAGATTGAGTTCGAGATAGCCCAGAGCGTGGCCCAGGTCCTAGCCATGAGTCCCCTTGACATCAAGGGTGCTTGGGCCTTCTTCAGACCTTGGCAGCATGGCTTCGACCCAATAGCCGAGCAGGGAGAGTGCCTATTTCATGTCACAGTTTTCTTCCCTAGACTCCGCCACACGAGTACCTTCCGCTCCTTTCTAAAATAGGAGCATTGGTGGGTTCGGTGCTTGGGACTGGCCCCACAGTAGCTTCAGTGGTGTGGCTAGAGCAATTGGCTTGCCTTCGGCAGAGTTCTGGTTTCTGACATCTCCTCTCTTCTGAAGGTCATTCAGTTACCTAGGATAGGGGGGGATGGATTGATCAGAGTGGAGTTCTCGGGGCTCCCGAACCAGTGTTTTATATGCAGGCAAGTCGGCCATTTGTTGGCCAAGGCGTGCCCTTGCAGGAGACCCCGACCTTCACCGCAACAGCAGGCCCCCGCCGATGGCCCACCCACAGATGCGGCTCGGCAGGCAGCCTCCGGGACACTTGCTTACCCACACAGAGACCAGCATCACTCGGTTCTAGTGAGGAATAGCTTCACTCCCCTCCAGGAGGAGACCCCAGTGCAGACTGAGGATCTGGAGATGCCAGCACCCCCTCCTTTGCCCCCACCCCCCACCCCCACCCACCCTTCCCTGTCCCCCCCCTCCCGCCTCGCTTCCGCCTTCGCCTCCTCCCATTCCCGCTATGCCGTTTTGTCAGCGGCTCCTTCCCCACCCCCTTCTCCCCCCCCCTCCCCCTCCGCTCGCCTCAGATCCTCAAGAGGCCCTGGCAGTACCCTGGCGCTCACCTGCTGTCTGGCAGGCACTGAGCACCGACCTTGCATGAGCACCGCAGAGGAGACCTACCATGCCGATTCGGGCTTCACGGATATCCTCTATTCCCAGTCGGCTGAGTAGGCTCGACATTAGTCAGCGCTCGGAGGCTTTTGACTACTCCTTCACATGGCTTTTTGGAGCAGAGGGCCCCCATGAGCCAGCACCCATCAGAGTGCATGTGGTGATACCTCCAGCCCGAGGGGAGGAGGCACTTGATTCAGCGGTGGCCTTCTCCTTCCCTCTCTGTGGCACTAGTGACAGGGAGTGGACTCTGGATCTCGCTCTTAGCATACTAAAGACTCAGGCAGTTGAGTTTTCTCATCATGTGAGCAATCTGGAGGTGACAGATATGATAGGCTGACTCTGGGAGCTGGCTCACTGAATCTTTGATTCCGGGAGTGCGGATGCCTCTGGGGTTCGCCACTTGGTGGTTCGCATATAGTGGCAGACCTAGCACGCGACCCTCGATATGTATGTATACATGAGGTTGCTCTCTCTGAGCGGGAGGCAGTCGCCATGGGACACAGCCCACTGGCGCCTGATCCAAGATTCTTGCAGCACACCGGGTGGGTAGATTCGTAGGGTGGGAGGTAGTCATGTTACAGTGCACGGCACGGAGCTTGCAGCTTGGGAGCGTTTTTGCATGACACTGCAGATTAGTGATGCATGGCAGCATGAGGCTTTCTCCCGCTCTCAGGACAGTCTTAGTTTTTCTCGGTCGGATCGTCGGTAGGGAGGGACTAATCTATCATGGATTGATCGCTTCTATGTGGGTGATAAGTTCGGGGAGCATGGGGGCTCCGTTGGCATTATCACTGGCACTTCTTTTTCAGACCATGCGCCAGTTATTTTGACACTTGAGGAGGGGACACGGGAGACCAGCTTGCAGTTGAGGATCCCAGAGAGGATACTTACAGATTCCAGTCTTTCTGAGGACATTGAGAGGATATGGCATGATAGTCAAAGCTCTAACCTAGATGTAGCAGGCCAGTGTGCCTAGGGACTCATCGAGCTCAGCTCTTTTTTGCACACAGTAGCCTTGACACGGCTATGAGAGACACGAGAGCGGGAGCGCCGCTTGAGACGTAGCCTTGCCTCGCTCAAACGCCTTCAAGAGCAGCAGCCTATATGTGAGTGGGTGGCGTCCCAGCTGAGCCAGGCACGCCAGGAGGTTAGAGAGGTAGAGGAGCAGAGACATGAGTTCTACTATCATCGCCAGGCCTCACAATGGACGCAGCTTAAGTGGACGCAGCTTGGTGATAGAGTGGCTCGGGAGTTCTTTGAGATTACCGGACCCCACCATGCTCGAGCAGGTGTATGCCAGCTCAGGACACCGGACGGCTCGTTAGCCATTGAGCCCAGGGAGATTAGAGCCATTGCCACTGAGTTCTATTGAGACCTACTCTTAGCGGAGCCAGCCACCACAGAGGCACGTGATGCTTGCAGACAGACTATGTGGGCCCATGTACAGAGGAGAGTCAAAGATCGTATGCGCACAGTTCTCGGTGAGCCTCTTTTCAGAGGATGAGCTTGTTGAGGCTTTGAGGGTCCTTCCGTGCCATAGCTGCCCTGGGGAGAACAGATTGACGCTTGCCTTTTTTATGCGCTATTGGGACATTTTGGGGCCAGGCCTCCGCAGGGGCTTTCAGTATGTTTTGGACACTGGGGTGATGCCACAGAGCTTTTCAGAGGGCTTGATCTTTCTTATCCCCAAGGGGGAGGGAGTGTCTGATGATATTCGACAATGGAGACCTATCACGATTCTCAACATTGTCTACAAGGTCCTGGCCAAGGCCTTGAGTTTGAGGATCCAGCCCTTCCTTAGCGAGTTGATTCATGCTACCCAGACGGGATTCATCAAAGAACGCAGTATCCTTGACAACATTTTCACCTTCTAGGAGAGGCGACGGCCCGAGCTAGATTTCTTGGCAACGAGGACCTGGTCGTTATGCTTCTCGATTTTGAGAAGGCATACGATAGAGTTGATTGGGGTTTCCTAGAGGGCACTATGCTTTGCTTGGGTTTTGAGCCAGTCTGGATTCGAGGGGTGGCGGCTCTATATTCCACAGCTCGTAGCCAGGTGCTGATGGTAGGAGAATGGGGGCCAAATTTTGAGTTGACTAGATCAGTCGGTCACGGGTTTTGAGCCAGTTTGGATTCGAGGGGTGGCGGCTCTATATTCCATAGCTTGTAGCCAGGTGTGCTGATGGCAGGAGAACGGGGGCCGAATTTTGAGTTGACCAGATCAGTCCGTCTCACGGGTGCCCTCTCACCCCGTTTCTTTTTCTCTTCATTGCTGTGAGGCTATGAGCATGTATCTGACAGCAGAGGAGGTTGGTTTGAGAGGACTCCAGCTCCCAGTCCGGGGTGAGGACCTGGGCTTTCTGCCATGCCAAGCTTTGTATGGAGTAACAGACTGCAAGGCCTTAGTGGGACACCTGTTGAGTACATATGCAGCACACATGACAGCCTCAAGCCAAAACGCATGTGGCAAAGCTTGGCTCTTGACCATATCGTGCCATCTCCATAAGTGACATGTTTTTCCTCTTAGCAACACCATTTTGCTAAGGGGTATACGGCACTGTACATTGGTGTTTTATCCCACGACTAGCCAGAAATGCATCAAACTCTTTAGACATGTACTCCCCTCCTCGATCAGAATGGAGGGTGCCCACAGTACAATTGGATACATTTTCAACCACAAGCAAAAACTGTTTGAAGCACACAAACACTTCGGACTTTGCCTTCAGTGGATATACCCATGCATGCCTTGAGTAATCATGAATGAAAGTCATGAAGTACAAGTGTTTACCAAATGACGGAGTTTGCATAGGCCCACATACATCACTATATGTACAAGTGTTTACCAAATGACGGAGTTTGCATAGGCCCATATACATCACTATATGTACAAGTTGCAATTTGCGAGTGGCCCTCACAGAACCATCCTTTGGAAACACAGAACGCTGCATTTTGCCCAAAATACAGCCTTCACAAACATGTTTCAATGGTGCCTCAAGAGGGGGCAATGAAGCAACCATATCAAATTTCTGCAAACGCAGCAAACTAGCAAAGTTCAGATGACCAAAACGAGCATGCCATAGTTTTGCATCTGAAACTGCCTTTTCATCAGAAATTGCATTTGCTGAATCTTCCACACACTTGTCATAAGAATTGAGCCTATATAGCCCACGAAACAAGGTGCCAGATACAATAATCATATCACTAGAAGTCAAATCATGAATAGTACATTTGTCATCCACAAATTTGACTACAAGTCCAAGTCCAAGTCTAGCAAACACATAGACAGACAATAGATTCTTCTTTATCCCTGGCACATACAAAGCATCTGAAAGTGTGAAAGCACTGCCATTTGCAGTAGTAAGCATAATTTTACCAATGCCCTTCACTGGGTAAGAAGCATTATTAGCACATGTGACAGTATTCCCATTAGGGATAGCCTCCAGACAAGTGAACATATCACGATACGAAGTAATGTGCTTTGTAGCACCACTGTCAAAATACCATACATTAGAGTCAACAGAAACTGCCAAACATGCATCATGTACAGATGTGTCATACTGGCAATACATGCTAAATGTCCATTCTATATCCTACATTCTTAATGACATGATCAGTTGCCTTACAATAGTTGCACCTGATCTTTTTCTTGCCTTTATCAAGAGTCTTCTCAGACCTATTGTTGCTACCTGTGGAAGGAGAAGAAGTTGCAGACCTACTAATAGGAGAAGAAACAGTGGAAGGGGCTGCCTTACCACTTCTTCTCTCCTAGGCAGCAATAAATGCCTGATCAACTGCACGCTACCTAGCCCTGTTTTGCCTAGATTGCGCTTCTTGTAAGAGCTTGTTGACTAAAGTATCATACTTGACAACATCAGGTCTGTCCTCAGTAAAAAAGTCTTCATGTGGAAGCAAAAGTCTGATATGACTCAGACTGATATGACTCAGGTAAAGCATCAAGAACAGTCTGATATGACTCAGGTAAAGCATCAAGAACAGTCTGCACAAGAGAATGATCAAGAATAATCTCACCTGCAGAAATCAGATGTTCCTTGAGATCTTTAATCTCAGCAAGAAAAACATTCATGTCATCATCTTCCTGCATAATCTTCGATTCTAGCTCTTTATGCAGGTAAGAGATTTTTGCCTCGTTTTTTACGACCTGCATACAAACCAGCTAGAATATCCCAAGCCTGTTTTGCTGTTTTAGCTGAGATAATATGTGGAGTGATGTTACGTTTGACAGAAAGTGCAATCAAGGCATGAGCCTACGCATCTTTACCATCCCAACAACGAGCTTGTTCAGTAGTGGGTAAAACAGCAGCAACAGTAGAGCTACTAGAACCTGCAACATCCTCAACAGATCCTACATCCACAGAACTTGGACGTACATCCATACCCTACACATTGTTCCACACTCCTTTTGCAACCAAAACATGCTGCATCATGTATGCCCAAAGTGGGTAGTTGCTGTCTCCATCCAATTTGTCATCTCAGCAGATAACATGCGAAATACATCATTGCTGTTATCAGCCATGGCCACTGACTGAAACTGATGCAAAAGCTACCTGTAATGAATCAAAGACTGAACAGAAAATAAGTCGTGCTATGTAGCACAGTCCACAATAGAATATGTATGCCTGTTTTGCAAAAAACTGCACTGTCAAAATTTCTGCACAGTGACGAAAACACCTGTACAAAACTTGTAATGCAAAAACGGAGCCCGAAACGACCTCAGATGCAATTTTTGAGAACGCAAAGCCCTATCGACAGTTCCGCAGAGTATAGAGACCTGCAAGCGCTTATGAAAGCTCACCTCAATAGAAGAACGTGAGTCAGAGGGTGCTAGCGGCGTAGCCCTGGGAGCCGATGCCTACTCTGATACCAATTGTTGGAATTAGGGTTGCAGGAAAGCACACAAAGCTTGGACAAGAAGAAGCAAGAATGCACACAACACACAGTGTATTAGATTGTGTCAATGTACAAAGATACGTTAGCCCTAGAATGATGGGCGTATATACAAGCCAGGGGAAAAAACCTCCTAAAGAGGGAAAAAGTGCCCTTACGGTCCTCCTAAGTGTGTTCACACACATCACTGCCTATATATATGGCAACAATTTTGGCAAATGCTATAAATATAAGGGCAATTGTAACACAAAAATTTTAACAATCATGAAAATTGAAAATACACATAAGCATGCCATATAAAAGAAGATAACAACTCTGCACAATACACCACACTAGGGGCCAAAAGATGGGCTGAACCCCCCCCTTTTATGGTTAGATTACCAAAAAGGAGGCTGCTTCAAAATACAACTCCATGGTGCCCAGGGATTTTCCATTGGCTAGCACCTCTCTCTTCTAGTATAGTATGAAAGAAAAACAAAAACATATGTTGAATTTGATGACAATCCTCAGCACAAGAGGGTACTCTCGGAATCACCCACATGTAGGACAACTATGGATAGGCCATAGCGCTCCCACATCAACCCGGTGTACAACCCTGCATCTTCACCTTCCTTCTACATGGCTCAGAGAACAAGTCAATGGCTATTTACAATAGTCGCCTAGCTTTCAGTAGCCACAAAAGGAAGCGACCAGTAGTAGTACACAACCCTATAGGTCTTAGATCAATAGAGAACCAGCCCAAATGATTCGACTAGCTCTTCTCCCCTATTTTATAACTTGAGTAGCCCTTTTTTAGGGTTGTAAACTAGTCGGCCAGTAGTAGGGAAGCCTCTAGTAGGAGTCGGTGAGCATCTCCCATACACCTGGTGGGTGTCTGTCACAGTAGATGTCTATTTTAAGCCTATAGAACTAGTCAACTAGCTCCCATGCATCCAGAAAAGCATGCGCCCACTACCATAAATTTGGAGTTCCCTTCCACAGTAGAGCTCCTTTGCCAATAATAGTTGTAATGTGTGCTTTTTAGGTCTAGAATGGATGTCCCAAATATTGTCTAGAGCTCGTCGCCACGTGTATTAAATAAGTCCTACTACCTAATGTGTATAGCTTATAAGTTATCCGGTCACTTATAAGTGTGTGTGAACCTACACCCATAATTATTAGTGTGTGAAATCATAAAGCTGTAAATTAGGTTTTTAGGTAAACTTTCCACCTACAAAACACATGTAGACCACCTGTCAGTCCCAAACAGGTGTGCACATACATGTTCACAGTGTGCCCAGGTGGACAATGGAGGCAGAAATCTCAAGCATTGTCCAGGAAAACAAGACAAGTCATCCAAAGGTAAAATCAAAGTTATACACACACATGAGTGTAGCGAGATTGGAAGAAACATCCATCTACATAATTATATCAGCTAAAATGTCCAAGGCTCATGATCCTTCTAGAACCTTCCCAGAACATAAATACAAAAAATCTCTAGGATAGCTAGTCCCAGGGAATCACATTATGTCAAGCTCCATGAGCCATACATGTACACCATGTCAAGCCCTACAAACCACACATGTATTATCATGTCAGGCCCCACAAACCACACATGTATTATCATGTCAGACTCCATGAGTCATACATGTACTATCATGTCAGGCTCCATATGCCACAAAGACACACCATGTCCGGCTCCACTAGCCATACATATATGTCATGTCAGGTTCCATATGCCCACTTCGATTCCAAGAGTGCACAAGTTTGGGTTTGGGATAAGTGAATATTTGAGTTCTCTTCATTACACTTGGGTTGATTGGGGTACATTGTGCTCCTTGCTCCACCAAACCTGTCCCTCATTGCACAGGGCTAAAATCCCTCACCTGGTCCTCGATCACTTGATATTTGTCATGGATTTACAACTCATTGATTTGCTTCTCAGCATGAAGATATGCATGGACACGTAGGAGGCTATATCTGCCTATCTCGACAAGATGGAGTCGGCACCTTGAGCACCTAGTATTCCGGATCTGGAATACAAGGGCCTATGCTTTGGAGTAATTGTTGGATGATTTCGAGGGGACGAAGTGACAAAACTTTATGGAGGAGGATTTTTTCACTACTTTGGATGCAGGTAGTAAGGATGAGCTTTGGATTTTTCACTGCTTTGGATGCATGTAAGGATGAGCTTTGGATGCAGGTAAGGATGAGCTTCGCTCCAATCCAACAGTTGTCATTTTACACCTGTGCATAGTGGGCCAAGGAGATGCCGCTCGTGTCATTGGACGGTCTCCTTCCATGGTGTTCCTCTCTAGTAGATTCTCTGGACAGTTCTCGCTCACCTTCATTGGCTCGATGTCAGGGGATTGCTGGTTGGCTGAGTTCTTCCTTCATGTCTCGTGAGGAAAGAGAAGCTATTGAAGTCTCCCAAGTTCAACCGGAAGATGGTGTTAATCCCATTTTGGATTAACAAACATGATCCTCCAATTGAGGACATTAATAATAAGTGTCATGAAACGACACTATAAAAGTTGTACATTATGAGATATTTGCCACCCAAGGCCTAGTTAAGTAAGTTTTGGGCGTCCAAGTGTGAATAAGGGCCAAATGTATATAAGGCATTTTCTCATAATTAAAAGACACAATCCCCTTTTGTGCTATAGAGAGCTCTTCTTTGTGCTATAGAGAGCTCTTCTTTGTGTCTTGAGAGAGATTGAGAGAGAGCTCTTCTTTGTGCTATAGAGAGCTCTTCTTTGTGTTTTGAGAGAGATTGAGAGAGAGAGAGCATTCTAGCATTGTTCCTCTTCTATGCTTGTGTGGGAGAGTGAGAGAGAGTGATTGCCTTATGCGACGGTGCGAGCTACTCTATGGTGACAGTGTGGATGGAGCTTGGAGGTTTGGAGCTTAACAAGTGAGCTTGGAGGCCTCAAGGGACTCAAGTTCAAAGAATTGGTAAGTTCCTTTACGATAGTTGTGATCTATTGCTCATCCTTTAGGTGAATGCATTGAGTTCCCTCTTGGAGGTGTGGTAGCCCATATTTTTGGTGCCGCTACTGGGGAAACACCTTTGTTTCTTTCTTCCTTTTGGAGTTTCAACTCCCATTGCATAAGACTGATGATTTCCCTTGCATTCTGGTAGTACATTGTGTAGAAAGTGAATGGATTGTGTGGAAGTAAGAAATTAAGTGAAATTGGTTGTGGTTGTTGTGTATGCATGTGGTGGAGTGGTCTTAGAATAGAGCTTCATTGGTGGAGTGGTCTTAGAATAGAGCTTCATTGTTTTTTCTAGTTAATTTGGATATTTTAATCGTTGGAAGCATCAACGTAAATGAGCGGGTTGGTGTTCTGTTTTCTTCTTTTTTTTATTTCACAAAAATAAAAAAATAAGGAACCATTGATGGTGCCTTGAACTTATATTCCACTCCTTAGATGCGGCACAATCATTTTGGAAACCGTTGGATAAATATTTTGCACCGAAAATCATAATAGTCGATGCGGGAAGTTTCCACGTGAAATTGCAAGCAAATGTTCACGCCGTGAACCGTTTTTTGCAAGTTTACATCGCAAATCGCTCTTGATGTTAGCGTCGCAAATCATGGGATTGCCTTGCCAAAAATAGGTAACCTTAGCTTGACACGGGGGATTTTTTTTGCGAGCTTTTTTTGCCGAGCTTTTTGGAGCAATGAACAAGTAGTCCGAGCTTTGCAAAGGACCAAGAACTTACTATGAGCTTTGTAAAGGACCAAGAACTTACTTACATATAAATAACAAGCTTTGAAAGATCAACAATATAAATTTCAGTCTTTTGATCCACATCATACTTATTGATATAATTACATATATACATATAACTATCTAAATTCATGCACCTCATACACATATACACATACAAAATATACATATACATGCATACATGCAAGAGCTACCTACATACTAACATATATACATACATACTTTCTTACTTACTTACTTAAATATAAAAAACAATCCTTTAAAGATAAAAAATGTATATACCGATCTGTAAAGTTCCAAACCATGAAAATATCGATTAGAAAGTCTTTTGATCCACATCATACTTATTGATATAATTATATATATACATATATCTACCTAAATTCATACACCTCGTACATATACATATACATACATACATACAAGAGCTACCTATGCACTAACATATATACATGCATACATACTTTCCTACTTACTTAAATATAAAACACAATCTTTTAAAGATCAAAAATGTATATATCGATCTTTAAAGTTCCAAACCATGACAATCTTGATTACAAAGTCTTTTGATCCACAAATTATAGCATTCTTCTACGTGTCATCTCAACCTATGCTCTGATGAGAAATCTCCCAGACATGCTTTGGCTACCTCCATGTCATTCTCTATCCCCATATAGTGCCTTTTTAACTCTTGGCATGCACGTCCCAAGCCTCTACATCCCGCAAAAACGTCCAAGACACCATCTCCTTCATTTGAGAAGGTCTCCACTAGCCACCTACAATGAAATGCAATCATAAACGTGCATCTAAGTATTTTGAAAAAGTAGCTATGAAAATGAACAGAATGAAAATTGTCTCACCTAGAGAACATAGGAGATCTTTCTGCACCACCTCGAATGTAGCGCTCCAAGACCATCGTGCGTTGGAATGGATGCTTCTTTTTCTTCTCAAAAATAAAATTTCGTTGAGCGTTGAATAACTCCTTTGAAACATTTTGCCTAGCCTCAATCAATAATAGGGACATGGCAATTTAACTCGATCGAACATACTAAGCACCAATGTATCCACCTACCATAACGAGAAAACATTATGTTTGGATATGCATACCACATAACATGTATACATAAAGGGAAATATTTGAGAGATTATGACTTACCCGTTCTCCATTCTCATACAAATAACTTGAATCCACATGAACAGACAGTGTTCGATGCATGACCAATCCAACTTTCTTTCCCATGGAATATATTTTAGGAAGTTGATCCATTAGACTCAAACACACAAACCAACCCTCATCAGCCACCACAAACAAACCAACAAAACTGAGTGTGGCACGTATCAATGATGAAGAAACTTTGGGTTATGGGGAAATAAAAATTAGGTTTGTCCTTGTTTCTATAGGTACCCATGACCTAGATTGAGGAATTGTTTTACCATGGTTGGGACTAAACAAATAGCAAGGAATACTAGTGATGGAATCAAGATAGCATCTGTGGGGGCAGCTTCAAATTAGAAAAAGGTTCTAAGGAACGCTCCAAGGAAGAGCTAGCTTGAACACTTGTACAAAAGAAGATTAAGGAGAGTATCTCAAAATGTGAAAGTGCTAAGAGAGATAAGAAAAGCACAAAAGGCCACAAACTTGTGTATCTTCAAGACTCCCTTCAAGAGGGTAGTTAGAGCTTTAAGTGAGTCATGTAGTAGTCTCAGGCTTAGATGCCAACAACATAGGTTCTGATTTCTTATTAAAAAGTGTTGAAGTTTTATTATTATTATTATTATTATAAAGAGTGCTTTATTGATGCCATGATGATAGCTGCCAATGCACATAGGGTAAACCTTATGGAGAGAGATACAATGACCCTTGGAATCCTTTAAAAAATAAAGAACAAAATTGTTACTCACATGCTATTTATTTTGTTAAATGAAAAAATGAGAGACATCCTTCTAGTACCTTTGGCAAAGAAGGCCAAATATCAAATCCAAATCACAGAAGTTCTTGAGATAGACATCCATGGGAGGATTACGAGGGAAAATGTTGTAAAAAAGAGATATGTGAGGAGCAATAGAATTTAAAAAGGAAAAAGAAAGATGAGAACAAAGAGTTAAAAGAAGGGCTAAGGAAATTTCAACTTGAAGAAGTTCACAGAAGGCAAACAACACAATCAATAATGCCCTCTTGAAGCTTGAATATATTTGCAAAAGAGAAATTCAAGAGGAAAAAAGTTCTACCACAAAGATATCATGAAGATAACCTAAGAGTTTTTCTCCATTTTGAAAAAGATGTTAATGCTAATATTATTTTTTGTGCCTTACTAACACTAGTTTGGTAGCTCAACATGACATAAAATTGTTCTTTTGATGTTTTGGGAAAAGTCTTAGCATGTAGGTAGTTTCTTAAGACATCCATTTTAGAGCTTAATCTTTTTTTTAAATACTCACAAAAGTGAGTGGTATTGTTAAATTGATTTCTCAAAGAATATGCATTGGGCCTTAAGCACCACTTGTGCCTTAAGGGGGCTAATCTTCCAAAAAGGAACTCCTTGCTTGCAAAACTTGGGGTTCAAGTATACTGCGGGAGAAATGGAACAACAAAACCTTATCTAGAGATACAACCGTCGAGTACCTTCTTCAGAAATCTAGCCTATCCTCTATTTCATGTATTGGAGCGTAAGTCTTTGACAGCAGGAAGAGTTGGCCTGAGGTATACCTTCAGCTGAGCAGCTTCCACCTTTTAAGAGCCACTCTTATCACCCTTGCACGTCGTAGTATGGTTTCAATGTGTGGCTTGCCCATTCGAGCCAAGCATAGAAATTGCCTGTGTGCTATTCTGTACGATGTCGTTGAACTGGGCCACCACCGGTTTATTCTCAAAAATTCTTATATTTCGTGACTTCCAGACCTGTTTTAGGTAACAAAATCTGACCAACTGTACAATTGTTGCCATAGTAGTATTTGGAGAATAGATGCTCCCTAGGATCAGGTCCATTACTTTAAGGGGAAGCCTCCATGTTCTCTTTATCCACTTACATATTTTGCCAGCTAGACCCCTTGTTGCACGACAATTCCAGAACAGAGAGTGAATCCTCTATTGCTATTCTACAACCTGTACAGATGTCTGAACCTAACCCTCTAGCTTTCACTTTGACCCCGGTTGGGATTGCCCCCCAAAGCACCTTCTAGATAAAAACTTTCATTTAGCTTGGTGCTTTACAGCTCCAAATGATTTCAGAACACCAAGCCCATTTTCTCTCTGAGTAGTTAACCCCATTTTAGAGCTTAATCTTAAAAAAATATGAAAGACCTCAAAGGCATTTAATCTAAGTGCAAGGTGGCCAAAAAATTTTGATACCATAGGCTTTGGCATCTCAAAAATTGCATTTTGAATTTCCATATACTATGCTAAAAAGTAAAAATTATTTCAATGAGATGAATTTTTTCAGATACTATGTTTAACATTTAAAAAAATCTAACAACATAAAAAATCAACATAAATTTGATATTGATGTGATTTATTTATCAAAAATAAGGATAGTGGTTACCCAGTGATATGAAATTTTATTAAAAATATCACTTACTTGGTTGTATGCTTGCATATAACACCCTTTGAATGCTATATTTAGATAGCACTAACATTATTTTACAAAGAAAAATTATCACATCACCAAAAAATGAGAAAAATTAAAAGAGAATAAGTGCTATATTACCCAAAAAGAGAAAGAATAGCAACATTAGATTTCAAAATATTAGAAAGACTCGTCAAAAAATGCTTACTATAGGTGTATTTGTTTTTGTACCTTATGAGTCTGAACTAACACTTAAATCCACATGTCATCTCGTAGTCCTTGTATTTCTAAATGAGCACAAATTCTAGCATAACTTGAGAACTTTCTTTAATATAAATTTGGTGTTACTCCCAAAATCTTCTTATTAATATATAACAATAGATAGAACATATATTAAAATTTTGGCTTGGTTTAGATCTTATCTTGTATGTTGAAAATATTGAAAAGTTATCAAATTTATGATCTTTATCTTCATTTTTCAAGATGTACCCCATATCTCATATTTTAAGTGATTTCAACATTGGCTTAATTAGAGAAAAATAAGCATTAGTAACTTTATGGCAATAATAAGACAATAAGAATTTGAGCGCATGCGCGCATGCACACACACACACACACACATATAGGAATAAGAGCTTTTAAAAAGGAGTAAGAGGGGAGGGGGAAAAAGTGCTAGAATGCACTTTTTAAAAGGAGCTTTTAAAAAGGAGTAAGAGGGGGAAAAAGTGCTAGAATGCACTTTTCCAATTTGCACAAAGAGAAGGTTTGCATGGCTTTGGAAAAGGTCAATGGCTAGGATATCAATGCTTCAAGTCTTAAGGCAGTCTCTCTCCAGGGATTTTTTGAAGGAGGATACCAGGGGTCATTGTATCTCTCTCCATAAGGTTTCCCCTATGTGCATTGGCAGCTATCATCATGGCATCAATAAAGCACTCTTTATAATAATAATAATAATAATAATAATAAAATTTCAACACTTTTTTAATAAGAAATCAAAACCTATGTTGTACCATCTAAGCCTGAGACTACATGACTCACTTAAAGCTCTAACTACCCTCTTGAAGGGAGTCTTGAAGATACACAAGTTTGTGGCCTTTTGTGCTTTTCTTATCTCTCTTAGCACTTTCACATTCTGAGATACTCTCCTTAATCTTCTTTTGTACAAGTGTTCAAGCTACATAACCATCATAGGTAGACCTCCACAGGGTTTTTCACTCTCCCAGATCTTCGCAGCTTTTCATTCATGGCTTCCATAGCCTTCTTTACACCAGGTGTTCTCGTAGTAGCTGGGATCCCAAGCTCCTCATCAAGGCTCATCTCTGAGCCCCTAGACTCTCCATCAACATGATAATGCCCTGCAGAAATGTCAGGTATACCAAGGGGCTCAACCACTTTCTCTTCTCCTTTACGTGATGTACTAATCACATTTGCAGGACTGGTATTATGACGTAGCCTGCCACTCCATGGTCTATCAACAAACCCACTAGATGAGGACTCTCCTGGTCCACTCAAAGATTGTGATTGCTGACCTGCATTCTGTGCAACCACACCTCCACTGACATCAGCCCCAATAGCTTCTTGTTCAGTAGCATACTAGCTGCTCATCTCATCAAAGACAACATCCCTGCTTATCCTCAACTCACGTGTAGCAGGGTTATAACACCTATATCCCTTTTGCTCAAGGGAATATCCAATAAACACACATTTTTCAACTTTTGGATCCAGCTTAGTTCTCAGCTCATCTGGCACATGCACATATGCAATGCATCCAAAAACTTTCAGATGAGACAAATCAGGTTTTCTGCCAGTAAACCTCTCCTCTAGAGTTACATCATGTATGGCTACAGTTGGAGTCCTATTCATGATGTATACTGCTGTAGAAACAGCCTTAGCCCAATAGCTATGCGGCATATTCTTCTCTTCCATCAATGCTCGCGCAATCTCAGCAATGTGCCTGTTTTTCCGCTCAGCAACTCCATTTTGCTGCTGCGGAGTGTATCTGCATGTAAACTGTCTCCGAATACCATTCTTCTTCAAAAACTCAAAGAACTCATTGGAGAAGTACTCTCCCCCTCCATCTGACCTTAGGCACTTTACATATTTCCCTGTTTGCTTTTCAACCAAAACTCTGAAATTCTAAAAATGAGTGAACACCTCACTCTTCTCCTTCATGAAATATACCCACACTTTCCTTGTATGGTCATGAAATGAATGTCACATAATACTTGCAACCTCCCATAGACATGGTCTTCGTAGGACCCCATACATCTGAATGCACAACATCTAGTGCATTTCTGCTCACATATCTGTTATGTGGAAATACATGCTTTGTTTGCTTTCCAAATTGGCATGCTTCACATATTCTCTGCATACCTTCCACTTTAAACTTTGGCAACCCTGTCACAATTCCTTTAGTCTGCATAGACTTCATTCTCTGCACATTCACATGTCCAATTCTTTTATGCCAAATGTCTGTGGTCTGCAACAATTCCTGAACCATTTGCAAACATCGTAGCACTCATTTCAGGCATGTCTACATTCAACGTAAACATTCTGCCCACTCTGTTGCCTTTTGCAACCAACCTGCACTTGTCTTTCAAATCTTCAACATAACAACCTTCAGGGTTAAATCGAACCTGCAAACCCTGCTCAATCATCTGGCCAACTGAAACCAGATTCTTTGTCATGTTCGGAACGTGAAGTACATCTACAAGGTACTTCACTTTGCCATCCTGCATAGACAATGGCACATCTCTAACATGGGCAATTGGATGAGCAGTGTCATCCCCTGTTTCCACAAAACCTGGTCTTTCAAGGTTTTTCATCTCCTTGAACCACTCCCCATGACTTGTCATGTGGTTCAAGGCACCTGAATCCACATACCATACATCATCTTTTTGTGCTGCTTCAACATTTTCAGACATGGCATTCACGACATGCTGCATAACAAACAACCTTTCATTATCCTCATTGTTTCTGCTTGAGAATGCATAGTTGTTCTGTTGCACTTTCCCATTTTGCATGTCAGCCTGCTTCTTATAACATTCTGCCTGCACATGTCCAGGCTTACCACCACAATAAAAACATTCACGTGCATCATTATATTGCCTTTGCCAATTTCCACGTCCTCTTTGACTCCCCCTGCCTCTGAATTTGCCTCTTCCACCTGTGTGTTGTTGATGTTGTTGTTGTGTATTCTAGGATTGTTGTTGTTGCTGCTGCTGACCATAATTCTGATTACCTGTTCGGCCACCTCCTTGACCGCATCCATGGCCTCCTCTACCTTGTCCTCTTCCTGAACTTGTGTAGAAAGCATGTTGCTCTGAACTGTTTTTGTTTTGTGAAGACTGTTGGTCTTCACCCAAGCTCTTCTCTTCTATAATCAGCATAGACACCAAATCTGTAAAGTTGGGAATATTTTCCCGAGTCTGAATAGATGTCTTGAATGCCTTGTATTGTGGCCCGAGAACACATAGACAGACTTCCACCTTAACATCATCTACTGACACACCAATAGATGCAAGGGATTCCACAATACCCTTTATCTTCAATGCATAGTCATTCACAGACATGCTCTTTTTCTCCACAATATGAAGTTCATTCTTCAACTGTATTTTACGTGCCTTGGTATTTGTTTCATAGAGTTTTACCAAGGTGTCCCACACCTCCTTGGGGGACTTGGCATCCTGAATGTGCCCAATCATGGTGTCCTGTATACTAATGGAGAGCCAATACATAACTTTCCTGGCTCCTTGGTTCCAGTCTTTAAACTCTTTCACATCTGCAGCAGTCGGATTTATGTCCGGTATCTCTAGTGCCTCTTCATGCTCACCTTCTATGTAGTCCCAATAGCCCTTTCCCATCAGGAAATTTGTCAACCTGAACCTCCAAGTATGGAAGTTGTTCTTATCAAGCTTCTCAGCCACAATCTGGGTTATGCCATCATTTGACATCTTGCCAGACACACAATTTTACCAGAAACAGCACTCTGGTTTATCCTGCACAAACTGTTGTATTTTCTGCAGAGCGGTAATGTAGTACTCTCAAATGTCACAACCAGTGACTTCAATATGCATACATACACCCAATGGCAACTGTTGACCTCTTTGCAGCACCCACAGTGTCTGCACAGCCAATCTGTCTTCCTGCAGTTCTTAAAACAGAGTTCTGTAGAGAATCGATGACTTACCCGCAGTGCTCAAAATCGCCTGCTTTCTAAAAAACGGAGGTCCAAATACGCCCGAAATGCATTTTCGGCCTGAAAAATGTTATCCGACAGTCCGATAGGATAGTATAGTTGCCCTATACCTTTACTCCCACGAAGAAAGCTCCTCAATCAGAGATCGTTTGTCGGTGTCTCCTGTAGAGCTCCCGACAAGGGTGTAGCAGCTCAGCCCTTAGCACAAACCAAGCTTTGATACCATGAAAAGATGCAGGGGGGAAGAGAGCTTGAGCTCTTTCAAGCACACACACACTCACAAAACCCTAATAGAGAACACACAAGGTGAGAGGCTGAAAATCGTCTTCTTCTTTACTCAACACTCAACACACCATATACAAGATAAGAGTACACACAATATGAAAGGTACTCAACCAAATACATACAAGGGTTCTCTATAGTGTGAACCCAACTAAATGAGCTAGCGCTATAACTATGCCAGTCTCTAGAATGGCTGTCACACAACGTGTCATCCCACTGGCCGCATATCAGTGTCCATCGCCTCACTAGACGAGCTCGATATCTCAACACCATACGGATCCCAAACTGTTCCAACTCTCAACTATTCGTAACAATATTGAATTAATATAGACTACTCACTTCAATAAATTTTCTTTGCCTACTAAGGCTTAGCGCCATGCAATGAGAGATTCTCAAAAAATGCTCATTAAAAAGGAAGTGATCAAAATTAGGTCTAACAGAAGGCTTCAAAAATTTTGAGATCTCTAGTCTCTCGAACAAAGAATAAGCAAAGGCTAGGTCCATCTCCAAGACAGTCTGATTACAATAAGAGAACAATTAAAAAAAGAACATGAAATATAGTGCCAACATATTAAACTGTTATTTAGAGAATGGTGGGCAGGTAAGTTAGACAGACTTGCAAAGGAGATGTTCAACATTCTGAAAAAGAAGGCAGCAGACCACATTCCTATGTTCAAAAAGAATAAGAGAACAATTAAAAAAAGAAGATGAAATATAGTGCCAACATATTAAACTGTTATTTAGAGAATGGTGGGCAGGTAAGTTAGACAGACTTGCAAAGGAGATGTTCAACATTCTGAAAAAGAAGGCAGCAGTAGACCACATTCCTATGTTCAAAAATAAAAATGGAGTTTGTGCATAATCTATAGCGGAGAACCTTGATATTATCAAGGAACACTTTTCTAATATCTTCACTATCAAAAAAGCCACAACAGAAGAAAGATGTAAAGCTATGCAAGCTATTTCAAAATGTAGAAAAACAAAACAGTTTTTTATTCTCTCCATTGTGTATCTATTTCATTGTCTATTGTGCTTTGTCTTGATATCTCTCTTTTCACTGTGACATATTCTTATGCATGTGACCCGTGTGGTTCGCATACGAGAAGAGGAATCCTGAGAAGGGCCTTTCTCCCTCATGATTAACTTGGAGTGGGCACCGTATCCAGAGTGATGGGTCAAGTTGAAACCTTACCGTTCCAGCTGAGTTACCTGCGTGGTGATGGGACTGATGTGCTGCTCCACACAACCTTGTACCTATGACTATATGGCTTTACCCGTGGTGATAGATTGTGAACCAACATTTATTTTTGAGACTCCGACCAGGTTTTGTTTGGGGTTCCTCTGGCTTAGCGGCTATTAGGATAGGGGAAAAGCCTTTACCTCTTCTCATCTTGAAACCAAATCAGAGGAATCGAGATGAACAGAAGAAGAAGGTGGTAGAAGCCCTAAAAGAGATTTGTTATATATTCGCAAACCACACCGCTGACCATCTTAGGCATGCCTTTTCACTCCTTTATGTTTTTATGCCTATATAAGGACACGAGAATGGATTAATCTTTCTCTCTCTCTCTCTCTCTCTCTCTCTCTCTCTCTCTCTCTCTCTCTCTCAAGTTTGGGTATTTTCTCTCTGACCCCCCTAGTAGATAATGTGGGCAAAAGCCCAATTTCCCATACGTGACCCACAAAATTTTTTTGGGGTAGTTTACCCAAAGGATACTCATTTTTGCATGCCCTTCTGAAGGCCATAGTGGTTGCTATATGTTTTTGCTAAGGGAAAAATCCCAAAAGGTGAAAAAAAAATTCTTTTATTTCATTGAGTGGTATAATTATCATAAATGGGACTACTTCGCTTTTCCCAAGCTAATGAATGCTTTCTTTCTTATCCACTCACTCATGAATGAGACTTTCTTATCCACTCACTCATGAATGAGACTATTTTACTTAATCAATTCTTTCTCACGTCTCTCTCCTCTTTCTCTCTCTATATGATAGGCCCCTCATGATCCACTGATCACTATTTCTTTCCCTTGTTTATAAACTTATTTAGCAATTATGATAAATCAATCATTGCTTAAAAAATTGTTGGCACTCATTAACACAAGTGAATGTTGTTGAATCTTTATGGATAATAACTTATGTTTAGGGTGGATTTATTGAATATTTTTAGTAGGTTACATTTAGTACTAATTGATCTTTCTTACTTACTTTTCAAGGTATAGCTTAACTAACTTACATATGCAAGTATGTACATATGTACACACACTCACACCACACACATCTCTCTCTCTCTCTCTCTCTCTCTCTCTCTCTCTCTCTCTCTCTCTCACGCACACACACACACACACGTATGAACACACGCATGCACACATGCACCGTGTACTTGCTCCATTAGCCTCTCCCTCCCTTACTTCATCGTCGGATCTTGTCTTCTTCCATGTGCCTTGATCTCCGATAGGAGTATAGTTCTACATCTTTCTCTCACCTCACCTAGCATCTAGGGAGGAGTGGGCCACCCTCGGTACCTACTTGCAAGTTTTCTGGTGTAAATTCAAGAGGATTCCCTTGGTACCTACTTGTAACTTTTTTGGTGTAAATTCAAGAGGAGGATTCCATCGTTTCTACACCTACTATCATCTCTTCTTCCATTCCTCAACTTCTAAAGGAATCCATTTAAGATGGAACCGATTATTTTGATTGGGAACTATAGATGAAGTCTCTTCTTCGATAACATCGGCTATGGGGTATTGTTTCTGATACTAATTCCTCTCCCGATGCTACTTCTCCTTAGGTTGAGATTGATACCTATTGTAACAAAGTGTCCTAGTGGTGCACATACACAAAGGTATGGGCCTAGGGACATGGGGTTAGGGTTCATTTATACATGTGGGGCATGGGTCCCTAAGGATATAAATAGGAGATTACTATCATGTACTAGGATCTTTTCCTCACCTTATGACATTTGGACATCTATTCTCCTTAGAACATGTGTTCCCATGGATATGGTGCAAACTCCCATGATGAGTGCTCTAGGTATTGCTCCCTATGATGAGCTTCCTCTCGGTGAGAGGCTAACACACCACACTTCCGTAGTTTCTTGCATTGATATCAGAGCTCTTGGCTTAGATCCTTGCTTAAGAAGTGATTAATGTTAATCATTTTTAAAATTAATTTTTACACAATTTTTAAATTTGCTAATTTTTTGTTTGACAAGATTAGCAAAGAGATTTATGTTAATCATTTTTGAATTTACATTAAACACTATTTTTTGAACCCTAATCCAATTTACTGTTTGATTTCTTGAACTTCTTGATCTTGATTTTCTTTATTTTCAAATTAGGATTAACAAAGATTTTAGCAACCAAAATTGAGATTTTTTTACATTATCTTATTTAAAGAGCTTACAATTCCAAGTTATAATTCATTAAGCCTTTATTTATGTCCTATTTTCTAAAATCTTAGAGTTCTTGGAACAGATTTATAAGAAGTTTAATTTTGCTGAAGCAATTTTGTAAAAATTTCATTGCAATTTTCAAAGACTGGTGTAGACTGTGTAGAATATTCAGATTGCAGAGTTTATGCAGAGTACAGTTTGCTATGTAGAAATCAAGATTGCTATGTAAAAATTTGATACTGTTTCAAAGAAAGTTTGCAAAATCTTGGTATAGATTTTAAGATTATGTACAGTTGATATAAATTTTCAAGGATTGGTGCAAATCTACAATGCAGAACAGAGAAATTTACAAATTATTCAAAGTTTATTATGCTGAAATCAAATCTTGACACAAAAACCAGACCAATAAGTGATTCTTGATCAAATCTTTCTGATCTTGATACTTTCTTGGCAAAAAAGATAGACAGAGATTACAAACCTATTAGAATAGAACAATCTACAAAGATTAGCATAAATCTTGATCTATTAAAAGTAAAGGAAACAAGAAAAGTGTCGAGAAAATACTGTTTACAACATTTTAGCACAATGTTGCCACAAGAAGATGTACAGTATATTGTTCTATTATAGATCTCAGCATTAGTATTATGCAGAAAGCACGTTGATAACTAGTTGATGCAAAAGTATAGAAGTGTTACAATTTCGAGTGCAAGAATCCAAAAGGTTTGTTGATTAACATTGTGTTTGCAAGTATGGCCTTGCTGGGAATTGAACCTAGTCCACTCGTGTGAGCCAATGTGTCCCATACACCACAAGGTTCTCTTAACTTGCATACAAGGTTCCTTGAGAGTCACGATCTCTTGTTGCAGATTTAGTGAAGAACTACCTTTATACTATAAAGGATCATCAAACATTTATCATTCATTTCAAACAGTTCAATAGTAACAAGCAAAAGCTGTATCACTTGTAGTGCCTATACAGTTTCAACTCTTCTCCAAGCGTAGCGCATTGCTCAGCCATTCATACTCAACCAACTTTATTCAACATCGGCACTTGATAACAAAGGAGCATGAGTGATACTGTGTCTGCTGCTATTCAGAACAAACAACAAATATGCAACTGCATATCCATGAAACATATGATGTTGGGGCTGTTTGGAGCTCACTTTGGAGAAAGAAAAGAGGATGGGTAGTGACATAAAATACTTGTCCACAAAGTGGAGACATTGACAGCATCACTAGTCGAGCTTGAGAAAGAGTATCAGGGTGTGCAAGCTGAGAAGAGTGGAGGTAATGAGGAGAAAAGTCTCGTTGATCAACTTGGTGAATCAAAAGTTGGTGTTGGAAAAGCAAGCACAGAAGCCAAGCAGTCAAAAGCAAAGATTTAGCATTGGAAAAAAGGAATTGAAAGAGAAAAAGCTCACTTTCCGCTCGTGCACCTTCACAGCAGCAACAGCTACATATACCCTTACCTTCTCCTCTAAAGATCTGCTCATAGCCTCTCCCTCTCGTGACATCGTCTCTGAGCCTGCAGCAGCTGGAACTCAATCCTCTTAACATGAGCCTTAACTTCACATTTGCAACTGAAAAGCATCTGAAAGTCTGCAGAAATCTTGGAGTCCACCTCCTATGAGACTGTACAGCTTCGACACAACCATGGCTGCACCATGATCTGCCTTTAGCTCTTTGAGAAAAACAATCAACGGCTTGCACATGCTGCTTGCGAGCTCGTTCGCTGCTCTGTTGCAGTGACTCAAGGTAGTTCTCACAGTCCTGAAATCGATCTGTGATGGCTTCTTCTTGAGATCTCACCAGCTTTTCCACCATCTTCAAGGCCAACCTGCCTCCAAGGAGGACATGAAGGTGCAGGTGGAAGACGGGCACGTGCTGCAGATCGGTGGGGCTGAGCGTAACCAGAAGAAGATCTCGCTTCTCACTGCTACTGGTGAGAGCAGGTACGATGGTGCTGGTGAGCGTAGGCGGCTCCCTTGCTCATATCACAGGCGTATCACAGGCGCAGGCGTATCATTTGCAAGCGCATCATTTACACACAGGCGTATCACAGGCGCAGGCGCATCATTTGCAAGCGCACCATTTACACGAAGGCGTATCACAGGCATAGGTGCATCATTTGCAAGCATAATAACTTTCTAAATATGTCCATGTGTGTAGGATGAGCTTGTGGATTGAAGATCCTAGGATCGAAGATGGCCCAAGTGAGCAAACTACGATCGAAGAATACTTGGTGCCTGATACAAGTAGCCAAGAATCTAGTGAGAGTCAAGAAGAGGATGGTTTCTTTGTACAAAGAGTTGAAAGCAAAGAAATTGAAGAAAGTGCCAAAGAGTCACTTAATCCACTGCTTTATCTATCGCCTATATATTTCTCCTTTGATAAGAGAAGTTATGATGTGATGGTGGTCAGTGTTATTCAAGGGGATTTGTTGATGACCATTGAGAGTCTTAAGACTTTCAATTCTAGAGAAATCCTTGATCTGAAGAAATGGAGGCGAATGAAGGAAAACCTTTGCTTGGATCAAAATCAAGATGGCTCCCTTGTGCTTTGCTTAAAGTCATTTCCAAATTTAAGGATATCATGCATAGATGAATGGGAAAATATTGTCATAACATGTCATAATATATTGGAGTGTGGAGATCATAGAGGGATAAAGGAAACCCTTGAAACCATTAAAGAAACATGGTGTGTTGACATTCGTCAACATGGAATCCCTATTTCTTGTGTAAAGGACTTCATTAATTCTTGTGCTTGCAGAAACATGATGGTAAAAGGAGTTGATAGAGATTATATTCCACGTTGTCTTCACAAGAACCCAAAAAGAGAACCCACGACCATTTTGAATATTGATAGCTCTAATGTGGAGAGGCATTTGATAGAGATAATGATAGAGCACAAAGTGAGGCTTGTGAAAGTTCGCTCAACAAAAAACCAAGGGCCATCAAAGAGGGTTGCTGATTACTTTTGCCATAGAGGTGGAGAACCTAGTCAAAAGGGGACACTAAGGAGATTGAGGACCTCAAAGAAGTGTCATTGTCCATTTAAGGTACAAGTGGAGTATTTGAATACAAAAGACAAAGCAATTATTTCATTATATGCTTCTCATAAGGGACATGTTCCTGGCACTCGAAATGATCTATATCATTTGCTAGTCCATCCTATTGTCATTGAGCATTGTATAGAGGATTTGTTTGATATTGGTAGCTCTCGCCATGTAGCAAGGATGTCACTCTCAAAAGAGAGATTGCATATGGAAAAATCTTCAGACCTAGATCGCACAATCTTTAGGTTTTTCATGATTCCAAAAGAGGTCTCCATGTTGTCATACCAAGTATGCAATCAAGGTAGCATTCTTGAATACTCATTGACATTCTTGGTTTCTTTTCTATGTGAATAGATATTCTTGACATTCATGTTATTGCAGACAAAGCTACAGAAGATGATTGGGCATTGATGTACATGGAATGCTTGAAACTAAAGACACAAAACAAGGTAAGTCTGGTGGTTTTGCTTGACATCATTGGAGTTCCTTTATTTCTTACCATACATTCTTAATTGCATGTTTTGTGGATATAGGTGCTATATTGTCAGCCCTACAATCCTCAAGCAAAGGAAGACAAAGACAAACCATTCATTCTTATTATTCAAGATACGAGGATGTTACAAATGGCACTTCGATTCTCCTTGCATAACTCATGGGCTATTGTTGATAGTACTTTCAAGACGAATAAATTTGGCCTACCATTATATGCAGCTGTACTACCAAACCAACTTGGAGTTGGCATTCCAGTGTGGTGTATGATGTGCACTAATGACCCAGGCTCTCATCAAGAGAGCATTGCCTTGGAGATTACCATGAAAATGGTTTTTTCAAGAACGGGAGATATTCGTCCTATAGCTCTAGTCATTAACAAGTGTCTACAAGAACTAGAGCCATTACTTAAGGTGGTTGACGAAGATCCCCATTGTTGGGTTCAACAAGTTGCATGCCATGTCATCCTATGTTGGTTCCATACTAAGAAAGCTTGGGTTGAGAATTTGTTACCACAAGGAAGAGATTGCAATATTTCAAGGCTATGGACTGTGGGTATGCAGTAAACTAGGACTGGATAGTAAACTAGGACTGTGCATGAAAACTAGGACTGTGCAGTAACCTAGGACTGCGTAATTGAGAGTAGCTTAGGATATTTGATTTAATATGAGTTTTTTGTTATAATTTAACCTCTAACAAAAATGTGAAAAATGTAGGTTCCCAAAGAAATACAAGATGAGATCTACACATCAATGTCAAATCTCATGCACTCGGTTACAGAAATGGAATTTGAACAGAAGTATCAACATTTATTACAATGTTTGTAAGATTCTTCCCCAGCCTCTCAAAATGTCCAGCATCTTCCCCCGTAATCAATCCCTCTTCAGAAATATAAAAGACTTGTTTCTAACTGTTTTAACCTAGAGAGAGAAAATATTCTAGAGAGAGAATATTCAGATTTTTAATATTTTTGGATAGAAAATTATCTCATCTTATTAAAATAAGTTCACCTAAAACAGAAATTCAAAAAGAACTTTCCAATGTACAATTGGAATTAATTGAAAATGGGTATAAAGGACCTTAGCCTAAGGGTCTAGATTTTCAGAAATTTTTGGATTATGGTCCAATTAAGGTTCCTATGGGCCAATAGCATCAATCCATGTGTAGGGAGGAGATAAATCCAATTCTGTAAAAGAAGATACCCAAAAATGAGTAAATGCTCACATAAGATGAAGAGTTGAAAATGTACAAGGTTTATTAGTAAAAAACTATGAGCAATATTAAAAATATGAGATATTTTGGGTATAATGATTTCATATTGACACTATGTAAGGAAGGGGAGTTCTTTAAAGGAGGTGCATATTTCACATAAGATGAAGAGTTGAAAATGTACAAGGTTTATTAGTAAAAAAACTATGAGCAATATTAAAAATATGAGATATTTTGGGTATAATGATTTCATATTGACACTATGTAAGGAAGGGGAGTTCTTTAAAGTAGGTGCATATTTCACATAAGATGAAGAGTTGAAAATGTACAAGGTTTATTAGTAAAAAACTATGAGCAATATTAAAAATATGAGATATTTTGGGTATAATGATTCTATTTTGACACATATGTAAGGAAGAGGAGTTCTTTAAAGGAGGTGCATATTTCACATGCTTGAATGAGTTTTAAACTCATAAAAATTGAGGTATTTCATCTCTCCTCTCTCCTAATTCAAGTCTAGTTACAAAAAGTTAGCTCAACTGACCTAAAAATGGTCAAAAATTGACCAAACTGAGTTGGAAAATTCTAGAATCAGTTTGTTTGGTTAGGAGCTCAATTTTTCCTATAAATAGAAGCCTCCCCTTGTTGAAAAAAAATATATAGTTTTTATGCATCGTTACTCTACTCCACCTAAGCCAAGAACTGTGAATTCATTAATAATTCACTAGTTTTTGGAGCTTCCCTCTTTCTTCAATCCCCATTGGTGGCTCCATCAACATACTTAACCAATTGATTGGTTGGGGGCTTCTATCGTGAACAAAGAATCAAGCAATTTGTAAGGTAATTAGTGAATATTGATCTTTCCTATAATTTCTGAATGTTTCTCTCTTCTCAACCCCTCTCAAGCTTGAGAAGCTTAATTGGTATGGTTTTTTTAAATGCTATTGAAGTTAATTGGTGAATAGTAGTGAAGAGTTACATAATTTGATGAATGCTATTGAAGTTAAGTAATTAATGATAGTAAAGAATTACATAAATTTCTATTTATGTTTAAATTCTAATGGTTTTTATGTAATTTCTCTCTCTCACTCAAGAAATGGTCGTACTCATGACCCATTCTCAATCCAAATGAAGCTTTTCATAAAGCTTTTCCTTAACCCAAGATTAAGCTATGCTTGAGGCCAAATTAATGGCTTTTTTCTATGCTTTTAGTTTATGTATATTGATGATTCAATCCATTATGGATTAATGATCCAATTAGAGATCATTTTAATTATTTCCATTATGGATTAATGGAAATAATTAATGATTCAATCCATTATGGATTAATGATCCAATTAGAGATCATTTTAATTATTTCCTTAATGATAAGCTTTATCTCTTAGAAAAATTGAGATTTATCAGTCATAGCAGCGGAGCTATGGTAAAATTTTTATAAAAATTATGCATAAAATAATTTCATTCAAAGCATAAAAAGAGGACTTCCTACCATATTCTAGGAATTATCATCCTAGATTAATTGAAAGAAATTAATTATAATCATGGATAAATTAAATTTTTATATTATGCATAAAGGATAAGTTTTTATATCAAAAGTGTTACTTTTACCATTTTTATTTTCATGCATAGAAGTATGCATAATGGATAAATTTTTATATCAAAAGTGTTACTTTTACCATTTTTATTTTCATGCATAGAAGTATGCATAATGGATAAATTTTTATATCAAAAGTGTTATTTTTATCATTTTTATTTTCATGCATAGAAGTATGCATAAAGGATAAATTTTTATATCAAAAGTGTTACTTTTACCATTTTTATTTTTATGCATAGAAGTATGCATAATGGATAAATTTTTATATCAAAAGTGTTATTTTTATCATTTTTATTTTCATGCTTGCATAGAAGTATGCATAAAGGATAAATTTTTATATCAAAAGTGTTACTTTTATCATTTTTATTTCATGCATAGAAGTATGCATAATGGATAAATTTTTATATCAAAAGTGTTACTTTTATCATTTTTATTTCATGCATAGAAGTATGAATAATGGATAAATTTTTATATCAAAAGTGTTACTTTTATCATATTTGAATTTCATGCATAAAGGTATGCATAAAAGTTGATTATTTTATTATAAAAGTGTGTCTTTTATTATATTGAATTTCATGCATAGAGGTATGCATAAAAGTTGGTTATTTTATTATAAAAGTGTGACTTTTATCATAATTGAATTTCATGCATAGAGGTATGCAAAAAAGTTGATTATTTTATTGTAAGAGTGTTACTTTTATCATATTGGATTTCATGCATAGAGGTATGCATAAAAGATATTCTTTTTATACTAAAAGTGTGATTTTCATCATAAATGGATTTTATGCATAACTTAGATGCATAAGAGAAATTCTTTTATTCTAAAAGTGTAATTCCTACCAAATTGAATTTATGCATAAGAAGATGCATAAAAGATTGATTTTAATTTCGGTAGATGTATATGTATGAATGTGCATGAAGAGGTGGATGTGGATGTATGGATGTAGATACGGATGTGGATGTATGTATGTGAATGTGGATGTATGAATGAGGATGTGAAAATGGATGTATGCATGTGAATGTGGATGTATGAATATGAATGTGGATGTGTGGATGTGGAAATGGAGGTATGGATGTATGAATGTGGATGTGGATGTATGCATGTAGATGCGTATGTATGAATGTGAAATTGTATGTATGATGTGGACGTACGAACATGGATATGTATGTAGAATAATGAATATGAAGGTGTATGTGAGATAATGTGTAGTCTATATGAGTGAATGGATGAGAACGAGTACACATTGAATGGAATGTGGAATAAGTAATGTGGTCTGAGAGTGGATAATATGGAAAGACAAGAGTTCGTTATAGAAACCGTATTTTGTGACTGTTTGTAAATGACTGTTTTATGTCAAGAATGCTGGAGAAGCATTTTGACCGTCTTGAGGATTAAGGTCATGAAGACCGAACTGATAAAGTTGCAACTGTTGACGGAGAGTCAATGGAGGACGTCTCGCGTAGCAAGGTCGATCGAGGTCTTGACCAGCCTCGGTTCGATTTAAATGGTGAGCTTCCGGTACGGTGGATGAGGGACCAAGGAAGCGGCCTATGAGTGAAGCGCTAGGTCACCTGCGAAGGATCCTCGAGGGTGCTGACCATACGGTGCTCGGGCTCTGGGTCACCGAAGATACCCACAAGTGCGTCGTGGAAGATATTGGAACAAGGAGTAAGAGTTGTTTTCTGAAACCGGGCATGGATCTGGTTGATTGACCTTGCTGGTCCTCAACGGATGTGTCCATGGCTCTTTTATATGGATCTGTGGGTTGATCTAGCTGATCTTCCACAGAGATTCTATTCTATTATATGAATATATTGCCGGTTACTATGAGCTAGGAACTATGGAAAAGGCCCCTGAGCGAACAGGTGGTGAGCGTTCTGGTTGCCAATGATGCCATAAGTATACAAATGAATGAATGACTGGAAATAAGGATTCAACCAGAGACTTTGAGGATTGTCATCAGTGACATAATGGTTTTATTAAAGGATTGTTTTAAAGCTAGTTGATGCTAAGGAAAAGGCAATTTCATATTGGGTGTGTAAGTGGTGTGACTAGTTTTATGTTTGCATGAACTTCCGGCTAGGGGGCCTTGGAACTCTTTTCCCTGGTACCCGAGACAAAACCTAATCAAATTCTTAATTGAATCCCATCACTACAGTGGTTGGGCGGTTGGCTCTAACCCATGGGACTGGATGGGATTAGGCTGGACTGATGGATCCGTAAATCGAGATTTAATTTCTATTATTACGATAGATGAAGTAAATCCCGGATAGAAATTGTTCTATGGATAGGAATCAACGGCTGTGCCTCTTGATGGGAAAAAAAGCGTTGATCCCAATGATCCAAGTGCAAGTTTCTTCCTTGATTTGACCAAGTACCATTAAAGGTGCAGTCAGATCAGTTGATCCGTAATGATCTTGACTACGTTAGAGTAAAGAGTTATCCTGGTGGAATCACCCATGCTTTTCGGGTAAAGGAAGTTTTTCCGGTTTCGGTTTTGGACAAACCGATGGATTAGTCTCTTGTCCGGATATCCGTGGGCGAGGCCCCGAGTGTGAGACCCCTACCCGCACATGATGTGCTACTTCCGCTGCTAGTACCTCGAATCCGTTGTGCGGTGGGGACAGGGATCTCACAATGTTACAATGCACATGACAATATCATTCGATATGTAACAAATGGTTGGTGTGGATCTACTTGTGTATGGCGAAGGCGATGGCCAAAATTTGGCCGATTGTTTTCTTATGGGAATGTTGATACTACTAACTTGGTGGAGCGCTATGGCAGTACATAAAATACACTCTCTTGGATGCACAAATCAACCGGTCCATGCTTGAACTTATATACATGCTCTCGATTCCAAGACTGGCAGGCGCATGGGTGGAACTATGCTTGAGTTCTTCAAGCAAAAGCAAGAAATAGGTAATATCACTAGTTCTTTTAACATTTTTGTTATATTCATTTAAAGTATCTTAAATCCACATTTATACTTCTTGATCTAGCCGATTCTGGGCGCTTTAGTATTCGTGGATCGTCAAAGATGCACACTTCAAGGTTGTATGCAGGGGAGAGAATATTACAACGATTTGAA
Source organism: Cibotium barometz (assembly GCF_041138505.1). NCBI lineage: Eukaryota > Viridiplantae > Streptophyta > Polypodiopsida > Cyatheales > Cibotiaceae > Cibotium > Cibotium barometz. The sequence goes on along the minus strand of NC_141086.1, from coordinate 10,899,405 downwards.
AGTGACCCCTCATCGTTGAAAGTTATCAATGAAATGGCCTTGTCATTTTAGATTCAAAGCACCTCTTCTTCAAGCCAATGGTATCATGTGAGTATGCAATCTAATTATTGTGATTGCCCCGATTGGACAAGTGATTGCAAGCACTTATATGGTATAAGATTGATAATGAGGCATCACTTTCCTGAGTTATACAACTTTCTTCCCATTATTGACAATGCACGCACCTTGGGAATGGTTTCTATGGATCACGAGATTTGTGAGACTTTTGCAAGCCCTTGTAATCAGATGGACATGAAAGAGGCCAACACAAGTGAAGACATTCATCTCTGCATTGAAGAATTTAGAAGAATTTTAAGTCAAATAGAGGAAGAATTGGACACAAAGGACTCTACAGAAAAAGAATTATTCTTGACACAGCTACAAACCTCAAAGGAGTACCTTACAAATCTTATCAAGCCAAAGGAGATTGACATGCCTACAAGAGGGAGTGTTCGTCAAATTCAAGCACATGTGATGACAACTAGGCTTGGCCATGGAAGGCCAAGAGAGCCTCTCAATACCATTCCAACTTCATTTGAGGAAGCTGAATTGTGTCCCCCCAACAAACGAGCTCATGTAACCGGTGTATTGAGAAGAAAACATCAACGTGGTAGACATCGTATTCACTTTGATAAAAGACCACGTATTTGGTGCCCACATTGCTGCACAAAAACATTGATGGTAGACCCCCTTTCTACCCTCTCTTGTCACACTTGCCATGGTTTATTGCCTTTAACTGAAAGACATGCTCCCATCGGTGTTGAAGGCATCCTCATTGTTTAATGGTTACACAGCCAAGCAGTTAAGCAAATACAATTTCTCCACAAGAAACATGTTGATTAGGCACAGACAGAACTTTGACAGAGCAAAGTCACACAAGAGAGATAAACCCTAAAAATCTGCTTCATTCTCCTCCTTTCTTTCTTCTCTTTCTTCTCTTCTCTCCTCCTTTTGCATTACATTGCTTCCCCTTCTTTTCTACCTTTCTCAAAACGTTACTCTTTCCCCAAAACATTATTCTTAAATAACCGTTACATATTGTAACTTCCAAGATCCCAAGAAAGTCATTATACATTCCTACCACCTTATAATTCCCACTTACTTAATATCTGACTCAACAAATATGCGACTTAGCACATATCCGACTTACTAAATATCTGACTCACGACTTAAGAGAACTATGCTTTCAACACATGGCATGTCCCGATGGTAGATTTCAAAGAAATCTAACTCGGATCCACATATCCCTTGATCCGCTTAGCCACTTTTCTTATCAGCCAGCCTCCGATGACTTTCTTACTGCATCCTCTGTTCCGCCTTCCGTTGCTTGACATTCGACTAAATCCGGCTCCGCCTCCTTGTCTTCATCAATCAGCACTACCACCTTCTCAACATCCTCCTTTCTGGATCCAATCCGCATTCCGCCGCAACTCCGCAGCCATATGTCAGCATTTCTGCCTTGATAATCAGTCACATCCGCTGAATCTTCCACTAGAACTTCTGGCACAACATCCACCCATTTGACTGCTATCTCCTCAGCTTTATTATACTTTAAACATACAACTAGCTTGATAATTACTTTCCCCCCTGATTCTTCAAAAAGATGTAGCTTAAAGGCATTACAAGTGCATACCCATTGTGCATCCCTTATGAGTATGTGAATACATGTGAACCACTTTAAGGCAACATGCCAAGGCTGGGAACCTTTCATATAGATCAACATCCAATGTACATCATACAAAATGAATTTATGAAACCAAAATTCAATGAGTATGTCCCTTCTCCAAGATAATGGAGTAGACATGAGTAGAATCAATCTTTGGAACCTCTGCAAAATCAAAATCTTGTTCTGTAAATCAGATTTCTACAACTTAGGCATCAAGACCTAAAAATTTGATTTTGGAATATCCACCTCCATGTGAAAATCAGCTTGATTCCATAAAATATCTGCATATTCAATCTCAAAACACCTTTGTAAATGAGAATAATGCTCCCAACAAGTAAAGAAAACTTGCTTCAAATGAACAACAATCATCTCCTCTTCAAAATCAAGCATTTTGGGCATTGGTGACCCAAAACAACACCTTCCTTGAGATTGAATCATCCCACTCATCAAACTTTGCAATTTAAGTAAGAACAACATCCAAAACATAAAATCTCTATCAAATCCACAAGGTTTTTGCAAAATCATGCATAAAACCCTCTTTGCATGATTATCAATCTGCAAAATCTTATTCAAACCATATGAAACATGGAAAAATGAATCATCAAACTCATCAACTTGCATCTGCAAAAACTGATCTTCAACTTCTGAAATAAAAAATTCAAAAATCTGCTCTTCAGGCATAGAAATTTGATCCTCAAACCTTCCAAAATTAGAAACTTTTGCAACTTTTGCAATTTTAGGCTTAGCAAACATGCTCATACAGCCCAAAAACATCTCCAAAATGATCTTCAACCACCAATTAGCAGCAAATAACACTTCAGACAAATCAGATTTCCCTTCAAAGTGACATAAGAAAGGTTCAATGTTGAAAAATACTTTTGCAACCATCCAAGTTTGCTTTTTCAACATTTGCAACATCTGTAAATGTGAATCCCTCACTTCAGAACCTGATTTAGGCTCCAAAAGCCTGTGTTCCTGATTTCTCCTATTCATGAAATTGCCAATCTGATCTATTTCAGACCCAATCTGATTTGATTCAGGGCTAAAAATCGGTGTATTAGCCTCTTCTTCACACGCTTTTGGCAAAACAAAATCAGTTTGCTCATGTTTCACCTCATAAGCATCATAAAAATCTGAATTTGAGTCAAAATCAAGTAGATTAGTGAGTTCTTCTTTAATGTGAGCATTCTTTGAACCACTTTCAGCCTTCTGTAAAACTGAATTTGAACTCTAGAAAATTTTGAATTAACACCTACCACATCAGGTTGCTCTGTTTTGCATTTAGGCAACGATGCTCGATCTTCAATTTGAGAGAAATTGGCTTCACAATCAGCAAATTCACCTTCATCTAACTTCTTCCTATCACCTTGCATTGCAATGTGAAGAAAACTTCCAAAAAGAATTACTTTGTGGATGTGAAAGTGCTCATTTTCAGCTTCTTGATTGTCAAAGTAGTTATTTTGACCCTCTTGATCCTGATTCTAAATTGACTTACTTGTAGAAAAATCACATATTTGGTTTTCCAATGTTAAAATGCAACTTTCCCATGCATTCCCCTCATCATCCATGTGATTGAGGTCATTGAGTTGAAGACATTCCCCTTTTTGGTTGGTGCCTGATGTTGTTTTAGGGTGTCCTAGGGGTTGTTGTTGGCTACTTTGGCCCACACCCGAATGCATTCCCTTCACTCCAATCACTGGCACTTCCATTGGGTGACTCCACTCATCATCACTACTCTCATCACTCTCAAACTTCTCTTGCAAATTCTCACATGCTTTATGCAACATTCTCACACCCTTCTTGCTAGAACAAGATCTACATCTTCTACCCTCATGATCCCTATGATACTCATATGCATCTTCCAACACTCCTTCAAATACATCTAGCTTCTCTCTAGCTCTCTTCCTCTTCTCACATGATGATGCTTTATGAAAATGCTTGATGATTTTGTGAAATTTTGTGCATAGATCAATCATGCAAAACTTCATGCATTGATCTCCTTTTGAACATCTCTCACACATGTATGAGCATTCATTTGTTGCATGGTTATGACTCATGCAAATCAAACACTTCTTTTTCTTCTTTTTACCCATATTTGAAGTTAGAAATTAGATAGCTATGTGAGCTCTCATATTCAATGTAGCACACCAAATAGAGTCCATATGTATGCTTGGAATGGAGAGCTACGGTGCTATACTGAGATCCACCCCACTCATGACAAATAGATGCTCAAGCATTGCTAAAAACTTTCTAAAATCAGAATTTTAGGTATTATTTTATGCAAAATCTGAATGATGGCTTACTTGGAACACGTCAACCTCCAATGTGAAGTAGCACTTTGAATAAGGAATTCCACCATCCCATCCAAGGATATGCAGATTCTAATTCTGCTGCACCTCTACAGATTCTGATTCTGCTGCACTTGCATATTCTGATTCTGCTCCACCTGCAGGTTCTAAGTATTCTGCTGCAAGATCAGAGCAGTCTGCAAAATCAGAGCAGTTTACAGATTCAAAGCAGTCTGCACAGCAGGTTCAGAGCAGTCTGCAGCAGCAGGTTCAAAGTAGTCTGCTCGTGAATCTGATTTCGCCTCCTGAATCTGATTTCGCCTTCTGAATTTGATTTCGCCTCCTGAATCTGATTTTGCCTCTCTTGAATCTGATTTTGCCTCCTGAATCTGCAGCAGTGCCTGAATCTGCAGCACTTGCTTTGCATGCTCCTATTGTAGGCTCCATCCTAATCAACCATTGTGGTTGAAACCACCATGAATCGCCAGTGTTTAATGGTTACACAGCCAAGCAGTTAAGCAAATACAATTTCTCCATAAGAAACATGTTTATTAGGCGAAAACAGAGATTCAGACACAGTAGAAACAAAATGCACAGACAGAACTTTGACAGAGCAAAGTCACACAAGAGAGATAAACCCTAAAAATCTGCTTCATTCTCCTCCTTTCTTTCTTCTCTTTCTTCTCTTCTCTCCTCCTTTTGCATTACATTGCTTCCCCTTCTTTTCTACCTTTCTCAAAATGTTACTCTTTTCCCAAAACGTTATTCTTGAATAACCATTACATGTTGTAACTTCCAAGATCCCAAGAAAGTCATCATACATTCCTACCACCTTATAATTCCGACTTACTAAATATCTGACTCAGCAAATATCCGACTTAGCACATATCCGACTTACTAAATATCTGACTCCCGACTTAAGAGAACTATGCCTTCAACACTCCTAAACAAGGATGTGCTATTATGCGATGGATTACAAAGCTTGCAATGTAAGATCATGTCTTGTTTGTATGGTGATTTTAAGGATGAGGAGAGACACTTTTCTTTGACTCTTCCAAGTGAACAAGTCCTCGAAAAGATATACGCATCGCGCGTTAGACTTATGCTATTGTACACTTGATATATATCATGTGGAATGGAATGGTTGAAATGTTTTGGTGAAAGCTATATGAGGAAACTAATGTTGTGAAATGGTGGCAAGTACTGTCTTGTTTTTTAGTATTTGTGTATGTATAATCTCTCTCATTGGTAAGCCTTTCCACATAAACTAGGAGATTGCAGTAAACTAGGACTGTGCAAAAACTAGGACAAGCGGAAGTACAAATGGAAGTACAAGCTTGCAATGTAAGATTGTGTCTTTTATATGGTGATTGTAAGGATGAGGAGAGACGCTTTTCTTAAGATAATGTACACTTGATATCAATCATGTGGAATAGAGTGGTTGAAATGCTTTGGTGTGATATATATGAGGAAACTAATGTTGTGAAATGGTGGCAAGTACTGTCTTGTTTTTCAGTATTTGTGGTAGCATTGGATGTATGATATGATCTCTCTCATTGGTAAGTGTTTCCACATAAACTAGGAGATTGCAGTAAACTAGGACTGTGTAAAAACTAGGACAAGCGAAAGTACAAATGGAAGTACAAGCTTGCAATGTAAGATCGTGTCTTGTTTATATGGTGATTGTAAGGATGAGGAGAGACGCTTTTCTTTGACTCAAAAAGATATACGCATCGCGCGTTAGACTTAAGATATTGTACACTTAATATCAATCATGTGGAATAGAGTGGTTGAAATGCTTTGGTGTGATATATATAAGGAAACTAATGTTATGAAATGGTGGCAAGTACTGTCCTGTTTTTCAGTATTTCTCTAGCATTGGATGTGTGTATGATCTCTCATTGTTGGTAAGCGTTTTCACATAAACTAGGACTGTGTAGTAAACTAGGACTGTAAAACTAGGACTGTGCAAAAACTAGGACTGTGCAGTAAACTAGGACTGTAAAACTAGGACTGTGCAAAAACTAGGACAAGCGGAAGTACAAATGGAAGTCTCACATAATATTTATAACGTAAGCGACAATGGACTTTGCCTTTGAGTTTGCCAATAGATGATATTGAAGACTCATAAAGCCAATGAGGTAGCCTCACATTGATAAAAAGTGCAGTTTTGCATAAAGTAATAACCAAGGAGTAAACCAAAAATAACTACTGCATTGACACATGTATTGAACTCATCTAATACAAAATCTTTACAACCAAAAGATTTAGCATTCCATGGAAGTGTAGCCTTTCAAGAAGTGTACAACTTATCTCGAAATGTAATTTTGTACCAACTATAAAATCCCAAAATAAGACTTATGTTCACTATTGTGGAGACATACAATGTCATATATCATAAAATGGCATAAGCCTTCCATTGACTAAGTTCGCAAATCTAGTGCCCAAAAAAATAACATAGCAAACTAAGAAGGTCACGATGCTAAGGGTAGATGCTCGTCCAATACATGGCTGAGCCAAGAACTGAACTCATCCTTCAACTTCATGACATATCCATGGTCGAACCACTTCTTTGATAGCTACACAAGAAAAAAAGCAATGTTAGAGTTTAGAACACCAAAATCACATTAAGCACATACATAGCAAGAGATTTCGTATAGCAAGAGATTTCGTATGGAAGCTTTTTAATAAACATGTGCATACCTAATGCTTTGGAGGTGTATCTATAAGGCTCCCATCAAATAGTTTCTTGATAAATGCCATTACATAAAATCTGCAATCAATTGCGTTTGGTTGTTTTGGCACCTACAATGTTTATCGACATATGTCTCAATTGATCCAATCCAAAAAATGCCATATATCATGCTATACAAAGGACACAATATTGAAAGCCAAAATTAATTTTCACATACCTCCATACACTTCAACTCAAACCCAGTGGATGGGCATGCAAGAGACTCTTGTAATGGTCCATGTGTGCAACTTGAAGAAATTGACTCAAGAACTCTAATAATATATAGATGTAAAATGTTAGTTAGCATTTACCCAAGCATTATGGATTCATGAACTTCAAAGTAAACCTCTTGTCTTACCGTTGCACAATGGAAACATACTCGCCCGAATTCCCTACATGCAGTGAGTCTAGGTGCAGGAGAATATTTTTTCTCGATGACAAGCCTCTCACCTTCATGATGTGGTAATTATAGACCACAAAAAGAGTCCAATGGTGCCTGAAAAACATGAAGTTGTAAGTGCTTTGTCTACTAATGACAAAAACAAGAACACATGCATCAATATGAGTAAACTATTGACTTTACCTATGTACTAGAGGTAGAAACAAGAACACATGCTTGCTCATATCAATATGTCCAAAGAAATTTTGCAATGAATTATTTCTCTTTGGATGCCGTGAAGCCACATATTCATACCACAAACTATCCACGAATGAAACCTTCTCCAGAGCATCTACAGGTAGGGTTTTTTCCATCCACTTACAAAATCAGCATGCTTTAAGCATCTTTGAGCTGCAAATCCAAAAGCTATATTTCAAAATTAAAAAATTACCGACATGGCAAATAGGTTAAGCACGCGAGTAGACGCTTCCACATGCATGATTGACTCGGCTAGTCGCACATCCACCTCGGCAATGAATCCCCAACGTGTAGAGTGTAAGTGAATAGTTTCTCCGTGTTGAAGTCTACATAACCAAAAATCAAACATGTTAAGATTGAAACCAGGCATATGTTAAGATAATTCAATATTCAAGCCATAGAGTTAAATAAAGTATACCTTTCATATACCACACCTAGATCTTTTACCATGCCCAAGACATTGTGCATCTTAATCTCACCAGTGGATATTGTTATTATTACATTTGAAGGCTTACTCTCACTCGGAGAGCTAATATCAACATGAGATGCATTTACATTGCAAGCCATCCCCTTCAAGTTCAAACAAACAAGACTTGACATAAGGAGCCAAGGTATGTAAAATAAAGCCTACTCTTAAATTGTGTACAAAGAGACATCTTCCACCCCTTACCTTCTTCCATTTCTTACTTTTTTTAGAGAGCACTACATGAGCCTCCTTGTTGACAATTTTCTCCTAAAGTGAGGAAACAAGAAACAATGCATATTTATGTATATTAGTGTAAGGAAAACAAGAAATACAGTAGTACAAAGGTTGAAGAGTAGTATTTTCATACCATTGTAAGGGAGGCTTTTCCCTCGAATTCCACATTTCTCATCGACCCTTCCTCATTGATATTTTTGTTTCCATGTGAGGAGCCTTCACTATCATGGATTTGAACATTTTTCTTTGATCGAGTCTTTTGAATTGGAAGATTACAAAGTTTCATGGGCAAATACAATTTAAGGTTAGTACCATGTTTGCAAAGAAGCCCTCTCACCAACTAGTACATCAGAAGCCCTCTGACCAACTAGTACATCCATCTCTTACCTTCAAAGGAGAAAAAACAACACACTTTTGCCTCTTCTTCACTTGAGATGGAGCCACATGCTCATGGTTTGCCTCATTAATGATTTCCTTCTAGAAGGAGGAAAATGGATTGAGTGGCATGTTATGAAAGTAAAGAAAACAAACAACAAACAAGCTAAAAATATCAGAAATTCATTTCTTGCATACCAAAGGAAGAGACTCTTTTCGATTTTCATCCTTATCGCTTGTCAATATGTCCTCATCAAGGTTTTCCATCCGTTGAGAAGCCACTTCACCATCATCATTGTCATAATCATCACTTTCTTTTTTGTGTCGCTACAAGATGCAAAATGAGAGCTTAAGAATATTCATCATATATATATATTTCACAATTAAGGTTAATAGGACAAGAGAAAATCTCACATGTTTGGAATATCCCTCTTTAATGCGCTGTTCAATCCCTTGAATGCATTTCTCCTTGTTCGCCATATGTATTGTTCCATGCCCTTGGCAACAAACCCCTCGATAAATGCTTCCTTTTGCATATTATAGGCTCTCTTGGACAAGTTGGATGGAGCTTTCTTTTCCTAAGCATCTTCGGCCAAAAGTCTTTGTTTCCTATCTTTGTTTTTCATGTTGATTTGAAATTTACGTTGTGCATCTAGAAACCTTGTCTGTGATTGCTTTGCAACACTCTTTGAAGCTCCTTGCATTCCACCACCCAAGGGGCATCCTATCTTTTGAAGTGGGATATCCACCTCTAAGCCATGGTCAAGTGGCGAATCATGTGAACTCTCTTACAATATTTTGTGTTCCATCTAGGACACATATCTGAGACTCGACATTGCCAAGAAAGTTTCCCATAGAAGGAAGAATAATCTCCTCATAAGGAGGGTTTGCATGTGCCATCTAATAGCAATGAGTACCAAAGAACCATCAATATAAAGAAGTAGCATACACAAATTGGTGCCACATACTTTTAGCAAAAAGAAAGACTACAAGGACTACAATATCGTGACTTGCTTTCATTAAAGTAAAATGAACCAAGGATACATTAGTAAACAATGTGTAAGCTAGGGTTTGGATAAACTATGCATATCTAGTGCAGAAGGGTTAAACTAGGACCTAGATAGGAAAATGTAGTAAATCAAAACCTTTTTCAAACTAGGTCTCTGTAGTAAACTAGGGATAAACTAGGTCTGTGTAGTAAACTAGGCTGAAGCTTTAAGTGTGTCATGAATACACGATCACATATTACTAAAATACCTGCATGGCAATAAGTGAACCCCTTTCATGGCAATAAGGCATACATGCAATAAGCAAAGGGTTTCCAAGGAAGAAAAACAAAGATGCAAACATCTCTCTCTCTCTCTCTCTCTCTCTCTCTCTCTCACACACACACACACATTCAAAACCTTTTTCAAACTAGGTCTGTGTAGTAAACTAGGTATAAACTAGGTCTGTGCAGTAAACTAGGCTAAAGCTTTAAGTATGTCATGCATACATGATCACATATTACTAAAATACTTGCATGGCAATAAGGCATTAAGCATGGCAATAAGTGAACCCCAGCATGGTATTAAGGCATGCATGGTATTAAGGCATGCATGCAATGAGCAAAGGGTTTCCAAGGAAGAAAAACAAAGATGCATACATCTCTCTCTGTTTCTCTCTCTTTCCCTCTCTCTCTCTCTCTCTCTCTCTCTTACACACACACACACATATTCAAAACCTTTTACACAGCGTTAAGTGAATGTTAACTCTAAAAACAAGAGATTTATTTGTAAAATCACAAGAAATCTTCCTTGTCAAGAAGTGGCTACAAAGAAGAAGAAGGGGTACTTGTGGTAAGAGGGTACTTGTGGAATCGTTCTAGACCAAACGGGAGGCGCAGACGATGCTGAATGTGGGCTAGGAAATTTCCCTCAAACGCTCCTCTGGGTTGCTAGTCCTCGGCTGTTGAACGCAGCATGCGCCCTAGTTTACTTGCTCCCTAGGTTTGAGCGACAACTGTGCCCTTCTCGCCCACCTCCACCGTCAATGCCACCTTCCCAAGTTTACTTTTTTTGAACTTGCATCTGATGGCTGTGTGCTTTCCACCCACCTCCAGCGTCGATCCCACATGCAGGGCGACGCCCTAGTTTACTTTTTTAAAAATCTTAATCCAACGGTTGTGCGCTTCCCACCCACCTCCACCATCAATCCCACATGCAAGGTGGCACCCTAGTTTACTTTTTTTAAAATCTTTATCTGACGGCTGTGACCTTTCCGCCCACGTTCGCCGTAGATCCCACTTGAGGTGCCTCTTAAAGGCATCATGGGATTTAGAGACGAGGTACAGCAACCCACAAATAGTCAGAGAAGAGATGATTAAACTAGCATCATAGAGCTTTGCACCTCTCAGCCATCCTCAGAAAGCTGCAGTCTCAGCTAGCAGTTTGTGACTGTTGTGTGAGAGGGAGAAGAAAGAAGAATGTGTAGTTTTTTCTAATCCCTTCTATCATCTTCTTGACTTTAATAACCATATTTTCACTCATATCTCCACCCTCCATCTACTTTACATCTTGTCCCTTCATTTCTTTTTCACATTAGCCCATCTTGCCCATTTTGCAGCTTGTTTAGCCATTCCACACCCGACCCTTACTTGTGCTAGTGGTGGTTCCCACGCATGATAATTGTGCGTTGAGTTAGGGGTGTTCACATGCGGTGATGGAGTTCGTCCTCATGCCTTGAGTTTGTGGAGATAGTTCATGTGTAGTGTGGGCATATTAGGTGATTGTTCACACGTGTGAGGTGTGTCACATGCGTTGATGTTTTGTTTGGGGTTGTTCACATGTTTTGAGCCTTGTGGAGGTGGTTAGTGTGTGCCGTGTGGTCGATTTGGTGCATTTTGGGCATTCACGTGCACACTTTTGGCCATCACTACAAGGGATCGGGCTCATACCCGCGCTCCTAGCCGCTAAAAATGACTTGTGAAAAAAAGTAGCGGGCCCGTGTATCAGCGCGTGTATCATCGCGGCCACAGACATGCGTGTAAAAGCGCGTGTATAGCACCTCTTAGACGCGCTTATACACGGGTGTGTAGCCGCGTTCTTTTCACAGACGCGTTGATACATGCCGCTATACACGCTTTTTTTTAATTTAGACGCGCTTATACACGGGTGTATAGCCGCGTTTTGTTCAGTTCAGATGTCTCAGACGCGTTGATACCTGCGTCTATACACGCGTTTCTTTAATTTAGATGCGCTTATACACGCGTAATTATCAGTTTTGACGCATTAATACACGCGTATTTTACAGAGTATCCGCGTAGATACACACGAGTTTTAGCAGTTCTGACGCGTTTATACACGCGAACAGAGAGCAAAAAAAAAAATCCAGAGAGTGCTATTTGGTGCCTGAATACTGTTCCAGCATTCCAGCACCCAATAGCACTCTCTGGATTTTTTTTTTGTGCATTAGACCATCCCATTAGACCATCCACGAAGAACATATGCACGAGGGAGATTAAGACAAGAACGACATGAATGCATACATTGTCAATACACGATTCAAGACAGACATGAATGTAATACTATCGATCAATCAATTCAATATTACTATCAAAATTTCATACATGTATACAAGGGAGTCCATATCTCGAAGTAGCCCATGGCTTCAGTTTACAAAAAAATATATACAATCACATCCTCAATATGGAATGTGATACTATAAGTCTGAGTACTACTCAGACCCAGATGATGACTCGGTGCTCCCTCCATGCTCAGATGAGCTCACATCGGTCGGAATGTCCGATGAGTAGTGCTCACGTCCACCCTCTGCAGTGGCGGCCGGTGGATCATCAGCAGCTTGTGCCTGTTCAAGTAATATATAGTATATAAGTATATATATATGTAATTCAATAAACCAAAATCATTCGTTTAGAATTTTCAAGTACCTGTCGACCGTATGGTCTCATGGCCATCTCAAACTGCGCGACCGTAATACGTCCCTCGGCTCTGAAGATGGCCCACGTGTCACGTCTGCTATGCCGGCGAGCATACGCAGTATCGTGGGTTGTGGGCTTCCTCCCCGTAACCCGTCGGCTATATCATAATCAACACAATTTGTAAGATTAAAACAATCATAGAATCAATGAATTAAGTAAACAATCAAATAAAGTGGCAAGATACGAACTCTGCCTCCCATGACTCGACGCCGCCAGATCCGAAATGCGAAGATCCAATGGTCTCCATCTGGATCCGTCGTGCCTCCACATGCTGCCTGCTCTTCACGCCACCCTCTGCTCGTTTCTTTGCCTCCTTCCACTCGCGTTTGTGCGCAGTGGCAGGTTTCTCGGCAGGATAGCCACCCGCAGCTACATTTAGCCGGTCATCGTACGCGAGTTTTTTAAGGTGAGATCTTTTATTACTTAAGATCTCCCTTATTCGCGTCCTTCCCCATACATCCGAGAATGTAGCATGTGGGGGATTGGGGTACCGACTATGTACAGCCTCTATCACCTCCCCAACTAATCGGCTATTTTGATCTTTAAATTTAATAAAACAATTTCTATATGAGTTTGATACTACCCCACGCATGTACTCCATTACCTCCCTCCCCCTCGCATCCATCACTATCCCGCCCCTATCCGGCCGTCACATCATAGACGACCACTCTCTCCATCTCTCTCATCTCCTCCTCTTCCGAACTGTCTCCTCTAACTCTTCTCCCTCTATCTCCTCTCTCACCGCGTGCCCTACTACCTCCCCCACCTCCCCCACCTCCCCCACCAAAGCACCCACCGCATCCTCCACTCCCACTCTTCCTACTGCTGCGGGTGGAGTCACGACTCGGGGATTGTCTACGTGACGGTGGATGTGAGCCCTAACGTGACGGTGGCTCGGAGGGAGCACGTGATGGTGGCTGTGAGGGTGTACGTGAGTGTGTCTGGGACGAGGTATGTCTCCTCGGTGGACGTGGAAGAGGAGAAGCTGCATGCCGTCTCGTCGGACTCGGAGGAATAGACGGCACTGGAGTGCCCTGGTGGATACTCGCGGTAGGGGTATAGACACCAGGCAGGGAAGGAGGGGGATGGGCATACATATACTCTGTAAGCTCAACCGGACCAGGATGGCGCCCAAAATGATTCAGCATCTCCATCAGCCAATTGCTATACGCAAATGGATCGGATGAAGAACCTGGAATATCCATAAAGAACCTGCAACAAACATCTTCATGTACATCATGGGCTGTCTCTTGACTCACACAAATATCATCATTCAAGTCAGTTGTGTTGCCTACAAATCATGAATTCTGAAACGCAGTCTCGTGTAAACACCCATGCAGAAACGCGTGTATACACCCGTCCAGAAACGCATGTATATCCGCGTGAACAGACTCTGCAGACAGATTACACGTGCTTTTACACGCGTTTCTACACGCGACCTGCGAAAATTTTTTTTCAAAAGGACCAACCCCCGACAAAGACAAAGTGTCCTTATAAAAGGACCATTGTCGCCCCTGTCAGAATCATTCACCCAATCGTGTGCACATAAGAAAAAGGACGGAGACAAACCCAAAAAGCAAAGAGCAAATAGCATAAACAAATCTGAGGAAAAAGACAAGGCACAGGACAAAGTGACTCACCTCTGAAAAAGTGAGTCTTCTCTGCTCCTTCTCTGCTCCCTCTTTCTTCCGTGTGTGCTCCTTTCTCTGCTCCCTCCTTGCTGTTGGAAGAGGCGAAAACAGGCGAAAATGCAAGCAGTGTTGATATGTTAGTTCAAAATCTATATTTGGGGAAGGCGGGCTATTTTTAGCTTAAACATACCGTCGCGTTTATAAACGCGTGTATATTCGCGTGTATGATATTTTAGCTGCGTTAATACACGCGTTTTGCAGAAATTACCCGCGTTAATACACGCGATTTTTAGGAAGTAGCCGCGTGAATACACGCAATTTTTAGGAAATAGCCGCGTCAATACACGCGATTTTTATACTTTCATTAAAAACATATTATGATTTTGTGTTTTCTGGTTTGTACACAGGATGTCATCAACCTCTTCCAGCAGTTCTGGGGAAGATGAGACAATGCGTCATCGTAATCGCGATGTGTGGTTGGGACAACGGATCAAATGTATGTGTAATCGATGTCAAGGATGCATTGTACAAGCACGTCGAATTACCTTGAATCACATCTCCATGTATGGAGAATGGAATCAAACAGGTTTAGAGGTGAGTAGATGTAAATTGATGGTATTCAAATGACTCATGGTATCCAAATTAAATTAATAGAGTTGTAATATATAAACTCTAATTGAAGCAGGATGCAGTACCACACCCTAACATGGTACCCTACGCGCGACGAGAGCACGTAAAGCGTCGACGAGATGATGCTGGAGCTTCGGGATCTATTGTCAGAGATGAGTGGGAAAGGGATGACAATAGCCCTGCACCCCATGAAGTTGTGGAAGAGGAGGTGCTTGATGATATGGTGCGGAATCTTTTTAAGGATGATCCCAAAGGTATGGACGACGATGATATGGAACAAGAGCATCTTTATAAGGCTTCATCGACACCGGTGTTTGAAGGGTGCACATTCTCAGTTTTACGTGCTTCACTTGAACTACTTAATATACAAACAGTTTATGGATGGAGCAATGCAAGTCTTGACGCATTATTGAAGTAAGCATTCTAACTTACAAATTTGAATTAGTGGTTTAAGGTTTAGGATTTAAGACTAATTATAATTGATGATATTGGATGCAGGCTATTATCAAACATGCTTCCAAAGGAAAATAGACTACCCACCTCAAGAGACATAGCGAGGCGCTATGTGACATCTCTTGGAGGACTGGATTATGATAAAATACATGCATGCGTCAATGATTGCATTCTCTTTCGTGGGACGCATAAGGAGGCTCTACACTATCCCACTTGTGGTGAAGCAAGGTACAAAACAGATATGAAGAGTTTTGATGTACCTCGTAAAGTCTTGCGACACTTTCCTATAATTCCTCGCATCAAACACATGTTCAAGTGCAAATCCATAGCAGAGCTCATGTCATGGCATTCCTCACATCGATCGGATAATGGCATGTGGAGAATTCCCGCAGACACTCCTGCTTGGAAGCATATTGAAGATGAGTGTCCCAGCTTTAAAACAGAGCCCAGAAACTTGAGACTTGGCTTGGGTATGGATGGAGTGAATCCATTTGGTTTCAAAAGCACCGCATACAGCGTGTGGCCAGTTGTGTTGGTGAATTACAACCTTCCACCATCAATGGCGATCAAGAAGGGACATCTTATGTTATCCCTTCTAATTCCAGGGAAACATAAAGTCAAGCATATGGATGTTTATCTTGAACCATTGATTGATGAGTTGGAGGAACTATGGAGAGGTGTTGCGGTGGTGGACATTAGTAGGCCTCCCTCCTCTCGACACTTCGACTTAAAAGCAGTGTTGATGTGGACAATGCATGACTTTCCAGGATACAGCGATTGTTCTGGTAAGAATTCTAATTACCTCCCTACTCTATTACTATTGGCTATATATATTAATTAGACGGTTTGACTTTATTATTCTAACTTTTATTTATATTTTAACAGGTTTGAAAACATCGGGTAAACATGCATGTCCTGTTTGTGGCCCTTCGTTAGTACATGAGTATGCTGACGGTTTGTGTAAGACTATATTCGATAATCATCATCGATTTCTCCCCTCAGATCATCCTAAATATGTTGCTAGTAAGAGTAACATTCCTCCACAAACACTTCGTGCAAAAGATTGGAAGCATATTTGGGAGTCTACAACTATTCTTCCTCCAGATGGCATGAACAGGTATAGTGATGTTTTTTCAATCTTGTTTTGTGTAGTCTCTAATTGGATTAAAGGTCACATAGAGCAATCCCTTGTGTAGGTACTCCATTTTTTTCGGCTGCCATATTGGACCCATCTTAAGATCAACCATCTTCTTGATCCCATGCACATCTTCAAGAATGTGGGATCTTGAAGATGTTGTGATCGATGATCAAGAAATAAGAGATGATCATGATAATGAGGATGAGCATGCCATTTCTCATGATCATGAGAATGACCCTACCATTGAGGATGATGGTGATCTTGATGAGGATGATCAGGACATCGATACCATTATCAATGGAGTACAGAATATCGATAGTGGAATAAATTTAATTGTAGCCTTAGAAATTGATCAAATGGATATTGATGTTGATCGTTTGGCAAGGATGGATCTTATTGAAGATGAGATCGAACCCTAACCAATCCGTCACATTGTACGTTCTAAATTGATGACATTTCTATCATCTCATATGCATGATTTATTTTTGAATATATTTCATTGTTGTAAATGCATGTAGTGGGATTGTGTAATGATGTATACTGTAATGTACTATGAGATGGTTTAAAGAAAATAGTTTTTAATTTTGTAAAGGAATTCAGTTTTTCTCTGCCATGCGTGTATTAATCCGTGTATAGTGGCGTGTATTAATCCGTGTATAATAGCGTGTATTAAACCGTGAATATTACCGTGTATAGATGCGTGTATTACTGCGTGTATATAAACGCGTTTATACACGCGTTGATAAATGCAAACATACACGCGAACTTAAATGCTAAAATACACGTGCCCGATTCTATTCAAATACAGGCGCGACCATACACGCGTTCGTAATTTATCGCGTGTATGAAACGCGTGTATGGCAGCATTGTCTTGTAGTGCATTTAGTATATTTTGGGCATTCATACGTGCATCTTAGCCCTTGTTCATGCACGGTTGGCCATTTTGAGCGTATTGGTGCCTTTTCCACACGCGATGCATGATTCTTGAACACATTTAGAGGTGTTCCCACACTTTCACGCTTTGGCAGGACAACATGAGTTTCCATTTACAATCGCCATGCTACCCACCATCTTCGTTCATCAACATCACTATGTCTCCATCCCAAACGCTAATCGTGCGGCATCTCCTCATATCCTATCACTCTAGCTTTATGGCTGTCATCTTGATTTGCCATTTCAGGTGAGGAGTTACATATCATTTGCTGAGTTCATACATACATTTGGCACATCATGGCTTCGCCCTCTAGATCCTTCTTCACCTACATCATGCTATGATGACACATCATATTCATGTCACATATGGATGTTTGAGCTCTAGATGTTATTACCTAGCCAGTTTAGACACTTATTTGATGAGAAGGATGTTTGTGCTAGATGGTCTAGACATTCTACACATGGTGACTTTGTAGAGGATCTATGTGGTTATTTTTACATGGATGGTTTGGCAATGCTTGCATGGAATGATGTATGTGGGAATTTGATTGAGTGCCCTACATTTGTGAGCAGAGATGACTATATACCTGAGGATGGGTATCATTATGACATGCATTCAGTGGATGATGATGTGAATGGTGATGATGATCATCATGTTGATGATGATATTGATGTTGACACATGTGCACATGGTGATGGTGAGTCAAATCATGAGTCAAATCATGTGGGCATGATTTGGATGGGAGGGATGGCAGTGAGAACATCGAGCATTACAAGCATCATAGAGCTACCTATCTTTATTCCTAATGATCATAGGGATACATTAGATGACCATAGTGATGCATTCTGTGATCTTGATGGGCATTTGACTAGTCATGATCATTCGGCTAGTCAGACATCTTTAGTTACACATGGGATTGACACTTCACATGTCATTGAGCACATCATAGACCATGAGGAGCATAGACCCAAGGTTCTAGTATTAAATGTATTGGGCTACTCCTCTAGATTTGTTACATGTGGAGAGATTTTGGATACGACCACTACTCCGAGTTTTCATAGCATTCCTGGCAGCATTCAAGTAGTTGTTGTGATTGAGCAATCAGAGATAGTGCATGAGAGTAGTGATGAGTTCATAGAGGTGAGACATCGTAGGATTATGCATATTGATCATATTTTTAGCATATCCTATGACATTGACTTTGAGAGTTTTATAGTTGATCTGGGTATTTCCTTAGATCCAGTACTATTGGAGATTGATCTATCATGGGATTTAGGTTGTATAGGGACACCAATGATGTAGTTGGTTTATACCTTTGGGGATGACCTTAGTGGCCTTGGAGATTCCATTGATAGTGAGTTGACTGATATCACTTATATTTCTTGTGTAGACACTTGGTCACTGCTTAGTGATGATGATCTTTATGATGATCCAGTTTCTATTCTAGAGGGACACACACATATAGAGTGTGATACACATGGAGATATTGTGCATGGGTCAGATTATACTCATACATACATAGATATGGTGGATCATGCCTTCAACTTCTTGAGTGGTGCTACATATGACGGAGGTATGAGTTCACATTTAACTCTACATGAGGTCGACCTTGTGCTATGTTCATTTGGCTCCTACGGATGTCGACACGATCCTGTGTTCTTTGGAGTCAGGACATTTTTCTTTGGATTGCATTCTTTGCCATTTGAGGGGCATAGTTTCTAGATATGTGGCTCGACATTCAAGTGCATCTATGACATATTCCAGTCTTGGCCTACACGATGATTCTTTTGTGCCAAGACCACTTGACATTCTGGCCAGGAGTTTCGAGCTTCTTCGGCGGATACCTTTCATGCTAGATTCATAGTGTGGTTGTGAGGATGGGCTTTTGAGGTTTCCTTTTGACCCTGGGGCTACTATCTCTTTGGAGTTGAGATTTCCTTTTGATCCAGGAGCTACTACCATTCTAGCTTCGATGGTTCAGGGTGTATACCGTATATATCCCTTTGATCCTGGAGGATACTCGACTATATTCGTCATCATCGGTTCCTTATTTACTCCACTTGCACCAGATTATCATGGAGCCATTTTCCTTGGATTTTTCATGCCTCGGGTTTCCTTTTGATCCAAGAGGTTTCATAGATAGCCTCATCATGGACGGGAGCCCTCTATCCTTTCCATTTGACCCACGCGATCATATGATTCATGCATGGGTCTTCCGCTACATTCAGTCATGGGATGTGATTTTTTTGGGATTTTGTACATAGCCTCTTGTATATGTTTTATGCATGACCAACCTTTGAATTCAAGAACAAAATCATTTTAGGAGGGGATGGTTTGTAACAAAGTGTCCTAGTGGTGCATGTGCACATGGGGATGGGCCTAGGCACATGGGGTTAGGGTCCATTTACACGTTGGTGTAGACTCCCATGAGTGCTCTAGGTATTGCTCCCTATGATGAGCTTCCTCTAGGTGAGAGGCTTACATACCACACTTCCATAGTTTCTTGCACCTAGGCTCACAAAGATGCAAGAGCTTATGCCTTTATCTTGTTCAACATAAAACCCTCTATTTCTCATCAATTTGATGAAATCATGAGGAAACTATGGAAGAATTGTGGGATACCATTCAGAGGAGGTATCACTGTGAGAACTTTACTCATAAGGCAGCCTTGGAGAATTAGCTCTCCAACCTAAATATTGTCAATATTGCTAACGTCATGGATTCTGTTATGGAGTTCATAACCATTCAAAAGCAGTTGGTCTCTTTGTTTTCCAAACAAAATAATTTTTGTGAAGCTCACCAGTACTCTCCTTTCCTTTCTTAAGGGGAGGTGGAGAAAGACAAGGTTGCTTATGTTTGAAAGAGATAAGAGAAGTGGCAGTTGGGAAAGAGGAGAGAAGTGAGGCAAGTTTTTCTTTTAGTTAACTAAGAGTTAAGTTAACTGAGGAAAAATGGAATAGAACTCCTGTGAGACTTTTTTTAGTACTCTTGAGTCTCATTAACAAAGGAGGGTAAGTACTATTGCATTTGTTGCACCTAAAAATATGACCTTGAGTTAACTCCCACTTAACTAAGAAGGAAATTCCCACTTAACTAAGAAGGAAACTGGTTTCACTCCTTCCTTTCTCCCACTTAACCAAGAGAAAACAAACTCGTTTCACTCCTCTCCTAACTCCTAGCTTGTCTCATCTCTCTCAAACACACACAACCCCCCTCCTCTTTCTCTCTCTCTCTCTCTCTCTCTCTCTCTCTCTCTCTCTCTCTCTCTCTCTCTCTCTCTCTCTCTCTCTCTCTCTCTCTCTCTCTCTCTCTCTCTCCAAGGAGAGTGCTACTATGCTTCGCACAACTTGTTAAGGATAGTATTAATGAAAATACAAGACAATCCTCTTTTACTTTTATGAACAAGCAAGTAGAAGTGCCTAGGTAAAATCTTGATATGTCTATCTATCTAAGTACTTCACCTGAGTGAGCAAATTTAAGGCCCTGCAAGTGTTCCCCAAGCCTTCATCCAAAATGTCTTCAAACAGAATCCCTGTAATTCTCACTTTCTTACTTTTGACATGGTTGTGAATGTTTATTCCCTCTACCATGTATTTGGCATGCTTCAAGTTAGTTGGTAGTCCAACTAGCTTGCTAGAGAGTTCTATCTTTATAATAACACTACCAAGCTCTTCTACCATTCCCATCTTTCAAGCTAGTCCAAATGCTTTTACAACTAGCTTGCTAGAGAGTTCTATCTTTATAATAACACCACCAAGCTCTTCTACCATTCCCATCTTTCAATCTAGGTCAAAAGTGTGGATGTATCTAAGGATTCTAAGTGGGTCATAATCAAAGGTCACTGAGGCTACTATTTCTCCTAATCTAATATCGTCTTGTATCAGGTATTCAACTATTCTTGAGTTTAGAGAGAGTGGAGAAGCTTGGTATTGGTATTAGAGGATTAATGGGTATTGTGTTTGGTATTTACATATTCTTGAGTTTAGAGAGAGAGTGGAGAGAGAGAGAGAGACAGAGAGAGAGAGAGTGGAGAGAGAGAGAGAGAGAGAGAGAGAGAGAGAGAGAGGGGGGGGGGGAAGTGGACACAGTATCAGGTCCTCTATAGGGCCCCCACCAAGAATGATGCATTTTCTTTATTAGAATGATGTAAATCTACAAATAAACAGTGGTTCTTGACCTACACTCTTCACCTTGACTAGAGCACTCCCTTTAGTTGTGCTAGCCCTTGGAATACACAAGACCTTTGTGAACTATGAGATGTTTTCGCTCATTTATGCACTTCTAGATGCTAGTTGGCTGGCTCAACGTCCTGCTATTTTATTCCCAGAACCTGTTCCATTAGTAAATGATTTTTTTCTACAAGCATTTCACACTAGCATGGCTGTCCCTTCAAGCGTTGTCTGTGTATAGACTGTTGTGTGCTATCCAAAACTGCACCTTGCTGTTGGGCAGCACTCGTCGATTGGCTGCCTACTGGGTAGCCTATCACGCCTAGCCACCTGGCTGAGCTACTACACCTTGCTGTTGGGCAGCACTCACTGACTGGCTGCCTACTGGGTAGCCTATCATGCCTAGCCGCCTGGCTGAGCTAGCCCCCAAGAGCCTATCAGCTTCCTGGGACAAGCCCCTTAGGTTGGTCGACAGCCTGCCCAACCCTCCTATGACTGGTGGGCAAAGCCTTGGGTCCTTCTATTGAGATTCAAGCTTGATGTCAGCTTGTGCCAATTTCACTATGTGTTGGCATGTTAGGTAGTAGCATGTGTGAGACATAAATAACCGCGTCTAGCTGGTCATAGTTGTGTGGATAGTAGTAGCTAGGGTTAGCTGTGTGTGGACACAACAAGTAGTGTGTTGTAGCTTTTGGATTATGGCTTTATGCATTGTGTGAGATGGGACATGGCTTCCCTCTATGGTTAGGGTTTTCTCCTCTGTGTGTGTCTCCTCTCCCTCTACCTGTTTTTCATCATGCTATCAGAGCCTGGTACTCTCTATTAGGGTTTATGAGTGAGCGAGAGAAGAGGGAGAAGAAGCTGTGAAGAAAAGCTGTGGAGCTTGCCATTGGAGCTGTGAAGCTTGGAGCACACCGATTTTTACCAAATCTCAGAGCTTGGCCTACTAGGTAAGGAACACTAAACATCCTTGAGTAGATTGCAGGTGCAAAATCACAAACAATATTAGATTTAAGTTGCCCAAAGCAAAGAAAATTTTTTGTTTTGCAAGCTCTCCATTGAAGCTTGATAGTGGTGAATGTAATAGTTGCAAATCTAGCAAAGATTCATGTATCTGGAAATGGGAATGTGTTGGCAACTCATATGCAAGCCCTACTAGAGTGAATTTGGAGCAAGTTTGATGCATTGAAGTGATTGGAAAAATACTGTTTTGAAGCCCTCACAAAAACAGAGAATAGAGGTTTAATTTTGATGCAATTGGAGCCGGTCTTTTGCAAAAATCAACAAATTCGTTGCTTGGGTGCATATGCCTAGGAGTGTTGGGAACTCACATATATCTTCAATAGCCACAACCAACTCTCCAAACCCCCCTAATAGCAGGCGGTGCAACCTGAAGGCCAGAAACAGGGCAGAATTGCATAGCTTTGCATAGTGGAGGTCAAATACTAGCTTGGTGGTTGATTAACCTCAAAATTGTATTAGCAATAGTGTGATACACACAGAGGAGAAGGTTTCTATGTGGTTTTTTGGAGAAATTATGCTTTTTGGAGCTAATTATGAGCTGATTAAAAAGGCTGTAAATAATGATTAATGAAACAGAGGGTCATTAATCGACTAATTACTCTCTCAACTTTTACAATTGGTCTAATTTCTTTTACATGGAGTTAGTAGACATCATTTCTAAGCTAATGAATGTCTGGTCCCTCAATTTGGACAAGAATTGAAGAAATTAGAGCATTTTTCCTACTGGTTTTATTGGTTTTTCTCAAAACGGAGGAGGGGATTTGATATTTCTGATATGTATGCACCTTGGTTGGTGTAAATATGCAACATTGAGCTTGTTTGGGTGTCAATGCAATTTATCCACACTTTATTGAACCACTATATTATAATTTTAAGCATTTGGAAGCCGCCTTGAAAAACGTGCCAAAATAGGGTATTTTGGACTGAGTATGCCAGTTCAATTTGAATGCAATTAGTGTGATTTTCTACATAAACAGTGAAGTTTGTTGAGTACTTTGGAGTATTTGGGACACTTATTAGAGTGTGGTTGAGCTGAGGAAGGCTCATTTACAGAATTGGACGTGTCCAGAAGGTGCATTTGCAGCAAATATGTCAGACAACCCAGTACAGATTGTGGGTGAGAAGCTGGATAGAAAGAACTTCCAGGCATGGAAGTATAGGATCAAAAGCAATCTAAAAGGAAAAGGTTTTTGGAATCTTATTTTACAGGTGCAGAGCTAGAGCTGAATCTACCCCGACAACCTACACAACAACAAGTTGTAGCTCATAAACAATGGTCAGAGAGAGCATACAAAGTTTTGCATCACTTGTCTATATGTATCTTGGAAACTATACTCATACATATCCATGATGCTAAGAATCCCAAGGATGCATGGGATACTTTGGTAAAGCTGTTACATATACTAGTGCTCGTAAGTCTCAGTTTGAGACAACAGATTCATAATGTGAAGCGAAAAGGAAGGAATATTCATGATTATGTACAAGAGATAAAGAAGTATGAAGATGCATTGGCAACTATCAATGCCCCCATGCCTGATGATAATTTGGTAGACATTGCCTTGCGTAGTATTGGCAATGAGTACAAGTCTTTTGATACATCTATCTCTGTTTAGAGTACAGGTTTACCAGATTTTGATGAGTTGGTTTCACTCTTGCTTGTTGAGGAAATCAAACTCAATGACTCTTTTCATGATGCATCTACTAGCCATGATGATCATGGCAGGAATCAGGCTTTCTATTTACAAAGGGGATTTGGAGGCAGGGGGAGATTTGCATCACGAGGTCGTGGTTATGGTCGTGGACGGTAGGATAGGTCACCACAATAGAATTTTCAGCCTTCATATGGTGCTAGAGGTGGTCATGGATATACACCTCAAAGAGGTAGAGGTAATCCTCGTGGAAGAGGACGTTGGCAAGACCAACAAGCATCTATGCAAAATGGGGAATGCCATTACTGTGGAAAGTTTGGTCATATGGCACGTGATTGTTACCGCAAACAAAATGATTTGAGAGGGAGTAGAGCACAACATGGTGGAAATTATGCGAATAGTGGAAATTTTGCACAACATGGTGGAAATTTTACATCAAGTAGTCATAATGGCATTGCAAATCACTTGTTTGCCATGAAACATGTCGTGGGATCTATGATGACACATGGCGACAGTGATGACACTTGCTGGTATATGGACTCTGGAGCAACAAACCATATGACTTGTCATTGCGAATGGTTTGAACATATAAAGCCAAGGGATGTGAAAGGCTATGTGGAGACAGGTGATGATTCCGAGCATGCTATCACTCATGTTGGGAGTGTACCATTGGTGATGCATAATGGTGAAACGAAGTCTATGTTAGATGTCTTGTATGTGCCTTCTATTACAAAGATTTTGGCCTCATTTGGTCAAATGGTTGAACAAGGTTTACAGGTTCATTTCAACGAGCATGGTTGCTTCGTTGTTAAGGATTTCAAAAATGGATGTACAGTCATTGCCAAAAGCAAGAAAGAAGGCAGGTTATTTAAGTTGGATGCTAGGATTCCTGAGTTGAAATTGGCTATGTTCTCTAAAAGCCGCAATGTGGTACAAGACATTGAAATGTGGCATAAAAGGATTGGACATGTGAACATACAAAAGTTAAAGAACATGCAGGCAAGAGGCATTGTTGGTGGGCTGCCTAGATTCAAGTATGATGGGAATATGCATGTCTGTGATGCTTGCCATTTTGGATAACAAGCAATGTTGCCTTTTCCTAAAGAAGGAAACATGAGTAGCAGGCCACTTGATATTGTTCATAGTGATGTATGGGGTCCTGCACAAAACCCATCCATTAAAGGCAACTTGTATTATGTGACATTCATTGATGATTTTAGCAGAATGACTTGGATTTACTTTCTCAAAGAGAAGAGTGAAGTGCTGGGAAAGTTTATAGACTTCAAAGCTTTTGCAAAGAAGCAATATGGCTCTTGGATAAAATGTTTGAGGACAGATGGAGGTGGTGAATACACCTCACATGCTTTTGAGAACTTATTGAGAAAGAATGGCATAAGAAGGCAGCTAACTTGCATGAAAGATCTCTGCCCCCTCCGCGCAACGAATTTGGGGGTGCTAGCAACAGAAGTAGCACTTCTTGTGCACGGGGCAGAGCCTCTCACTTGGGGCCTCGCACCCACGGATATCCAGACAAGAGACTAATCCCTCGATTATTCCAAAACCGAACCTGGAAAAAATTCCCTTGCCCAGAAAGCACAGGCGATTCCTCCAGGATATTTTTACTCTAACGTAGTCAAGAGCCTTATCTAACTAAACTGATCCGACCAAACTTGTAAGTCACTTGGTCAGATCAAGGAAGAAACTTGCACTTGGATCATAGAGACCAATGCTTTTTTCCTCATTGAGAGGCATAGCTGTTTATTCTTTTCCATAGAACAAGACTATCTGGCATTTACTTCATCTATCGTACCACCATAACAGAATTGAGTCTCATTTTAGGGATCCATCAGTCCAGCCTAACCCCATCCAGCCTAACTCTCGTCTTTCCACATTGTTCCACATCAATCCACATTACTTAATCCAAGTCCAATCATATATATTCCCATCATCCTTCATTCATTCTCATCCAATCACATCATTTTCCATCTCATCACATCTTTCCACACTTATAAAAGGTTCTCTCTGAACTATCCTTATCGAAGGGTAATATTTCAATTAATACTTTACTGAATTTCATTGCTTAACTGAATTCAAAACTAATCACGAATTCCTATGAGGAATAAATTACTCATTTATCTAAAATTCCGATTTCGATAGTTTTTCTGAATTTTCTCATTACCATCCTAGAGAATATGAAACGGTAAAATTTTCTTTCACATAATATTTACTTAATTCAATTATCCATATTCATGGGATTTAAACAAGGGATTAAAGAGAACTCTTGTTTTGATGTAAAAATTTCTGCATGCATCTATTTATGCATGAAATCCAACTTCAATGGAATTAACACTTTTATATCAAAGAAAAATCCTTTTATGCATCTATCTATGCATAAAAATCAATATTAGTAAAAGTAACACTTTTATAATAAAAAAATCTTTTATGCATCATTTTATGCATAAAAATCCATTTTGATGAAAGTAACACTTTTATAATAAAAAATATTCTTCCATACATCTATTTATGCATAAAAATCCATTTTGATGAAAGTAACACTTTTACAATAAAAAAATATTCTTTTATGCATCTATCTATGCATAAAATTCCATTTTGATGAAAGTAACACTTTTATAATAAAAAATATTCTTTTGTGCATCAATTTATGCATAAAAATAAAAAATATTCTTTTATGCATCTATCTATGCATAAAAATCCATTTTGATGAAAGTAACACTTTTATAATAATAAAAAATCTTTTGTACATCAATTTATGCATAAAAATCCATTTTGATGAGAGTAACACTTTTATAATTAAAAAAATATTCTTTTTAGCATCTATCTATGCATAAATATCCATTTTGATGAAAGTAACACTTTTATAATAAAAAATATTCTTTTATGCATCTATTTATGCATAAAAATTTATTTTGATGAAAGTAACACTTTTATAATAAAAAATATTCTTTTATACATCTATTTATGCATAAAAATTCATTTTGATCAAAGTAACACTTTTATAATAAAAAATATATTCTTTTATGCATCTATTTATGCATAAAAATCCATTTTGATGAAAGTAACACTTTAATAATAAAAAATATTCTTTTATGCATCTATCTATGCATAAAAATCCATTTTGATGAAAGTAACACCTTTATAATAAAAAAATATTCTTTTATGCATCTGTTTATGCATAAAAATCTATTTTGATAAAAGTAACACTTTTATAATAAAAAAATATTCTTTTATGCATCTATTTATGCATAAAAATCAATAATGATGAGAGTAACACTTTTATAATTTAAAAAAATCTTATATGCATCATTTTATGCATAAAAATCAATAATGATGAAAGTAACACTTTTATAATAAAAAATATTCTTTTATGCATGTATCTATGCATAAACATCCATTTTGATGAAAGTAACACTTTTATAATTAAAAAAATATTCTTTTATGCATCTATCTTTGCATAAAAATCCATTTTGATGAAATTAACACTTTTGTAATAAAAAAATAATCAATATGCATCTTTCTATGCATAGAATTTAATTCTAATGAAAATCACTCTTTTATAATAAATAATAATAATCAATATGCATAGAACTCTATTGAAAATCACTCTTTTATAATAAAAAATAATATTCTTTCTATGCATAGAACTTAATTCTTTTGAAAATCACTCTTTTATAATAAAAATAATCAATATGCATCTGTCTATGCATGAATGAAAATGACACTTTTAGAATACACAAACGATGGAGATTACTCTTTTTGATTAATAAAAGATGAAATTTATTTCACAAATTTTTAAAAAAAATTGCCATAACCTCCTTTATATGGCTGACCATTTTTTAAATTTTCTAACCTTAATCTACTTAGAAATTATCCCCAATTGGTTTAAAGCATTCTAAACTAATCAATTTTCACTTTTAAGAGAGAAACAATATGAAAAGTTTAATTCCAACAATTAGATCACTTAACTAGGATAAAGAAGGGCTGATTTTAAGAATGAGAGAGGGGGAAAGCCTTTCCAAGAAGGCATAGCATCTGTTTATCATTTTAAGATAACAAACAATTTAGAAAACCATTTAAAAAAATAACAAATAGTAAGATTTCTTACTTACATGAAATTTCGGGAGCTTTCCTTTGGCTTGATGGTTTGAGGGATCTACTCTTGTTTGCAACAAGAGTGGCCACCAATTCTTTAGAAGAGGGAATGGCCAAAAACTAATGAATTATTAAGAAATTCACAGTTCTTGGCTCTTGGGAGGAGGAGTAGAGTAACAGTGCATAAAACAGTATTAAGCTTCAATAAAGGGGGAGGCTTCTATTTATAGGAAAAAGTGAGCTCCTAACCAAGCAAACTGATTCTAGAATTTTTCAGATCAGTTTGGTCAATTTTTGACCATTTTTAGGTCACTTTAGCTTACTTTTTAGAACTAGACTTGAATTAGGAGAGAGGAGAGATGAAATATCTCAATTTTTGATAATTTTAAACTCCACCACACATGTGAAGTAGGCGCCTCCTTCATGAGGGGGGGAATCCCCATTGTGAGGTGTCAAAAAACCATTTTTTTAGTAATTCCTTTGGTCCTTAGTCCACTCTTCATCTTATGTGAGTATTTATGCATTTTTGGGGGATTTTCTTTATTTCTTCTATTTATCTTCTCCACACATTTGGATGAATCTAATTGGCCCCTCAAAACCTTAATTTACAACTTTCAAAAAATCTGGACCCCTAAGATAAGGCCTCTTGAACAGATTATACTTGATTTCTAATGCACCTTCTAAAAATCTTTTTGAACTTCTGTTTCGGGGGCACTTATTTTACTAAGAAGAGATATTTTTCCATCCAAAAATATTCAAAATCTGAATAATCTCTCTCTAGAATATTTTCTCTCTCTAGGCCAAAACAAGTAGAAACAAGATCTTTTATATTTTTGAAGAGGGGATTGATTATAGGGGAAGATGCTGGACATCTTGAGAGGCTGGGGAGGAATCTTACATTCTCTCCCACTTGAAAAATACGAGATGTCCTCATCTCGCAAATTGGGGGTAATCCCGCAACAATTCGGCTTCTTTCTCCCAGGTGGCATCTTCAAAAGGATAGAACTTCCATTTGACCAATAATTCTCTTAGAATTCTATTCTTGAGAACCTTTTCTCGAACATCAAGGATTTCTTCAGGTTGGAGTTCCATCTGCCCTTGGGTTGAAGAAGTTAAGATTTCATCATCAAGCACATGATTTGGGCTTGGTACATACTTTTTAAGAAGGTTGACATAAAATACATTATGTACTTTGAGATGAGGAGGCAGAAGCAGCTCGTAGGCTAAGTCACCTACTTTCTTTGTAATCTGATATGGCCCACAATATCTGGGGGATAACTTCTTGTTCTTCCTAAGAGATAGAGAACTTCTTTTAGGGCGTACTCGAATGAAGACCATATCTGCTTCTTCGAATTTTCTGTCTATCCTCTTCTTATCTGCATACTGCTTCTGTCTATCCTGGGTAGCTTTTATATCTTTGTGAATTGCCTGCATCTGCTACTCCATGACGTCAAGCATCTGTCTTGACATCTCGACCCTAATCAATGGGTCGGACCAAGTTAAAGGAGTTAAGCAATCTTGTCCATTTAGAGATTTGAAAGGGCTCATCCCAATACTTCGGTGATAAGAAGCATTGTAAGCAAACTCGACTAGATGCAGATAGCTTAGCCACTTCTTGGGTTCCCTGCCATAGCATGACCGAAGTATATCTTTGATTACTTGGTTTACCCTTTTTGTTTGACCATCGATCTCAGGGTGGTAAGCTGTGCTGAGATCCAAGAAAGTTCCTACTGCTTCAAAAAATGCAGTCCAGAATCTTGACGTGAATTTGGGATCTCGATCACTTACTATTCTTCTGGGTAGGCCATGCAATCTGAAGATTTCCTTGAGGAACACTCTGGCCACATCCACTGCAGTAGTGTAGGTTTCTTTTATTGGAATCACATGGGCAACTTTGGTTAGTCTATCAACTACCACGAAGATGGAGTTGTAACCTTATTGCAATGAAGGTAATCTAGTAATAAAATCCATACTGATGCATTCCCACTTCATCTGGGGGATGTCTAATGGATGTAACTTCCCAGGCATTTTTACTCTCTTGGCTTTGACTTTCTGACAGGTCAGACATTGACGTACATGATTAAGCACATCCTTTTTTCGACCAGGCCAAAAGAAGCTTTTCTCCACAGACATGTAGGTTTTGATGAAACTTGGATGTCCTGCAATAAGGCTATCATGGGCTTCATTCAGAATTTGATCCTTAGTTCCCTCATCATTGGGAATGCATAGCCTACGATTATAATACATAATTCCATCATCCAGGCTGTACCCTTGAACTCGGTTCAACTCCTGTGGAGTTTTGCTTTCCTGCATAAGTAGGGTAGTAATAGGGCCAAAGAATCTATCCTACATGATCTTCTCTCTTAATCAAAGGATTTGACACTACAGTAATTGCAAGCAAGGAGGCTTTTCTACTAAGGGCATCTGCTACCACATTTTCTTTGCCTGGGTAGTACTTGATTTCAAAATCAAATTCTTGCAGGGTCTGCATCCACCTTCTTTGACTCATAAGATTACCATAATTTACTAGCATATAAGTATAAAAAACCATTTTCTGAACCTCTAGCTTCACAAGCCTAGAGTTTGATTTGTGAATTGAGAATTTCTCCATGAGAAGCATCAATTGAATAGAGAATTGGTCATAGGAATGACCATTCTTTGGGGGAGAGAGAGAGAAACATAAAAAGCATCCTAATTAAGCATAAATGTAAACTCTTTACAACTCTTAAGAAAAGATTGATTTGCATTATAAACAGTTAATTTAGAAACTTCTCAATCTTGAGAGGGGTTGAGAAGTGAAAACATTGAGAATAGTAGAGAAAAACCATAAAATTACACTTTACCTCTTGTTTTTGCTTGCTTCTCTATCTTAGAAGAAGCCCCCAACCAATCAATTGGTTAGTGTGTTGAAAGGAAAGCTCCAAGGATGGTTGAAGAGAGAGAGAGGCTCCACTCTCTCCAAAAGTAGAGGATTTTAAAGAGATAATAAAAATATCATTATTTTAATGTAATACTGGCATGGTATAATTCACAGATCTTTTTACAAAAGACTAAGGATCTATTTATAGGTGAGGGAGGCCTCTAACCAAGTCCAACTAGGTTCTAGAGTTTTGCAAGTTCAGTTTGACTGAATTTGGATAAGATTTGGACCTAGTTTGGCTCCCTTTTGATTTGGTTTGATCATCCCACGAGAGAGGAGAGATAAAAATATCACAATTTTTTTGAGTTAAAAACTCCACCACATGTGTGAAATAGGCGGCTCTTTGAAGTCTCCCCCCTCCTTACCAAGGTGTCAAAAATGTATCATTATACCAAAATATCTCATTTTTTTAGTAATATCTCATAGTTTTTAACTAATAAACCTTGTACTCAGTTAACTCTTCATCTTATGTGGGCATTTACTCATTTTTAGGTATTTTCTTTTATTCATTGAATTTATCTCCTCCTCACAGTTGGATTGATCCTATTGGCCCATAGGAACCTTAATTGGACCATAATCTAAAATTTTCTGAAAATCTAAACCCTTAGGCTAAGGTCCTTTATACACATTTTCAATTAATTCCAATTGCACATTGGAAAGTTCTTTTTGAATTTCTGGCTCAGGGGAAACCATTTTAGACACTATGAGAATTTTTATATCCAAAAATATCTCAATTTTGGATTACCTCTCTCTATATATTTTCTCTCTCCAGGCCAAAACAGGGTAAAACAGGATCTTTCTTCTAATTCAGAGAGGGGAATAATTACAAGATCAGCAGGGAAGGTTTTTACACCTATACACCTCAAAAGCTGGAGGGAGGAATCTTACGCTCTCTCTCTCTCTCTCTCTCTCTCTCTCTCTCACTCTCTCTCTCTCGATCCTCTCTCTCTCTCGATCCATCATGGTGGTTTAGTCGCCATGTTTTGTGAGAATTGGGATACAACCAACCCCAATAACCTATAAGATTGGGTCACTTGTTCAGTAATGGCTCTTGATTGTCATCATGCAACAAGAAGATGTGAGAAACATTCTCTCTCTCATCCTTTCTATATACCATTTTTATCCCTCTCTTTATCTCCATATTTTCTCATTGCGATTTTTCTTAGTCCTTTTACAAGATTAAGGAGCCGAATGCATCCACACTAAGTGTGCATGTGCCTTCTTTCTATGGCCACACCACTGACACATTCTAGTATAAGAGGTTTGTCTTGCAGGATCATCTCATTGATGAAGAATTGTAAGACATTCTTGTGAATCTCTCGCGAGAGTAATAAGTCATTACGTTTGGAGGCCACCCTGTTAGTCGCTCTTGATGATCCAAGATTTAAGGGCATCACATTACAGTGATGCATCCAGCATCTTGAGACATGGTCAGCCTTGTTAGAGTAGAAGTAGTGTGCATGGTGGCAATGGTGGTGATTGTGGTAGCCTATGTGTTGGCATGGATGCAGTAACACCATCGCTTTCAAGTTCTTGAAACCCATTATTCACTCCAGATCTTATTACCCTATAATGAAACCCACACAGAGCTATGGCATCAACCCTACAAATGAGTATCCCATCTACCCCACAAGAAAGTGTCACATCTACTCCGAAAGTAACCATTCCTTCATCTTTGTGAGGAAACCCAGGTGTGCACAACTTTTACATCTCATATGCTGCGTGCTTCTAATCTACCTCCTTATAATGTACCTCCTTATAATGTTGATGATGCTCGGGGAGTGATCCTCCTTAATGATGCTGATAAAGGGGTCATTGAACACCGGATGAGGCAATTGCTGAGGCTAGCTTTTCAAAATGAGGTGATGATGCATTGGAAGGAGATCCCAGTTTCACAAGAAGAATTATTACATTATTGAACAGCTCCACATGGAATATTTAGTAGTAGATGCAAAACGATTTGAAAAAAATGGATGCTTGGTGCGATGAAACATCACCTACTCACACTTGTAGGGTTGCAAGAAGCAAGGTAAGAACAAGCATCTTGGCATCAGTGAGCATGATTGGAGGATTGTATCCAATGAGGATCATAGTAAGTAGAATTAGTAGAAAGAGGCAAGGAGCCATAGCTCATCCGTCTCGCATCTAGGTGGCGATGGTTGGGGCTCTTCTTTGCTTACTTCATAAGTTCTGTAGAATCTTGGTAACCTCATTCACCAACACATATTTGTGGCTATGCCATTCACCCCACAACATGGGTGCTCTCCTCAATTGGATGCAAAATGAGTGCATTGTAGGTGTCAACTGGGCTGAGGCTTTTATGGTAAAAAAAGTTTAATTGCTACAACTTCTCTTGCTAATACTCTATTCCATTATTTGACCAATAGCTTGTAAGTAGAGAGGGGTCACTAATCCTCCTTGATGAGTTGATGCCAAAGGAGAAGAGGACATCATTTAGAAAATGAAGGAGAAGAGGACACGGATGATCATAAAGAGTTCTTTTCAAACAACACTGTATATGTCTTTGTAGACCTTTTGAGATGCGTAATATAGTTAGTCTTTTGTAGACTTTTGATGTCATTTTTGTGATGATGAAGAGTACCTTTCAGCAAACACTATACTTCTCTTTTCTAAACCATTTGAGATGCATATGTCATTTTTGTGCTACCTCATTGTATCTTGACAAATAAAAAGAATGGTATGTTACTATATCCCTTTGCATTACCTTTGTTTCTCTCCCTCATCTCCAAAAAATCAGCATACATAACTTTAATCACATTTAAAGTGGTATTTGTTGCCTGCAAAGTAGGATAACCAAACTCGCAATAGCCATGTTATCTCACTCTTTTTTTTTTTTCTTAGCCCTAAGCATCAGTAGAAATGTCTTCAATTTTGTATAAGCAATATGCATCGAAAAGAATGTCACGAAAAATATACAAATTTAAATTAAACATACAAAATAAACAAACTTTAATAAAACATATACGTGCCATGATCGTGGTAGATAGCACATCATGGAAAATATATATAACGATCATGATATCGTACATTCATGTTTTACTATAGTGATATATCATTTTTATGCTTTTGTAGAACTATCATGGTATAGCACGTTTGTTCTTTTTTTAGCACTATGGTGATATAATATTGATATAGCATGTTTGTACTTATGTAGCACTATCGTAATATAGCATGTTCGTGCTTGTGTAGCACTATCATGATATAACATGTTTTAAATTATGCTTTTCTCTATAGCACTATTGTTGTGGTATAGCACTATTGTTGTGGTATAGCACATTTGTGCTTCTTTGTGTAGCACTATCATGATATAGCACATTCATGCTTCTCTCTGTAGCACTATTGTGATATAGCACATTCGTTCTTCTCTCTATAGCCCTATTGTGATATAGCACTATCATGCTTCTTTCTGTAGCAGTATTGTGATATAGCACATTTGTGCTTCTCTTTGTAGCA
The DNA here is from genome assembly GCF_041138505.1 of Cibotium barometz. Lineage (NCBI taxonomy): Eukaryota > Viridiplantae > Streptophyta > Polypodiopsida > Cyatheales > Cibotiaceae > Cibotium > Cibotium barometz. Next base: position 10,864,856 of record NC_141086.1, on the reverse strand, counting down.
CTATCATGATATAGCACATTCATGTTTTTGTAGCACTATCATAATATAGCACGTTCATGTTTCTGTAGTAGTACTATTATGATATAGCACGTTTGTGCTTCTCGTTGCATATCACTATCGTGATATAGCATGTTCATGCTTCTCTCTATAGCACTATCATATTATATCATGTTCATGTTTTTATAGCACTATCGGGGCATTGCACATTTTTGCTTATCATAATATAGCACGTTCGTGATATGTGCATGTAAACATGATCACTATATAGCACGTTTGGTATATATCACAATCATGAAATAGCAATATATTATAATATAAATTATGTTTTTTTATTCATATTTATCTATATAGCAATAATATATTTAAAGCTTCCAACACATTATTTAGGTGACAACTTCTTGTACTTTCCCAACAAGGAGAGAGAATTTCTCTTGGGTTGTATACAAGAAAAATGATATCACTTTCTTTAAACTCTTGTTAGATTGCTTCAGGTTAGTATACTGCTTTTGTATGTTCTAGGCAGCTTTAATGTCCTTCTTTATAGACCACATTTGGTAATCCATCTTATTCAACATCTACTTAGACACTTCCACTCTTTGATCAGTGGATTGGACTAAGTCAATAGCATTAGGAAATCTTGTCCATAGAGTGCCTTAAATGGACTCGTCTCGATGCTTTAATAATGAAAGGCATTATTAAAGAAACTCATTCTGATGCTTTAATGATGAGAGGCATTATAAGAAAACTTTACCAAATGTAGATACTTTATCAAATGTAGATACTTTATCCATCTTATATTGAGTTCATCTCCATGTTCAATATGACTTGTAAATAAAACCATTAAAGTGGGACTGAATAAAAAAGAACCATAGTTATGGCACAGGAAGAGGGATCTTACATTCTCCCCCACTTGAAGATCTAAGATTTCCTCATCTCACACAAATTAGGGATAGTCTTTCTTTAATACGCCCTCTTTCTACTAAGTGGCATCCTTAGTTGGCATCCCCCACTTGATGATATGAGATTTCCTCATCCCACATGAATTGGGAATAGTCTTTCTTTAATTCTTCCTCTTTCTATTAAGTGGCATCCCTAGGCGGGAAAAACTTACACTTGACTGTATACACTTCTAAAATCATGTTTTTGAGAGGCTTTTCTCTCACGTTTAAAAATGCTTCTAGTTCCAATTCTACTTATCCTTAGGTAGAAAAAGAAACTTATTCATCATCCAATATATGACTAGTATCCGAGACATAGTTCTTTAGTAGATTAACATGAAAAATATTGTGGATTTTAGCTTAATTTAAGTATGGAAAGGTCCGTTTTCAATCCTCCAAGGTGAAAACTTCCATATTGTGTCTAATCTCCCTTTTTCAAGTCTAAAACCAATCTTAGTTAAGTTTGGAAATCTAGGCTTGGTAATATTCAAATCCTAGAGATCATGCCATGTGTGAGCCTTGGGTAGGCACAAATCTTAAATGTACATGTCACTTTATGTCCACATGAGCTTCGAGAGGATCCACATAAGCACCGTGCCACCTCACCTTACCACTTTATGTCCAATAGTAGCCACCTTGTATGTAGGCCCATAGATCCAAGTGCAACGTGTGCTCCCAATTGGAGGAATTAAAAGTTCGTAAGCTTGATCTCTGATTCTCAATGTAATTACATATGGTCCACAATATCTCGTGTGGGTGGGTGTAAAAATATAACTGCAGTAGTTTCAGATAATGCATCAAATTACAAATTAGCAAGACAAAATGTAATGACAAAGCATCCAAAGATAACATGGTTTTCACGTGCAGCTCACACGCTTAATTTTCTCCTTAAGGATATTGGAAAGTGTTTACACAAACATCAAGGACAGAGAAAATGAATAGTGGACATATAGTGTTAATGATTATGTAGATTAAGCTAGTGGACATGTATAATAGAATTGAATTCCATAAACTTTAACGTTTTTTACCGATTTAACGGTGTTTTACATTTCATCGTTATAAGCACCACTCAATGGCATTTATAAACGTTGCTAAAAGCACCGCTACGTGTGACACCAGAAAAAGTAACAAAATATTCTAAATGAAGTCCACAAAAACATCCACTAAATATTTATCACATAAATTTATCAAACATAAATATTTTTATAATAAAGAACAAAAACTTTATAGTAAAAATTTATGTGATAAATTTTATAGTAAAAAATTTATCATATAAATTTGTAAAACATAAATATTTTTATAACAAAAAACAAAAATTCAACAAAATGTTATAAGCAAATCAATATGTAGAAAGGTATATAATGATTTGTATCTTTTTATAGTACTATATGTAAAACTCCCGTAGCTTTTTCAGCTGCCCGAAGGAAGAAGGAAGCTCCGTGATGGCTGAGCGCGTTGCATGAAACTCTTCTAGACTTTCAAGAGACCCAAACTCTTCCGGTAGCTCCTGCAGCTCAGTGCACCAATCCATGTCAAGCTTCCGAAGCTTTTTCAGCTGCCCGAAGGAAGAAGGAAGCTCGGTGATGGCTGAGCTCCTTGCAGAAAACTCTTCTAGACTTTCAAGAGACCCAAACTCTTCCGGTAGCTCCTGCAGCTGAGAGCACTCATCCATGTCAAGCTTCCTTAGCTTTTTCAGCTGCCCGAAGGAAGCAGGAAGCTTCGTGATGGCTGAGCCCCCTGCACAAAACTCTTCTAGACTTTCAAGAGACCCAAACTCTTCCGGTAGCTCCTGCAGCTCAAAGCACTCATCCATGTCAAGCTTCCGAAGCTTATTCAGCTGCCCGAAGGAAGAAGGAAGCTCCGTGATGGCTGAGCTCCTTGCAGAAAACTCTTCTAGACTTTCAAGAGACCCAAACTCTTCCGGTAGCTCCTGCAGCTCAAAGCACTCATCCATGTCAAGCTTCCGAAGCTTTTTCAGCTGCCCGAAGGAAGAAGGAAGCTCCGTGATGGCTGAGCTCCTTGCAGAAAACTCTTCTAGACTTTCAAGAGACCCAAACTCTTCCGATAGCTCTTGCAGCTGAGAGCACTCATCCATGTCAAGCTTCCTTAGCTTTTTCAGCTACCCGAAGGAAGCAGGAAGCTTCGTGATGGCTGAGCCCCCTGCACAAAACTCTTCTAGACTTTCAAGAGACCCAAACTCTTCCGGTAGCTCCTGCAGCTCAAAGCACTCATCCATGTCAAGCTTCCGAAGCTTATTCAGCTGCCCGAAGGAAGAAGGAAGCTCCGTGATGGCTGAGCTCCTTGCAGAAAACTCTTCTAGACTTTCAAGAGACCCAAACTCTTCCGGTAGCTCCTGCAGCTGAGAGCACTTATCCATGTCAAGCTTCCGTAGCTTTTTCAGCTGCCTGAAGGAAGAAGGAAGCTTCGTGATGGCTGAGTCCCCTACACAAAACTCTTCTAGACTTTCAAGAGACCCAAACTCTTCCGGTAGCTCCTGCAGCTCAGTGCACCAATCCATGTCAAGCTTCCGAAGCTTTTTCAGCTGCCCGAAGGAAGAAGGAAGCTCCGTGATGGCTGGGCTCCCTACATAAAACTCTTCTAGACTTTCAAGAGACCCAAACTCTTTCGGTAGCTCCTGCAGCTCAAAGCACTCATCCATGTCAAGCTTTCGAAGCTTTTTCAGCTGCCCGAAGGAAGAAGGAAGTTTCATCTATAAAGTACATGAATCAAAGTTCAGAACATCTAAAGTTTTAAAAGACCAGAGTCTTCTAACATTATCAAATTTTCAGCTGCTCAAAGGAAGTCAGTGTGCAATCATGGATTTCTTAAATTGAATTCTCTCTTGTAAAATTAAAGTCACTTTTTAAAGTCAGATCTCATGAAATTATAAAAGTTTGAAGATCAAATCAAACATTTAAAAATAATAATAATGACTATATACCTTAAAGTTCCTAGTGTACCGGAATTCCGGCACAGTAAGAAACTCCAGGTCTAATAATTCTTTAGAAGGAGCCCATTTCAACCACCTTATTTCCAATGCTTTTAGCCCCTCATCATCACCCTCCAGATATGTTCCATGCAGAAAAAGCAATCGTAAAGATTGCATTTGGGAAAGCAAACTCGCATTCAAGTTTTTCCGGTAAGTGACAAGCCCCGGATTTGATCAAGACCCTGCAACCATAAACCAAACCATTATTGCATGGATCGTGTTTTATCAATCATGTAGATCTTACAATGTTTGGGCAATATCCATATATTTAATGAGTGTCTGGGTTATGGAGTCAATGGGAACTACATTAGTGAATGTAGATCTGTAACAAGCATCTGCATTATGCTCCTGCAATAGAGCCACCCACCCTCCACACCAGAAAAAAGCTTCAAAACAACAAGTGCAAGTGCAAAGATGGAAAAAAGGAAAAGCGACCAATCAAAAGAGTTTCTCGAGTAAAAAGTTAAGGATGAACAGTGGAACAAGTTGCTTTCTGGGCATTCGCAACAACTAATTTGAATCTTTGTAGTCTTTCATTTTTGTATTGTCTTTGCTTCCTACGGCATTGTTTGCATACATAAATGTGTGCTGAAAACAGAGAAGTAAATAGAGAAGTGGATATGCACCTGCTTACTTCGCAGCACTTGCGTCAAGTCGGTATCATCCCACACCCTACTCCACTTGCCCGACTGTTTGACAATGCCTCTCCCCAAATCCCTCAAGTGATCGTGCATTGTCAGGCACTCATTTTCATCCACCTTCACTAGACAGAGGTCTACCAAGCTCTCTAGACCACTTATCCACCCCTCTACCAAATCATCGCTTTCCCAAAAGTATTCGGCACTCTGCCTGCCTTCACCAATCAAGAAGCAAGCCACATCTAGAAACATTTCCTGCTCATGCTTACTAAGAGCCTCATAGCTAACCTTCAAACAAGTCTCTATGCGTTTGAACGTTGAAGTAGCGCTACTACTTAAAGTCTTGATTGCTTTGTCCCAGAATTTCTTTTCCTTCCTCACCCTAAGATGCCTACCAAGCACCTCCAGCGAAAGGGGAAGACCAGCGCATGCTTCACTTACTTTCTCTGCTAGCTTTTCAAAACCTAGATCTGGCGAAGGCTTCTTGAAAGCGTTCAGACACAAAAGTTGCAAGGACTCATCACGGTCCATGCCTTGTACCTCGTAGCGTTCACCCCTGATGACATCAGAGAACTCATTGCCGCCGTGAGGAAATACTGTTTGGTTCCTGGATGTTACAAGCATTCGACTTCCCGGCTGAAGGGATGCCAGATCTATGATTTCCTCGATGGATTCAAAGTTCTCTGGATCATCCAATATGATCAGGACCTCCTTCCCCCTTAATCCAGCTTTTAAATGCCCTTTCTTCTTTCCCACATCATCCCCTTGGAACTTCTTTTCATGCAGCAAATCTTCGAGGAGCTGATTCTGTAATTGACTCAGTGTCTTATCCTGACAAGTTTCCACAAAGCTTGCTGCTTGAAACTCCTTTCCAAGTCTCCTGTAAATAGCACGAGCAAGAGTGGTCTTGCCAATGCCACCCATGCCCCAGAGCAGCACAAAGTACACACTTCCCTTTTCTTTCAAATGAAACAGCTCGAGCACATCATGGACCCTCTCCAGCAAACCAACTGCTTTGAGGTCATCCTCCACGGGAATCCTGCCCTGAATCTCCTGTGCTATCCTCTCTACGAGAACTTCCAGCAACCGTCCTTCACATCTGCACATAATTAGATAATATCGCATAGATTAGTGATATAAGTGAGAAGATTAACTCTACAAAAAACGGTTGCAAATCAAAAGTAGTTTGGTACTTGTTAAAGGTCTCCAGGCGGAAGCCCTCGAGCCATGAGGCATCACACAGAGCATCTTCCCACCCTTTGATCGTGCTTTCGCTGTGCTTGCCTTGTCTTCGATGGTCCTCGATCGCTTTTGCAAACGGCCCGTCATTCTTGTTTCTTAGGTCTTCTGGCTTCACGTCGTCATAGAAGACCGGAAATAGCTTGGCTTTACTAGAGCTCTTGGTGCTCTTCAACATCTCCACAAGTTCATCCAGACACCACCGAGACTCTGCGTAATTGCTTGTAAAGATGGGCACTTGAATGATTGCTTTTTGGGCAGCTTCCAGCATGAAAGGGCGAACATCGTCTCCGTCAGGGAGCTCCTCCATGTCCAGAAATGCTTTGATCCCACGGATTTTCAGGACATAGTAAAGTGTATTTGCGAATCCACGCTTCATGCGAATCCCACGATGGCTGATAAACACCGCATGGGTGCCGATAGACGGATGCAAAGGCAGATGAGTCGCTTCTCTGCTCAGGCGGGGCCGCTTGTTCATTCCTGCCCCGAGATCGAGACTAAAATCATCGTCATCGTCCCTCACAAGAGACTGCCTCAACATCTCTCTCTCTCTCCCCCCACTACGTTTCTCTTCCTCTGCTTCTCTCTCTCTTAGCGCTCTTAAAACTTCGCAATCCAGGCTACTTCGAGGTAATTTCTTCGAGTCAAGCAAGCCAGTTAGTGTTGTGTGAAGGCGCGTTTAAACTTCGCAATCCAGGCTACTTCCAGGTAATTTCCTCGAGTCAAGCAAGATGTCCCAGTCAGTGTGTGTGTGTGAAGGCGCGTTTAGACTTCGCAATGGTTTCTTTGAGTCAAGATGTCCCAGTCAGTGTGTGTGTGAAGGCGCGTTTAAACTTCCCAATGGTTTCTTCGAGTCAAGCAAAACCTCAGGCAACTTCTTTCGCAATGCTTTCCTCGAGTCAAGCAAAACCTCCGGCGTTTAAACTTCACCATGGTTTCTTCAAGTGGTAGTACTCAATCATAAAAGGAATACATGCTTTAGATGGTTGCTAATTTCATAGTGCATTGATTGTTGGATTTTATTGTTAAGCTTGAAAGGGTTAATAGTGATTGTTATATGCAAGACAAAAGAGGAGGGTGTGACTCTCAAATACTGTTTTGGAATAATCTTAATAATGTGATAAGAGAACAAGGTTATCCACCAGCTGGCTTTGCAGGATTCATGGCAGATGAAGCAAGTGCCAATTGGATAGCCAGTAGAGTAGTGTATCATGGGGGACCATATAATGTATCAATGGGTTGTGAAAGATCTTATCTTTTTCACTTAAAGCAAAGTTTGCAGAAGCACACAAAGAAACTTGTGCAACAAGAAAAAACGACAAAACACCTTGACATGTGTGAGAAATGGCGACTCTCACCTACTGCTATTGAAGCATCAAGTCAGGCAAGTAAAATACACTGATGGCATAATGGTCATGCTCCCAAAGAAAACATCATGTGAATACCACGATGTGGCTGATAAACACCGCATGGGTGCCCCGCCGATAGACGAATACAAAGGCAGATGAGCAATAGGGCGCGGAGTCTCTTCTCTGTTCATGCCTGAACATGTGTGTGTGTGTGTGTGCATCTCTCTCTCTCTCTCTCTCTCTCGCTCTCTCTCCATTAGAAGAGACGGACTTTTAAAACTTCGAGTCAAGCAAGATGTCCCAGATGTCCCAGTTCAGTGTGTGTGTGAAGGCGCGTTGAAACTGCTTTTATCTCTAAAACATAAGGATCATTGCTTTTATCTCTAAAAGATAAGGTTACTGGCTGTGTGGCACTGCTCACCAAAAACTAGCAATTAGTGTAATTTTTCAAAGCCAATATCCAGCTTCAAGGGTAGAGTTGTAGGTAGTTCTAAAGGACGAAAAATTTATTAGTACTTTGAATTTAATGATATGTAAAAATTATATTCTTTAATTTTTGTACAAAAATGGATAAACCTCGTTAATATTCGTAGAGGTTTCTCTCATGTAGTACAGAAGTATATCACTGCAGTATTTTTACTCATATAGTTTATTGCATATGTGGATTTCTAGTTTAAAAATATATTTAAAAAAGTGTTTTGTCTTTATGAAAACTGAACAGAATTCTGTGGTGTTTTCCATTGCTTCAGAAAGTAGTTTTTCGTGATGAGCACTCGCTACTAGCCTATAAAAGCATGTAGCTGCTGTAGCTTATAATATCAATACGATCAACCTTGAGTCGTGCAATCTACTCTCTCTCTCTCTCTCTCTCTCTCTCTCTCTCTCTCTCTCTCTCTCTGTGCACACACATTAACGTGATGGAGATATTCGACCCTCCATAACCTACTTCCTATCTACTATGCTACCAAACCTTCATTTCCTATAGCATCAAGGTGAGTGGGCAAACTGGGATTGACTTTGGTGAAGGAGCTCACATATTTGGAAGCTGGAGAAACCAGTCTTAGTTGGGCACATAAGAGCCCATCGAGGGGGGCAAGGGAGGCACCAAAATTGGGGGCTAGGAGGGTTATATCAAAATTCAGGTCTTCGTTTTGGCGATTTGTGCCTAAAGCAAGTTGCATGTTGGGCATCCTGGAATTTATGTTGGGGTAGAGGATTAAAAGGGCCTTTGTCAATTACAATAGGTACATAGGAGCTTATGCAATCTAGAGCACTAAATTGTTGCACATCGATCAAGCCCAAGGGCATGCACAGCTCTAAATACAGGGTTTGTGGTGATCTTTTGCAAAGAAATTGATAAGTTGCATTGCATCATCTTCACAAAAGTCAGGAGAGGAATAGCCTGGTCTCCTTTTATTTTCCCACAACACTCAGGGGATAAAGAGCGAGGAAACCATGAATCTAATACCATGAAAGTAGATGGGGGATTGAGGAGATTAAACATTACTAATCGAGTTGGTCCCAAATACATAGACATAGAGATATATGTAGAGCATTAGGCGAATAGGATATGTATTTATTGTAGTGGTCTAACTACAAGTTTGTCTTATAAGTCATGATATGGTGGTGCATATCTACCTTTCCTAATCTCAATGGTGCCTTCGAGTAGCGAGTCTATGGTGGGAGATGTCTTCCTCCTGCTTTCCTTTTGTGTGCTCTATGCGTGCGCATGTGTGTATGCTAGATATAAGACAACATTGCAAGAATGCCACAATTAGTATCAAAGATCCACTTGCAACAAAATTGAAGATATGCATTTCTCACAATAAAGAGTAGGTATATCTTGTTGATTCACATGAACCTCCTATTTTTGTGAAGGAGAAGAAAGAGGGGTGTTCCTTGTGTTCCTTTGAGGAGAAGAAGGGAGAAGCTGCGGGTTGCAACCCCCTAGTAGCTAATTTTCAATTGCTCACAACACTGGAGAAAAGCACCCACTTATGCTTATGCTTTTTTTTTTAAAAAAAAAACGAGATAAACCACTGTGGAGAGTCTTACCACATAGCATTATTGGTTTGATCCCACAGCTTTTCAGGAAATAGTAAAGTGTATTTGCAAATCCACGCTTTCATGTGAATGCCATGATGTGGCTGATAAACACTGCACGCGGACTCACTTCGCTGCTCAGGCGGGGTCGCTTGTTCATTCCTGCCCTGAGATCGAGATCGTCATCGTCCTTGCCAAGAGACTGCCTGAACATCTCTGTGTGTGTGTGTGTCTCTCTCTCCCTCTCTCCCCCCACTACGTTTCTCTTCCTCTGCTTCTCTCTCTTAGCGCTATGTCAACCTCTCGTCTCCATTAGAAGAGATTGGCTACTTCCAGGTAATTTCTTTGAGTCAAGCAAGATGTCCCCGTCAGTGTTGTTGCTTTCTTGACAGCTTTTTCTCATGATGTGTGTGCGTTTAAACTTCGTAATGCCATTTAAATTTCTTCCAGTGGTAGTAAGACTTAGTCAATCATTGCTTTATCTCAAGGGTAGAGGTTCTAAAGGAATAAAAAAACTACTAATACTTTGAATTTGATGATATGTAAAAATTATATTCTATAATTTTTGTACAAAAATGGATAAACCTCATTATTATTATTTGTAGGTTTTTCTCATGTACAGAGGTATATCACTCCAGTATTTTTACTCAAATAGTTTATTGCATATTTGGATTTCTAGTTTAAAAAGAGAATTAAAAAAGTGTTTTATCTTCATGAAAACTGAACAGAATTCTATGATGTCCTTTTTCAAAAGAATCTCAAATATCTTGGATATATTTTTCGGTAGGCAGTTTTTCCATTGCTTCAAAAAGTAGTTTTTCATGATGAGCACTCGCTACTAGCCTATAAAAGCATGTAGCTTTGTAGGCTTATAATATCAATACAATCAACCTTGAGTCGTGCAATCTACTCTCTCTCTCTCTCTCTCTCTCTCTCTCTCTCTCTCTCTGTGCACACACATTAACGTGGTGGAGATATTCGACCCTCCATAACCTGCTTCCTATCTACTATGCTACCAAACCTTGATTTCCTATAGCATCAAGGTGAGTGGGCAAACTGGGATTGACTTTGGTGAAGGAGATCGCATATTTGGAAGCCCAAGAAAGCAGTCTTAGTTGGGCACATAAGAGCCCATCGAGGGGGGCAAGGGAGGCACCAAAATTGGGGGCTAGGAGGGTTGCATCAAAATGAATCAGGTCTTCGTGGCGATTTGTGCCTAATTAGGACATATCAAAAGTGGGGTTCCAAGAATTACAAGAGTTAGCAACAAGCAAGTTGCATGTTGGGCATCCTCGAATTTGTGTTGGGGTGGAGGATTAAAAGGGCCTTTGTCAATTATAATAGGTATATAGTGCAATCTGGAGCACTAAATTGTTGCACATCGATCAAGCCCAAGGGCATGCTGTGGTGATCTTTTGCCAAGAAATTGATAAGTTGCATTGCATCATCTTCACAAAAGTCAAAATTTGAGATTATCTTTGAGTCAATTGAGATAATCGCATATGCAGGGAGGAGATGCGCTAGCCACAATAAAAGTAGAGGAAAAATATTCACCCGGAGAGGAGAGGAATAGCCTGGTCTCCTTTTATTTTTCCACAACACTCAGGATAAAGCGAGGAAACCATGAATCTAATACCATGAAAGTAGATGGGGGATTGAGGAGATTAAACATTACTAATCGAGTTGGTCCCAAATACATAGACATAAAGATATATGTAAAGCATTAGGCGAATAGGATATGTGTTGTAGTGGTCTGACTACAAGTTTGTCTCATAAGTCATGATATGGTGGTGCATATCTACCTTTCCTAATCTCAAGGGTGCCTCCGAGTAGCGAGTCTATGGTTGCGAGATGTCTTCCTCCTGCTTTCCTTTTGTGTGCTCTATGTATGCGCATGTGTGTATGCTAGATATAAGACAACATTGCAAGAATGCCACAATTAGTATCAAAGATCCACTTGCAACAAAATTGAAGCTATGCATTTCTCACAATAAAGAGTAGGTATAGCTTGTTGATTCACATGAACCTCCTATTTTTGTGAACGAGAAGAAAGAGGGGTGTTCCCCGTTCCTTTGAGGAAAAGAAGGGAGAAGTTGTGGGCTGCAACCCCCTAGCAACCCCCTAGTAGCTAATTTTCAATTGCTCACAACACTGGAGAAAGCACCCACTTTTTTTAGCAATTCTTTTTTTTGCCTTTGTACTACGAGATAAACCACTGTGGAGAGTCTTACCACATAGCATTATTGCTAACAGGGTTGACCCCCTCTCCAGTCGTATAGAATGCCATCTCTCCACCATTGCTGGTATTAATATTCAACCCATGGCAGGTTGCTTTGAAAAGATGTTGCCTTCTTGTCACCTTTCTCATGGTTAGATCAAGATTCCACATTATCATTGTTCGATCAATGGAAGCATGCCAAGTACTAGGCCAATAGATTAGCCGGGTTGATAATGGAGGTGTAACTAGTGATGAGCAGGACTTAGATGGCAATGGCAAAGATGGTCATCACCCTACAACTTCTTAGAGGAGATGCTTCCTCTTGTGCAAAATAGAAGGTAAACACTTACAGATTTTAAGAAATGAATTACTTTTGGTAAGTTAGAAATGTAACTTTGGACCCAAATAACCACTTGCCTGTTATGCAGATTTGGGACAATAGTGGCTTTTGAGAAAAGAATGTAAGTCTACTTAAAAGTATTTTTCATGCTTCTTGTACGTGAAATAGTAAAATGTATTGTATGTTCATTGGTTGTCTTTTTTTGGATGGTCATAGTCCAACCACAAAGGGGTCCTCAGAAAAAGCATTGTGGTTTGGTCAATGATGCATTATGTTGTATATTTTTATTATTTATGCAAGTTGAATCAGAAGAAGTCATTCAAATATGGTATCTATTCCATGGAGCCAACACATTTGTGTTCACTAAGTACATTGTGCAATCAATTATTTTATGTTCATGCATGAGAATAATTGAAAGAATAAGAAAGCCTCATGATGAGACATTTAAGAAAGATGAATATATAGATTCATAGATATATATTAAATGAGAGAGATAAAGACAACGAGAAAGAACAAAATAGAGAGAGGAGATGTCGAGGGGATATATAAGAATCCCCCTCCATATAGAGGGGCTATTTATGTATCACGCATTCATCCTTGTAGCTTGCAAAGGCCTTCTACACGTAGCGCTTGCGCACATCCCTACCACAAAACATAAGCACTCATGACTCAGATGACGCAACCTAAAATGGTTCAATTACCAATGAAATACAACTCAAAACCCAACTCCTTACCGATGACGATGACCTAATATTCTCCAATGCTCACACACCTCTTAACATCGATGACAACAAGCTCACTGTGCCAACACCAAACTCGACACTCACAAAAGAGCTTGATCCCAATGCGGATGATGATGACACTTAGGATAATATCTTTAGTGTGGAAAGCCTTAGTTTAGCATGTGAAATCTTCAAAATGTAACTTTTTTATGGCCTATGTGGAAACTTGATGTGATATTTGGAAAGAAAAAACTTGTCTATATATTGTATGGTTTTGTTCTTTAATGTAAGATGAGTATTTCTTTTATTTTGAGCTAGTTATAGTTTGTGTCTTTACAAAAAACTGCAAATTTTTTTAAACATCTTGTAAAAAGCTATGAACTAAAATCTCACAAAATAATCACACTCCAATGTATGCATGCATAATATCTCTATGTATGCATACATATAGCTACGAGCCTCTATGTATGTATGCATGCATAGCTCTATGCATTGCTTTATGCATGAGCTCTATGTATACATAGAGCTATTATGCATGCATACATAGCTCTATGTATGCATGCGTAGCTTTATGTATAGCTCTATGCATTGATTTATGCGTTATGCATAGAGCTTTATGCATGAGCTCTATGCATACATAGAGATATTATGCATGCATACATAGAACCTTGTAGCTCTATGTATGTATACATATAGAGCTATTTTGCATGCACACATAGAGCTATAAGACTCTATGTATACACACATAGCTCTATATATAGCTCTATGAATTTCTCTACACATAGAGCTTTATGCACGAGCTCTATGCATACATAGAGCTATGCATGCATGTATAGAGAATTTAAACTCTATGTATGCATACACAATAGCTCTTTGTATGCATATATAGAGCTAAGTATGCATACACAGAGCTAAGTAAGCATACATAGAGCTAGAAGACTCTATACATTTCTTTGTGCGTTGCACTATGCATAGAGCTTTATGCATGAGCTCTATACATGCATATATAGCGCCTTGTAGCTCTATGTATGTATGCATAGAGCTATGAATGCATACGTAGAGCTACAAGGCCCTATATATGCATGCAAGGCTCTATGCATAGAGGTTTATGCATGTTCTCTATGCATACATAGAGCCTTGTAGCTCTATGTATGAATGCATAGAGCTACTATGTATGAATGCATAGAGCTACAAGGCTCTATGTATACATGCATAGCTCTATGTATAGCTCGATACATAAAGAAATGCAAGTCTTTATGTATGCATACATAGCTCTATGCATTGCTTTATGCACTGCTGTACACACAGAGCTTTATGCACAAGCTCTACACACACAAGCTCTATGCATACATAGGCTCTACGTATGTATGTGCATAGATTTATGTATAGCTGTATGCATTGCTTTATGTGTTGCTCTATGCATAGAGATTTATGCATGAGCTCTCTGTATACATAGAACTATGCATGCGCTAGTTGTAACATACCCATTGTAAATAACAATGTACTTGCTTCAGAGTTGAAAAATATAACATACCCATTGTAAATAACAATGTACTTGCTTCAGAGTTGAAAAATATAACTTAGTTTGTCATTTTTACGATCAGAAAACTTCTATTTTTGGAAAATGAGCCATTTTTGCTTAGAAATTTGTAATTTTGAATCCAAATTTGGAATCTACTCGTAATTTTACGCTTGAAATATTTTTTTCTGAACTAAAAACGGGTACCCGGAATGGGTTTAATTAAGCTTTTAAGCCTTTAATCTGCGAACTTCCAACCTAAAATAGTAACTATCCATGCGTCTAATCAACGAACGGAACACACCTCCATGGTCACGGGGCAAGGCCGGACATTTTCGACAAAAAAAAATTTTGACCCCCCGGGACGACGGCGGCGGGCGGCCGGCGTGGGCTCCACCACCACGGGCGCCGCCCGTGAAACGATCGACAATCCACCCGGGACACCCAAGTGTGTACACGGCCTAGACGCACCCTCCAGCACACCCCTACTACCCCCTCCTCCCAGAACCCTCTATCCACAGGTGTCGCGCTCTCTCTCTCTTGGGGACACCTCCACCCCCATGTGTCACACTTTCTCTCTCTTCGAGACACCTCCACCCCCAGGTGTCTCGCGCCCACACTCTCTCCCGGACACCTACACCACCCAGGTGTCACCTTCCCGCACCCGGACGTCCACCCTCCAGCACCTATAAAAGGACCCTCCCAGCCCCCTTCTCCGAGCAAGCCCCCAGCAAGGCCCTAGGCGCAAGCCCTCCCTCAAGCTCTAGGACATGTCCTACACTCTTCTCCCCTCCGTGTGAATAGAATTAAAGTGTGCTTGTCCAACCCTTGCCTTACTCTTCCCTAGGCCTCCCTAGGCGTACACTCTTCTCAAGAGAGGTCTTTCCTACCCATAAGCCCAACAAGCTTTTCCTACCCCAAACGGACTCCGTTTTCGAATCCGTTTGAACCAGTAGAATTCTCTCTTTTCTCTCCAAGTTCCCAACCTCTTATATTTACCCCGTTCTCTCTCTATCCTCTTAAAACTCTAGTGCTCCTATGGCACCGAAACGCCACCGAAATGAAGAACCACGCGTTGCCCAAGGAGGGAATGAAGCGAATCGCGTCCCTGCAATCGACTTCGCCCCTCTTGAAGCGAATAGGCACGAAAACGATAACTAGGTTGGTCATTTAACAAGTTTAAGTAAAATTCTCTCTTATGAAGCTTAATGCAAAGATTCGAAATAATAGGAAAGGAACCAAGGTTAAACCCCTAGTATAGATGGCCTAAAATACCTTATGGTTACTCTTAAGTAAAGTTATAAGAAAATAATCTTGCTTTTGAATCATTGTCTTTCCGAAACGATGGTTTTTGTTAATGTGTGAATTCATTAAATAAAGGCTATGTCTCTTTTTATTGGATATACTACTGGTTTATGGCTAACATGCAGGTACAGCTTCTCCCCCCCTTAGCTAACTCCGTGCTTGCCTGTGTAGCCGGGCGGAGGATATAGCGAGGCCGGGAGTCGGCCCAGGGCAATCCCCTCCTATGCCACTGGGAATTGGATTTCACCACCAGGGTGATGTATATATGCTGCCTAGTTCTGTGGGTCCAGGCTAGTGCGGTGACTTAACCCCCACCTCATGAGGAGACGTCCCCTCCTAAGGGCGAGAGGGTTTGGTACAAGCGGCAGTACCTGAGGGGGTGACAGGACGGCTTGGCCCTCATCGGCTGGCTGACGACGAGGGGAGACGGTCCGTGAGGTTTACCCAACTGGTTGAGGCTGGAAGATCGAATTCTAGATCATCGGTGTGGTTGTGGTTGTGGTTGTGATTGGATTGTGGTTATGGTTATGGTTATGGTTTGGACATGAAGTTTGGATTGGAATATCGGCCCGGTTCCAGGGTCTTTGTAAATATTTTTCACTGTAAGTATGTTTTGTTGATTTCAATGTTGTGCTAAGGAAGATTTCTTTTAAGGAATCAAGTGTAATTAATTAACAAAGGAATTTGTTCTTAAGTGTTCCACAGTGTGGTAGGACTTAATTAGAAAACAATTGAACGGGTGAGTGTGTGGAAAGTGGGAGAATGGATGCCCTGACGACACCATTCTAAGGATGGGTGGACCCGATCAGTCGGGTAGCTTTCTACTAGTCGTAACTTACGATACTTAGGGAATACTAGAGTCCCGAACAAGACTTGTTTTAGGGGACCGAGCCATCGGCCGTGCCTCATGAAATACGAGGGGAAAAAGGCATTGGCTTCCTTGAACCAAGTGTGGGTCTTGTTCTATCTCCACGCACATTCCGTGCTGGGGATTAGAATTTCCTTTAGGATGACTATGCTTCCCCTGCGAGATAGAGTTAGGCACCTCCGTTTGCTCGTAACCTCGTATTTCTACGAGATCGAGGTGTCGTCAATCGGAAAATAACACGAGACTTAACCGCCTATCAAAAGGATTCCCCCGCCCTACGGGTAGGGGACCTTGTTGAAATGTAGAGAGAAAGAGACGAGACAAGAGACACATCATGTACGCTCCCAAAGACTGATTCATATTGAGGACAAGATACATATATATAGGTGAGACCAAGTTAGGTAGAGTGAGCCATATATAGAGCTCCAACACCCCCACTCAAACAAGGGTCTCTAGCTATGGATGAAAAAACCCTTGGGGAGTACAAGGGAAAAACCCAAGCCCCTATACAAATGTGAAAATATGAACGAGAAGTAATGATGTGAAAGTGCATTGTGCATCTATGTACAAATATACAAAAGGACCAAGAGGTCATAGTGAGCAATTGTGGAATGTGCAAAGTGCATGGTGTCTAGAAGATTACAACGATATATGTACAAAGCTACCATAAGAGTAAAGAGCCTAATCTAGAAAGAGTGAGCCCGAGGCAACTCCAAGCTCTGAGCGCAAGAGAATGAAGCGTGACTCATTGAGACCTTTGGTAAGAATATCTGCAATCATCTGGTCACTTGGACAATGTTCAATCATGATAGTGCCTTTGCGTACTTCGTATCGAACATAATGGTAATGCACAGCAATATGTTTTGACTTGTTATGTTGGACATAGTCTTTTGCAAGACTAATAGCACTCTGATTATCACACCGCAAGGGTGTACTAGAAAGAGGAGAATGGCCGATATCTGTCAACACTTGTCGAAGCCAAATGAGTTCACGAGCTGCAAGTGATGCCGCAACATATTCAGATTCGGTTGTAGAAACTGCAACACAACGTTGTTTCTTGCTGGTCCAAGAAATAAGACAACCATTAATGAAGAAACAATTGCCACTAGTAGATCACATAGATAAATGTGAGCTGGCCCAATCTGCATCTGTGTAACCCAAAAGAGAAAGAGATGGAATGGAGTCGGATGTGAATTGTCGTTGATAAACCAAACCATAATCTATAGTGCCTTTCAAGTATTTCAACACGCGCTTTGCTGAAGACCAATGCTTAAGAGAAGGACATGCAAGGTGTTGCCCGAGATAGTTAGCAATAAACAAAATGTCAGGACGAGTGTTCAAACCAACAACTTGAAGACATCCAACCAAATTAGCATATGGTTGATTTGTAACAAGCTGGCCACCACCATCAGAAGTGTTTTTCATGGAACTCGCAAGACAAGGAGTAGTTGCTGAATGTGCAGATTCCAAACCAAACTTCTTAATAGTATCTTCAATAAACTTTGACTGTCGAAGTAACAAAATACCTTTACTGCGATCCCTTTGAATCTGAATGCCAAGACACGAGTGAAGAGGAAATTTGCTCTATAGAAGAAGATTCATCATCACACAAGAATGGAAAAGCTTGAAGCAAAGATTTAGTATCATCAGAATCATCCATGGACCATGTACCGCCCATAAGCTGTTCATTGAAAATAGCATCACGATTCACAAGCACTTTCTTGGAGGACGGGTCATAGAATTTGTAGCCTTTGGAAGTGTCAGAATACCCAATAAAAATAACTTTAAGGCCAGGAGCATCAAGCTTTGCTCGTGTTTCTTTAGGAACATGAATGTAAGCAATACATCCAAAGGTTCGAAAATGAGATACAGAAGGAATTTCACCTGTCCATGTTGTGATAGGTATCTTACCAGAAGGAGCAGTAGTAGGAAGATGATTCTGAACAAAGACTACTGTCAAGAGAGCTTCACTCCAGAAGACACGAGATAACCCATATATGTATCTTGTCCTCAATATGAATCAGTCTTTGGGAGCGTACATGATGTGTCTCTTGTCTCGTCTCTTTCTCTCTACATTTCAACATGGTATCAGAGCGTACATCTATGAGGGAAGCATCTATGTCTTCTTGTTAAATTCATGATTATAATTTCATGTCTTACAAGATTGTTCTTTGATTATGTGTTGTCTACATGATTTTATAGCTTAACTTGTTGTAATTAGAGTTGTTTCTTAATCGCGTCCTTAAAACCAAAACCAGGTGCAGGTGCGTAGATTGTATTGTGCTGGTGAATCCTATCAAAAAAGTTTGTCAAACGGAGTTGTGAGTCAAAAGTTATGACAGTTCAGGCAAACTGCATCTGTAAAACAGCAAAACAGGTTCTTTGTGAGCACACAGGTTTCGTCTTCGTCAAGCGTTTTTAGCAACCCGCCCAAATCTAGCTTCTTCGTCAAGCGTTTTTAGCAAACCGCCAAATCTAGCTTTTTCGTCAAGCGTCTACCAATGAATCTTGCGTCCCACGTCTCGGATTTTGCTACTTTTAGCAAAGCGACCAATCTAGCTTTTTCATCCAACGTCTACCAATGAATCTTGCATCCCACGTCTCGCTATTTTGAGGACTCTTTTCTTATTGACGTCTCTTATCTCTTGCAGTCGTCCTTGTCTATGGTGTGCAGATTTTGTGATTTTATCTTATACGTCTTCTCACAGATAGATATGGCTATGACTGTTCTCGTCAATGGTTTTCCTTCTGGCCAACGTTCTATTCCTTCTTTTCAAGGCCAAGGATTTCCCGGTTGGAAAGCAAAGATGCTGTTAATTCTTGAAGGCGATGAGCTCTCAGATGTTGTTATTGGCAATTCTCTATGTCCGTCTCAGCCTATTATTCCGAATTCTGACAACGTTCTTATCACGGAAGGCCCTGTTTTTGATGCATGGCGTCTTGCTTATATGGATTGGCAGAGGCGTGATAAAGCAGCTCGTCGGTATATTCTTTCTGCTCTTAGTGATTCTCTCATGCTTGATGTGTATGACTTTCCTACTTCCCATGACGTATGGGAGTATCTTATAGCAAATTTTCAGAAAAAGTCTGTTACAGAAACACTTTATTTGAGAGGTTTGCTTTCAAAGTTACAGTATGAAGTTGGTACTGCTATGACGGGACATATTGATTCTTTCAAATCTATTATTAATCAACTTGCTGCTGCGGGTGATCCTGTTCCACGAAAGCAACTTATTACAATTCTTCTTGATACGATAAAGGATCCGTCTTATGACAACATTGTTACCATTCTTTCTAACAAGGACGGTCTTGATTTTGACCAAACTTGCATATCTTTGATTGAGTATTCTCAACGTCAACAACGACGTAGTGTTGGTCATGATGCAGTTATGTTTTCACAACAAGAGGAGCCTGAGTCACAACAGTTGGAACGGGCCTTTAATGTGCGAAGGCGTTCTTTTCAACGAGGCAACCGTAGAGGTGGTCGTCGTGGTGGTAGTTTCTCTCGTCTCAAATTTCCTAACAAGCATTGTTCTTACTGCAATAGGAATGGTCATACTGAAGATGACTGTTGGGCACGTCAATATGATGAAGAACACAACATTACCACAAAACAACCACGTTTATCTAGAGATTCTTCTTCTTGTGATTATTGTGGAAAATCTGATCATCCCTCTTCCATGTGCTTTAAGCGTCGATTTGATGTAGATCGAAATCGAGCATATGCAGCCGAGCATCATGATAATGTTATGCCTGAAACAAGTTGTGTTTTATGTTCAGTTCCCCCAGACAGAATACTTCATGTTCGTGATGGTTCACTTTTCATTATTGATTCTGGTGCTACAGGAAATATGACATATGAATCTAAGTGGCTACATAACTATCATTCTTTACCTGTTAAGCGTGTTGTTTATCTTGCTGATGATACAACTTGCCAAGTCAAGAGACACATCATGTACGCTCCCAAAGACTGATTCATATTGAGGACAAGATACATATATATAGGTGAGACCAAGTTAGGTAGAGTGAGCCATATATAGAGCTCCAACAGACCTTACACGTGGTATCAGAGCAGGTTTAGACTTGGGAGATTTCATATTGTATTCTCTTGTTGCTCTAGGAATTCTTGTTAAACTAATGTAGTTACGGCTGGACGCAGGAGGACGAGATGGATCCCTATTCTCGCTTCCTGGTATTCCAATGCATGTTCATGACTACTTGTCGCTCTTCCGAATTTGAGTTCCGTGACACTATGATGCACATTGTAGACAAGCTAACCCTTCCTCATTACACTCGCATCGAAAGGGGATGGAACAGAGCTGAGCATTGGCATCGTCGATCTACCTATTTCATCATTTGAGCTGAGCACGTCAGCAATCTCACCAACGACTTGAGGCGGATCCGATATGCCGAGATGTTGCGGATGGTTCGCCTGTTCTGGTTTATTGGCACTCCTCGTAACACCTATGTCACTATCGATGGGAATCGCATGTTGCAAAATCGATGGGTTTATGATAGTGTGACTCGAGTTGTATCCCCTGATAGAGTAGCCGTTACCCGTCTTTCTAGTTGTGGTTTACCTCCCCTACCAGAGACTTATCGAGTTTTTGAAACCATGGGAGAACCCCCCTACTTTTTCAATGCTACCACCGCAGATCTTTATTAGGTTCCCTAGAGGACTACCATGTAAATAAATAAGATTGGATTTAGTCCAATCCTTGTAAATGGCTTGGTTCACTTGTAAATATTAAAGCTTGGAATAAAAGGTTTTGATTTTCACACTCATTGTCTTATGTGTATTAAACCGCCTAAGTGACATGATTCTAAATTTAGCTTCATATTGATAACCAGGATCGTCAACTTCTTGCTCCCAATGCATTATATACAGATATACAGGAGAAGAAGCTTCTCCTCAAACAAATGCAACCTCCCTCATTTAATGGGGCAGGTTCAAAGATTGAAAGGGATGCAGAAGTTTGGATAGAAGCCATGGACGATTACTTTTCGGCTGCTGGTACAGGAATTAGGAATCAACCCATGCTTGCCAGATTCCGTCTTACACCGGGGATGCCAAACTTTGGTGGAAGCAATGGTGCCGAGATAAGGGCGTCACTGAAGATACCCAAACCTGGAGTGACATTAAGCAAGCTGTGAAGGACCGTTATCTTCCCCCATCTCATGAATCTATTAAGATGAATGAGTTCTTCAGCCTCAAGCAGCTTAGCTTAACCTTGGAGGAATACTACTCAAAATTTGTCACACTTGGCAAATATGCTCCACCTATGTCGATCACTCAACAAGTGGCCCGATTTTGCTAAGGGTTGAATGAACCTTTGGATTCTTGCCTTGAAGCAATGAGGCCAACTACCTTGCAAGATGCTCTTACCCGAGCCAAACCTCTGGCTAAAGAAGTAAAGAGTGGTCAAGCAAAGAGGAGAGTCTATCCTGAGTCTATCCTGAGTCTAACCCAAGGGGGTGCCTTCAGAGGAATTACCAATCGAATTTTCGCAAAGAGGAGAGTCTATCCTGAGTCTAACCCAAGGGGGTGCCTTCAGAGGAATTTCGAATTTTTGCCATAACACTATTGGTCAGTACCCCAATAATTTTATCCCCCGCAGTTATGCTAATTCCACTTCAGAATCCTATGGGGACCAAAGGTGCTTTTATTGCAATGAAGTTGGCCACTTCCGGAATGAATGCCCCAAACTTGCAAGACCCTCTCTCAATCCTAGTGTCATTGCTGCTCCACAAGGCGGCCGGGTAGTTCAAGGTCGTGGGATTCCTAATAACCGCCACGCTGGACGAGGTAGTGGTGGACGTGGTAGAGGTCGTGGAGTGACTGCCCATGTCTGCTCTATGATTGGTGAACCGACTTTAGAGATGGAAGAAGAAGAGCAAGCCACCATTCATGCAACTGTAGAACATCAAGGACCTAATCAGCAGTTTTCTCACTACAAGACAATGCTGCCATACACGCGTTTCATACACGCGATAAATTACGAACGCGTGTATGCTCGCGCCTGTATTTGAATAGAATCGGGCGCGTGTATTTTAGCATTTAAGTTCGCGTGTATGTTTGCATTTATCAACGCGTGTATAAACGCGTTTATATACACGCAGTAATACACGCATCTATACACGATAATATTCACGGATTAATACACGCTATTATACACGGATTAATACACGCCACTATACACGGATTAATACACGCATGGCAGAGAAAAACTGAATTCCTTTACAAAATTAAAAACTATTTTCTTTAAACCATCTCATAGTACATTACAGTATACATCATTACACAATCCCACTACATGCATTTACAACAATGAAATATATTCAAAAATAAATCATGCATATGAGATGATAGAAATGTCATCAATTTAGAACGTACAGTGACGGATTGGTTAGGGTTCGATCTCATCTTCAATAAGATCCATCCTTGCCAAACAATCAACATCAATATCCATTTGATCAATTTGTAAGGCTACGATTAAATTTATTCCACTATCGATATTCTATACTCCATTGATAATGGTATCGATGTCCTGATCATCCTCATCAACATCACCATCATCCTCAATGGTAGGGTCATTCTCATGATCATGAGAAATGGCATGCTCATCCTCATTATCATGATCATCTCTTATTTCTTGATCATCGATCACAACATCTTCAATGGCATGTTCGACATCATCTTCATTGTGGCTTGTTACATCCTCCATATGCTCCATATCAGTGAATGTATTATACATCACTTTGGAACGTGGTGCAATAGGGATGACGTACCACCATTTGATGTCATGCACCATTGGTAGATAGATAACCTACTCAAATACACATAGTACAGTAATTAATTAGCATATCAAAAGTCAACGGGTACGCGAGCTTAGATATATATGTACATGAAACACATTAGTAAAAAAATGCATACCTGCTCACATTGTTGTGGCAATACGAGCCTATCTTTCTTTGTTTGCCATTTGACATCAAAAACATACACAAAGAAGCGACGAAAGTCAAGCCTAAATATGTCT
Organism: Cibotium barometz; assembly: GCF_041138505.1. Classification (NCBI taxonomy): domain Eukaryota; kingdom Viridiplantae; phylum Streptophyta; class Polypodiopsida; order Cyatheales; family Cibotiaceae; genus Cibotium; species Cibotium barometz. The sequence continues at coordinate 10,841,651 of NC_141086.1, read as the reverse complement.
TGGATTATGCCACAATAATCATCCATTTTTCCATTAGCTCCCTCAAAGCTACTAATGACACCGCAATCTTGTGTATTTCTCTTTTCATCAATTCTTTGTGTTCGAAAATGCTTGCCTTCACACCATATAGCATTGAACATAGTGCATTGGACCAAAATAGAAGCAATATTTGTGTAAGCAATGTGAATAAATATTAAAAGCAAATCACTTACAACTAATGCAAAACATTAGTTCTATGTACCTTTGACATGCATCCTCGTGCATACTCCCATTCTTCCGCCGTGATATGCAGCCCCTCGTCGCTCTCTACTCTCTCCATTTCCTCATGCAACCAATCAACATGGATATCATTCGGAAGTGTTGCTAGATGCTTAGGGTACGCCTTCCGAGAGCCATGTTGCCTCCGAAAGAGAGCTCTTTCTGCTTGCCTTTTTGTCTTTGCATCCTCATATCTTGTAACCCACCTGCTCATATCTGTTCTGTACCTTACTTCACCACAAGTGGGACAATGTAGAGCCTCCTTATGCGTCCCACGAAAGAGAATGCAATCATTGACGCATGCATGTATTTTATCATAATCCAGTCCTCCAAGAGATGTCACATAGCGCCTCGCTATGTCTCTTGAGGTGGGTAGTCTATTTTCCTTTGGAAGCATGTTTGATAATAGCCTGCATCCAATATCATCAATTATAATTAGTCTTAAATCCTAAACCTTAAACCACTAATTCAAATTTGTAAGTTAGAATGCTTACTTCAACAATGCGTCAAGACTTGCATTGCTCCATCCATAAACTGTTTGTATATTAAGTAGTTCAAGTGAAGCACGTAAAACAGAGAATGTGCACCCTTCAAACACCGGTGTCGATGAAGCCTTATAAAGATGCTCTTGTTCCATATCATCGTCGTCCATACCTTTGGGATCATCCTTAAAAAGATTCTGCACCATATCATCAAGCACCTCCTCTTCCACAACTTCGTGGGGTGCAGGGCTATTGTCATCCCTTTCCCACTCATCTCTGACAATAGATCCCGAAGCTCCAGCATCATCTCGTCGACGCTTTACATGCTCTCGTCGCGCGTAGGGTACCATGTTAGGGTGTGGTACTGCATCCTGCTTCAATTAGAGTTTATATATTACAACTCTATTAATTTAATTTGGATACCATGAGTCATTTGAATACCATCAATTTACATCTACTCACCTCTAAACCTGTTTGATTCCATTCTCCATACATGGAGATGTGATTCAAGGTAATTCGACGTGCTCGTACAATGCATCCTTGACATCGATTACACATACATTTGATCCGTTGTCCCAACCACACATCGCGATTACGATGACGCATTGTCTCATCTTCCCCAGAACTGCTTGAAGAGGTTGATGACATCCTGTGCACAAACCAGAAAACACAAAATCATAATATGTTTTTAATGAAAGTAAAAAAATCGCGTGTATTGACGCAGCTATTTCCTAAAAATTGCGTGTATTAACGCGGCTACTTCCTAAAAATCGCGTGTATTAACGCGGGTAATTCCTGCAAAACGCGTGTATAAACGCAGCTAAAATATCATACATGCGAATATACACGCGTTTATAAACGCGACAGTATGTTTAAACTAAAAATAGCCCGCTTTCCCCAAATATATATTTTGAACTAACATATTAACACTGCTTTCGTTTTCGCCTGTTTTCGCCTCTTCCAACAGCAAGGAGGGAGCAGAGAAAGGAGCACACACGGGAGAAGGAGGGAGCAGAGAAGGAGCAGAGAAGACTCACTTTTTCAGAGGTGAGTCAGTTTGTCCTGTGCCTTGTCTCTTTCCTCAGATTTGTTTATGCTATTTGCTCTTTACTTTTTGGGTTTGTCTCCGTCCTTTTGCTTCTGTGCACACGATTGGGTGAATGATTCTGACAGGGGCGACAATGGTCCTTTTAAAAGGACACTTTGTCTTTGTCGGGGATCGGTCCTTTTGAAAGTTTTTTTTCGCGCAGGTCGCGTGTAGAAACGCGTGTAAAAGCGCGTGTAATCTGTCTGCAGAGTCTGTTCACGCGGATATACACGCGTTCCTGGACGGGTGTATACACGCATTTTTTGACGGGTGTATACACGCGTTTCTGCACGGGTGTATATACGAGACTGCGTTTCAGAATTCATGATTTGCAGGCAACACAACTGACTTGAATGATGATATTTGTGTGAGTCAAGAGACAGCCCATGATGTACATGAAGATGTTTGTTGCAGGTTCTTTATGGATATTCCAGGTTCTTCATCGGATCCATTTACGTACAGCAATTGGCTGATGGAGATGCTGAATCATTTTGGGCGCCATCCTGGTCCGGTTGAGCTTACAGAGTATATGTATGCCCATCCCCCTCCTTCCTTTCCTGGTGTCTATACCCCTACCGCGAGTATCCAGGGCACTCCAGTGCCGTCTATTCCTCCGAGTCCGACGAGACGGCATGCAGCTTCTCCTCTTCCATGTCCACCGAGGAGACATACCTCGTCCCAGACACACTCATGTACACCCTCACAGCCACCATCACGTGCTCCCTCAGAGCCACCATCACGTCAGGGCTCACAGCCACCGTCACGTAGACAATCCCCCAGTCATGACTCCACCCACAGCAGTAGGAAGAGTGGGAGTGGAGAATGCGGCGGGTGCTTTGGTGGTGGGGGAGGTGGGGGAGGTGGGGGAGGTAGTAGGGCACGCGGTGAGAGAGGAGATAGAGGGAGAAGAGTTAAAGGAGACAGTTCGGAAGAGGAGGAGATGAGAGAGATGGAGAGAGTGGTCTGCTATGATGTGACGGATAGGGGCGGGATAGTGATGGATGCGAGGGGGAGGGAGGTAATGGAGTACATGCGTGGGGTAGTATCAAACTCATATAGAAATTGTTTTATTAAATTTAAAGATCAAAATAGCCGATTAGTTGGGGAGGTGATAGAGGCTGTACATAGTCGGTACCCCAATCCCCCACATGCTACATTCTCGGATGTATGGGGAAGGACGCGAATAAGGGAGATCTTAAGTAATAAAAGATCTTACCTTAAAAAACTCGCGTACGATGACCGGCTAAATGTAGCTGCGGGTGGCTATCCTGCCGAGAAACCTGCCACTGCGCACAAACGCGAGTGGAAGGAGGCAAAGAAACGAGCAGAGGGTGGCGTAAAGAGGAGGCAGCATGTGGAGGCACGACGGATCCAGATGGAGACCATTGGATCTTCGCATTTCGGATCTGGCGGCGTCGAGTCATGGGAGGCAGAGTTCGTAACTATCTTGCCACTTTATTTGATTGTTTACTTAATTCATTGATTCTATGATTGTTTTAATCTTACAAATTGTGTTGATTATGATACAGCGACGACGGGTTACGGGGAGGAAGCCCACAACCCACGATACTACGTATGCTCGCCAGCATAGCAGACGTGACACGTGGGCCATCTTCAGAGCCGAGGGACGTATTACGGATGCGCAATTTGAGATGGCCATGAGACCATACGGTCGACAGGTACTTGAAAATTCTAAACGAATGATTTTGGTTTATTGAATTACATATATATATACTTATATACTATATATTACTTGAACAGGCACAAGCTGCTGATGATCCACCGGCCGCCACACTGCAGAGGGTGGACGTGAGCACTACTCATCGGACATTCCGACCGATGTGAGTTCATCTGAGCATGGAGGGAGCACCGAGTCATCATCTGGGTCTGAGTAGTACTCAGACTTATAGTATCACATTCCATATTGAGGATGTGATTGTATATATTTTTTTATAAACTGAAGCCATGGGCTACTTCGAGATATGGACTCCCTTGTATACATGTATGAAATTTTGATAGTAATATTGAATTGATTGATCGATAGTATTACATTCATGTCTGTCTTGAATCGTGTATTGACAATGTATGCATTCATGTCGTTCTTGTCTTAATCTCCCTCGTGCATATGTTCTTCGTGGATGGTCTAATGGGATGGTCTAATGCACAAAAAAAAAATCCAGAGAGTGCTATTGGGTGCTGGAATGCTGGAACAGTATTCAGGCACCAAATAGCACTCTCTGGATTTTTTTTTTTGCTCTCTGTTCGCGTGTATAAACGCGTCAGAACTGCTAAAACTCGCGTGTATCTACGCAGATACTCTGTAAAATACACGTGTATTAATGCGTCAAAATTGACAATTACGTGTGTATAAGCGCATCTAAATTAAAGAAACGCGTGTATAGACGCAGGTATCAATGCGTCTGAGACATCTGAACTGAACAGAACGCGGCTATACACCCGTATATAAGCGCGTCTAAATTAAAAAAAGGCGTGTATAGCCGCATGTATCAACGCGTCTGTGAAAAGAACGCGGCTACACACCCGTGTATAAGCGCGTCTGAGAGGTGCTATACACGCGCTTTTACACGCATGTCTGTGGCCGCGATGATACACGCGCTGATACACGGGCCTGCTACTTTTTTTCACAAGTCATTTTTAGCGGCTAGGAGCGCGGGTATGAGCCCGATCCCTTGTAGTGTCTGTTATCCAAGCTCCAGCTACTTATCAAGGTATATCTTTCCAGCTCTTGATTGATTGTGGTAGTACGCATTCATTTCTTTCTCCAAAATGCTTGCGTAAGTTACAGTTAGATCAAAAACCATCCCAAGTAATGATTGTTGAGTTAGCTAGTGGAAAAGAAGAAGTATCCCGACATTGTGTGGGAGATCTTGAATTTGAATTGGGTGGTGAATCAACCCATGGGTATTTTAGAAGCTTACCATTAGGGATTTATGATGGAATCCTTTGTATGGACTGGTTAATTGCAAACAATGCTGACATTCACTGTGCTGAAGGAAGCATCACCTTTAAGAATAGTCAAGGACAGGTAGTAACACATATTTAGGAAAATAGGGAAAAATTCACAAATTTGGGACAATTCTTTGTGTCTCATGGACTTGATATGAGATTGTCGTGCTAGGTTATTGCACACAAGAAGGAAGTGGGGACGCGCAAAATTTTTGCAAATAAACTTGGATTTTTGGAGAAATTGTAGATTTATATTCTTCTCTTTAAGCTCAATCCATGTGAGCTTGTAACATGAGTTGAAAGGTTCACCCACCACCAGTGCACACAAGAAGGAAGTGGGGACTTGTAAAATTTTTGCAAATAAACTTGGATTTTTGCAGAAATTATAGATTTATATTCTTCTCTTTAAGCCCAATCCATTGATAAATAACATGATAGCAATTTTATAAATTGGATATGTTTATACGTTAACTTTGGTGTAACAAAGTAGTTTTTTTGTCCACGAACTCATGCTTCCACCATAAAATGGAAGTAACAAAAGAGACTTAGCCCGTAACAAAATTGAAAAGAACACCATTTATATTGAATGAGATTTCTTGAAGATTACAATGTTGATTACAATGTTGAAAAGAACACACTCATTGAAGATCTTCATCAAATGTGGAAATGTGAAAACGGATTGTTTTCTTAGCTTCTCAGAAAAATGACTGAACAACGCATCAATGTCTTCATGAGTGTGACCAACCATAAGAAAACCAAGCTGCACTGTGTCAAATACTCTTCGTGCAACCAATAGTGATAGATAGGCAAATACGTATCGATTCTTATTTTCTGAACCACAATTGTCAAGCTGCAATAATAATGTTCTTGGCAAACCCAGAGGCATCGCCTTCATCCTGTACATGTGCATTAGTAGGCAAGATTGATTGCATCCTTGGACAATTATTTCCCTGTCTAGACACAGCATTCTCGGTGTCCACATTCGTGGTTAGATTAGTCTTTGCCTCATTTCCCTGTCTAGACACAATATTCTCAGTATCCACAATTGTCATGTTCGTCTCTTCATCTGGAGCACTTTGTTGGTTGCAGTACCTATTTTCCTCCTTAAGCACTTTCATATGGTGATAGAGGGCAGTGGTAGACAAAACACAATCAAAACGATCTGTTTGTAGTTCTGCATTTGAGTTCTCTGAGCTGCTCAAGTCACCAAATATGTGTTTAACTTGTTCTGTACTAGTAGTACCTCCTTCAAAACTATTTTCAGTGTTGTTATCTATGTCATCATCTAGGTTGTCAAGGGGATCTCGCATTTCTTCCATGAGGAGATCTCGAATACCCTGAATGGTAGAAGAAGATCCTGTGTCTTTTATTAAGGGTTTACCATTCTCAAATGTGAGTTGTCTAATAGGCCAACTAACCAGACTCAAACTTGAAATATCACTTGCAATTGGATCCAAAGATCCTTCCACGATGACACCCAAGCTACTCTCACCTAGCTCGGTGCAATTTATAGCCTCATATGGATGGACTAGTAATACTCCTCCATTACCAAGTTTTGCAGATCTATTGTCAGCCCAAAGGATGACTTTTTTCTCTTTCCAACTCTCCCTATCTATCAAGCCATCTTTCTCACCAGCAAGAAAATCCTCCAAAGTCTCATATGTTGTATTAGTGCTGCCTTTGTTCCATAACAATATCATTCAATGGCCATTTGATGATGCTTCCAACAGCTTGAGACATAGTTCTTGCATCCATTGTGATGAATGGAATGAAGAATGCATCATCAAAACTTTCTAGTACATGTATTGCCACACATGTTGCACCAGTCAATTCGAAACCACACCTTTGAGATGCATCTATGGAATGAATAACCCCTCGAGCCTTCCTTGTAGAACCATCAACAAGAAACATTGAATCACCTTATTTTGGTTGTTGATGACCTTGCAGCTCCTGAGAAAATAAAGAGATGTAAATAAAATTGTTTGTTAATCTATTCACAACCAAACTAAACTTACATGCAAAATACTTGCATAGCATTCAATTGAAGCTAAGTTACATTAGGCCAACCCATGGAGGTTGGCATGAGGCTCGAACTTAAGTTCAAGCCTTGCTTGCATATGCTAGGTGCTAGAAATCAACCCATGGTGGCTCGAACTCAAGTTTGAGCCTAGATGTCTACCTTTTGTCCTCCTATCCCCTCCCATCCACTTGGTATTCTTCTATCTAAAATCCCTTTTTAATAGCTAGACCCCTATCTACTCCCCCCTAATTCTCTCCTCCTCCAAAAGCACCACCCAGCTTCTTGAAATTGATTACAAATAAGCTCACAGAGAAAACTCTGGGACCCAATATCTGCATGCTACCTGTGTGCAAGCACAATTTGAAGAAAGGTATCTCCCCTTTCTCTCCATGCTACCGAGGGATCATCCCCCTCTCTCTACATACATCAGAGGTTCTCTCTCTACCGAGAGGGATCCTTCGCCATGGATAGAATGGGTAGGTGAAGAGGCAAGGAAGGAGCACATGGAGAGAGTGTAGGCTTATGATTGAAGGCCAGCTTTGCAAGTGAGAGGGGAGGGCAGTCCTGAGGAGAATCTGGAGGTGGGTCCATGAGAGTAGAGAGAGAGGGGTGCTTAATAGGCAAGCCTCAAAAGGGGTGCTTAATAGGCATGCCTCAAACTCAAGTTTAAGGCTCGAACTTGAGTTTGAGGCTCGAACTTGAATTCGAGGCTGAGCCCTACTTAGGTGAGTGTGAGAAGGGAGAGAGGAGCCTCCAACTTGAGTTCAAGCTTGAGCCCTACTTAGGTGGGTATGAGAAGGGACAGAAGAGCCTCGAACTCAAGAGAAGGGAGAGAGGAGCCTCAAACCTGAGCCCTACTTAAGTGGGTGTGAGAAGGGAGAGAGGAGCTTCGAACTCAAGAGGAGGGAGAGAGGAGCAGGGAGAGAGGAGCCTCGAACTCAAGAGAAGGGAGAGAGGAGCCTCAAACTCTGAGCCCTACTTAGGTGGGTGTGAGAAGGGAGAGAGGAGCTTCAAACTCAAGAGAAGGGAGAGAGAAGGGAGAGAGGAGCTTCAAACTCAAGAGAAGGGAGAGAGGAGCAGGGAGAGAAGAGCCTGGAACTCAAGAGAAGGGAGAGAGGAGCCTCGAACTTGAGTTCAAAGCTGAGCCCTACTTAGGTGGGTGTGAGAAGGGAGAGAGGAATCTTGAACTTAAGAGAAGAAAGAGAGGAGCCTCGAACTTGAGTTCGAGGCTAAACCCTACGTAGGTGGGTATGAGGAGGGAGGGAGGGAAGCTATGCCATGACCCAAGCAGCTGTGCCATAGCATAGGTTTCATGCTCGGCCAAGCTGCGCCATAGCATAGGTTTTATGCTCAGAGAGTATGGCTCTCATACAGAGCGACCGCGGGCAAGTTTCAGAGCTGTTGCGGACACGAGCACCTGTGCCATAGCATAGGTTTTATGGCTCTCATACAGAGCGAGCGCGGGCAGGTTTCAAGCTCAGACGAGCTACTACGGGCAGGTTTCAAGCTCGAACGAGCTGCTGCGGACCCGAGCAGCTGCGCCATAGCATAGGTTTTATGCTCGGAGAGTATGGCTCTCATACAGAGCGAGCGCGGGTAGGTTTCAAGCTCAGACAAGCTACTGCGGGCAGGTTTCAAGCTCGAACGAGCTGCTGCGCAGAGAGAATTACCGCAGAGAGGAGGCCGCCATGACCGCACAGTGAAGAGAGTTTGAAATTCGAATTTCAAACTTGCCACTTCCCCCTCTATGTGGGGTTCTGTTCACACCGGTCCGCCGGCCCTAAGCCGACGGCCCATATTTTTTAAAAACGGCAGCCCATATTAAGTCGGCCCATGTGGTAAATTTGGCCCTATCGAGAGCTTTCTCTGAGATGCCATATGGAGCTCTTTTGTGCGCGTATCTTTCTGCTTGCGACCATCAAACACAGGATACCTTCGAAGACTTTCTGCACGCGACTACTGCGGCTCTGTTGCACGCTGTGCGGCTCCTCTGCGCTTGTGGATAGGAAATCCTAAACTGAAACCTCTTCTATGCTTGTGGACATCAGTAATAACCTGCTGCGCTTGTGGGTATACATAGTCTACCCTAAACAGAAACCTGTGTCTCTCTCAATCTCTCTCCCTATAAACCCCCTTTTTGTGCAAGACAAACCTCATCCCTAGACAAGCCTTGTGACACCCTAGGGCAAGAGGCTCGAACTTAAGTTCGAGCCTCTTGCCCTTGCAGATGATGCGTAGATGAGCCTTGGTAGCCACCCTTGTGGCTACCAAGGCTCATCTAGGCATCATCTGACTGAGACGAGCCCAAGGGCAAGAGGCTCGAACTTAAGTTCGAGCCTCTTGCCCTAGGGTGTCACAAGGCTTCTTGTCTAGGGATATGCTTGTGGCGACCAAGGGCAAGAGGCTCGAACTTAAGTTCGAGCCTCTTGCCCTAGGGTGTCACAAGGCTCGTCTAGGGATATGCTGTGGCAACCAAGGGTAAGAGGCTCGAACTTAAGTTCGAGCCTCTTGCCTTAAGGTGTCACAAGGCTTGTCTAGGGATATGCTTGTGGCAACCAAGGGCAAGAGGCTCGAACTTAAGTTTGAGCCTGTTCGAGCCTCTTGCCCTTGTGACACGCTTGTGGCTACCAAGGGCAAGAGGCTCGAACTTAAGTTCAAGCCTCTTACCCTTTATAGCCACAAGGGTATCACAAGGCTCATCTTAGGATATGTTTGGACGATCCTTGTGGCTACTAACGACAAGAGGCTCGAACTTAAGTTCGAGCCTCTTGCCCTTGGTTGCCACAAGGATGATGCCTAGATGAGCCTTGGTAGCCATAAGGATGGCTACCAAGGCTCATCTAGGCATCATCTAAGACGAGCCCAAGGGCAAGAGGCTCGAACTTAAGTTCGAGCCTCTTGCCCTAGGGTGTCATAAGACTTGTCTAGGGATATGCTTGTGGCGACCAAGGGCATGAGGCTCGAACTTAAGTTCGAGCCTCTCACCCTTCGTAGCCACAAGGGTGTCACAAGGCTCATCTTAGGATATGCCTGGACGATCCTTGTGGCTACTAAGGGCAAGAGGCTCGAACTTAAGTTCGAGCCTCTTGCCCTTGTGACACGCTTGTGGCGACCAATGGCAAGAGGATCAAACTTAAGTACGAGCTTCTTGCCCTTGGTCGCCACAAGGACGATGCCTAGATGAGCCTTGGTAGCCACAAGGATGGCTACCAAGGCTCATCTAGGCATCATCTACCAAGAGCAAGAGGCTCGAACTTAAGTTTGAGCCGAGCCTTTTGCCCTAGGGTGTCACAAGGCTTGTCTAGGGATATGCTTGTGGCAACCAAGGTCAAGAGGCTCGAACTTAAGTTCGAGCCTGTTCGAGCCTCTTACCCTTGTGACACGCTTGTGGCTACCAAGGGCAAGAGGCTCGAACTTAAGTTTGAGCCTCTTACCCTTTGTAGCCACAAGTGTGTCACAAGGCTCGTCTTAGGATATGCCTGGACAATCCTTGTGTCTACTAAGGGCAAGAGGCTCGAACTTAAGTTCGAGCCTCTTGTGACATGCTTGTGGCGACCAAGGGCAAGAGGCTTGAACTTAAGTTCGAGCCTCTTGCCCTAGGGTGTCACAAGGCTCGTCTAGGGATATGCTTATGGCAACCAAGGGCAAGAGGCTTGAACTTAAGTTTGAGCCTCTTGCCTTAAGGTGTCACAAGGCTTGTCTAGGGATATGCTTGTGGCAACCAAGGGTAAGAGTCTCGAACTTAAGTTTGAGCCTGTTCGAGCCTCTTACCCTTGTGACACGCTTGTGGCTACCAAGGGCAAGAGGCTCGAACTTAAGTTTGAGCCTCTTACCCTTCGTAGCCACAGGGGTATCACAAGGCTCATCTTAGGATATGCTTGGACGATCCTTGTGGTTACTAACGGCAAGAGGCTTGAACTTAAGTTCGAGCCTCTTGCCCTTGTGACACGCTTGTGGCGACCAAGGGCAAGAGGCTCGAACTTAAGTTTGAGCCTCTTGCCCTTGGTCGCCCCACAAGGATGATGCCTAGATGAGCCTTGGTATCCACAAGGATGGCTACCAAGGCTCATCTAGGCATCATCTAAGACGAGCCCAAGCGCAAGAGGCTCGAACCTAAGTTTCAGCCGAGCCTCTTGCCCTAGGGTGTCACAAGGCTCGTCTAGGGATATGCTTGTGGCGACCAAGGTCAAGAGGCTCGAACTTAAGTTCGAGCCTGATCGAGCCTCTTGCCCTTGTGACACGCTTGTGGCTACCAAGGGCAAGAGGCTCGAACTTAAGTTTGAGCCTCTTACCCTTTGTAGCCACCACAAGTGTGTCACAAGGCTCGTCTTAGGATATGCCTGGACGATCCTTGTGTCTACTAAGGGCAAGAGGCTCGAACTTAAGTTCGAGCCTCTTGTGACACGCTTCTGGCGACCAAGGGCAGGAGGCTCGAAGTTAAGTTCGAGCCTCTTGCCCTAGGGTGTCACAAGGCTCGTCTAGGGATATGCTTATGGCAACCAAGGGCAAGAGGCTCGAACTTAAGTTCAAGCCTCTTGCCCTGCCTAGATGAGCCTTGGTAGCCATTCTTGTGGCTACCAAGGCTCATGTAGGCATCATCTAAGACGAGCCCAAGGGCAAGATGCTCAAACTTCTTGCCCTAGGTTGTCACAAGGCTTGTCTTAGGATATGCCTAGACAATTGTTGTTGTGGCTACTTAGAGCAAGAGGCTCAAACTTAAGTTTGAGCCTCTTGCCCTTGTGACATCCTTGTGGCGACCAAGGGCAAGAGGCTCGAACTTAAGTTCCAGCCTGTTCGAGCCTCTTGCCCTTGTGACACGCTTATGGCTACCAAGGGGAAGAGGCTCGAACTTAAGTTCGAGCCTCTTGTCTTTGGTAGCCACAAGGATGTCACAAGGCTTGTCTACGCATCATCTAAGATGAGCCCAAAGCAAGAGGCTTGCAATTAAGTTCGAGCCTCTTGCCCTTGGTAGCATCCTTGTGGCTACCAAGGGCAAGAGGCTCAAACTTAAGTTCGAGCCTCTTGCCCTTGGTAGCCATAAGGAGGCTCATCTAGGCATCATCTAAGACGATCCCAAGGGCAAGAGGCTCGCTCGAACTTAAGTTCGAGCCTCTTGCCTTTGGTAGCCACAAGGATGTCACAAGGCTTGTCTTTGGATATGCCTAGACGATCCTTGTGGCTACTAAGGGCAAGAGGCTGGAACTTAAGTTTGAGCCTCTTGCCCTTGTGACATCCATGTGGCAACCAAGGGCAAGAGGCTGGAACTTAAGTTCGAGCCTTTTCGAGCCTCTTGCCCTTATGACACCCTTGTGACACCCTTGTGATAGCCTGTTCGAGCCTATTCGAGCCTCTTGCCTTTGTGACATCCTTGGATGCAACAGCAATGCCATGATTTACATGTAATGTACTACCCATTGGAGAGACCACAAAGGCAAACACGTTTTGCTTATCATTGGGCAGTTTTCATGTAGCAGATATGAATGGAAGCAAACTGGGAAAAGAAAATTCTATTGTAAAGTTAGGATTGAAGATCTCTAGCTTTACTAATCAAGAAGAATCAGGTGTGGATTGTGTGGAAGACCTAGTGAAGGCAGTGAGACATGCAAAACGGACCTTGAGCTTACCAAAGAAGTTCATATCTAGACAGAAATCAACAAGGATTCCAACTAAGAAAGTTGTGGAGAAGACAGGGAGAGCCATAGTTAAGAGTGCACTTGCAGCATCCAGAGGTGCCAGTACTAGCTCTTTTAAGCATGGAGAGAAGGTTGCCACCACCATTAGTTTGCCAAATGTCCTTGAGGTAAATGCATCAACAAGAGGTTCATAGGAGCAACATGCAGAAGGACTCACAAAGAAAAGAAAGACAAAGGATGATTCTGCTATTGACTGCTATTGACTGCTTATATCCTGAAAGTTTCCAAGGAAATCTTGACTACCTACTTTGCAATGACCTTCTACCATACCTTTTAAATCTAAATAATACAAATGATATTAGATCTGTTATTTCACTCAATCGGCTAGGACAATCTCCAATCACATAGGTGCATGACAAAGGATGATTCTGCTATTTGTTTACCACAAGAACTTGGATGTAGCATGGAGACTTTTTCATGACTTGGATGGAAATAATACCCGAATTTTTTACGAAGCCCTCTACAAAGTAATGTGGAATATGCCTAGAACATACTTGATTTTTCCAAAACTAGAGAGTCAATCAGCAGAGGAGCTTGAAAGTTTTCTGCAGAGAACAATCACTGCATGGTTACTTGGTTGGATCTATGCAAATAACAAACGAGAGTATACTTGCAACACATTGGTAAATAAAGCACCTTGTGATAGAGAAACCTTGTATGTATTGAAGCAATACATGAGAAAATGCAATGTTTAAGGATGTATTTGTAGTCATTGATCCTCTTGAAATAATATTTGTAGTGGATTTTTATCTTTTCTAAGGATTGTAAAATATTTGCAGTTATATTAATACATGAATTGGATTTTATTTTGTATCTTGGTGTTTCTAAACATCACACTCTTTTGAGGTACCTTCAATTCTAAAATTTATGTTTGAGCATTTTAGAGTTTTTCGAGTGTTGATATTGCCAATTCTTTAACCTTAATGTCGAGCTATTGATTTAAGGAACTTTTTTGCATGAAGAATGTTGTATAATACAAACTAAGCTTAGTGCCATTCTTTGCTCATGCTTCAAATGTTGTTGCAATTGATGAATGTACCTATGCCTTAGAATACACACGCCCCAATAAATACGTGTCAAGTGATATATTTTAATGGGACACACAATAATATTGATTCTCAAACTACACAAAAATACTAAGTTTTGTAGTACCATGACAAAAAATGGGACTTGAATAATTCCCAAAATTCCTAAATATGTCTTTAGTATCAGCCCAGGGAAAAACAGGTAAACCCAAATTTCATTTGGTCAAAGCTAATCGCCTTCTTAAGGGAGTGCGCAAGGGCCAACAGATCTTCCTTGTCAAACTCAACAAGGTAGAAGAAAGCAACCCAGATTTAGAACCCTCTTGGCTCCAGGAGTTTTCAAATATATTTCCAGAGGAACTTACAAAACTACCCCCATCTCGAGAAGTAGATCATGGATTGAGTTAATCCCTGGGGCTGAATCAGTTTCAAGGAGACCTTACAAAATGTCTCTTCCTGAAGCCATAGAGCTCAAGGAACAACTTAGGCAGCTCATTGTGCAAGGATTCATTCGCCCTAGTAATTCCCCATGGGGAGCACCTGTTCTTTTCCAGAGAAAGAAGGATGGCACGCTTCGTCTTTGTATTGACTACCGAGGCCTAAACAAGGTCAGTGTCAAAAACAAATACCCCATTCCTCGCATCGACGAACTTCTTGACAGACTTTATGGATCCAAAGTTTTCTCCAAGATGGATTTAAGGTCCGGCTACTATCAAATTAGGATCAAGGAATCAGATATCTCCAAAACCGCTTTCAATACCCGCTATGGCCATTATGAATTTACAGTCATGCCATTCGGATTAACCAATGCTCCCGCCACCTTCAACCGCCTGATGTAGGATATCTTCCGACCCTACTTGGATGAATTTGTCCTTGTCTTCTTTGATGACATCTTGGTCTATTCTCAGTCAAAAGAGGAACATGAGGAGCATGTACGCAAAGTATTGCAAATACTGCGCGAACATAAGCTCTATGCCAAGAAAAGCAAATGTACCTTCTTCACTTCCCAAATTGAATATCTAGGGTTCATTGTCTCCTTAGAGGGCATCTCAGTAGACCCTGCCAAAGTCAAGGATATATTGGAATGGCCACCCCCTAGGACAGTCAAAGAAATCCGTGGGTTTCTAGGCATCACAGGATGGTATAGGATCTTCATCAAGGATTATGCCAAGATAGCCGCACCCTTAACTGATCTCCTCAAGAAGGAATGTAAGATAGTATGGTTACCAATCCACCAAATCAGTTTTAGCCAACTTAAGACTATCCTCACCTCAGCACCAGTTCTGAAGCTCCCTGACTTCACCAAAGAGTTTGAGGTTGTCACTGATGCTAGTGGCCTTGCACTTGGTGGTGTCTTAATTCAAGAAGGAAGGCCTGTGGCTTACACTTCTCGTAAGCTTAAACCCTATGAAGTCAATTATGCCACCCATGACTTGGAACTCCTTGCAGTTGTTCATTGTTTCAAGTTATGGAGACACTATCTCCTAGGCCGTAAGTTTCTGCTTGTAACTGACCACCAGAGTTTAAAGTGGATCTTCACCCAGCCCAATCTCAACATGGGATTGAGATTCTGCAAGAGTTTGATTTTGATATCAAATTTCGTCCTGGAAAGGATAATGTTGTAGCAGATGCCCTCAGTCGCAAATACTTCCTAAGTGCAATCTCTATGCCAAATAACCCCATCCTAGAGAAGGTAAAGCAGGTTTCACCTCATGACCCTGATTACCAAAAGCTAGTAAGCCTAGTTCACAAGGAGGCACCCACAGAAAAGGAAAATGTATTGATCAAGGGATACACCCTCGATGATGAATGCCTCTACTTCATGCATAGGTTATGTATTCCCAAAGATCTTGCACTGAAGAAGATGATCTTGTATGAAGCTCATGATAGCCCCGTAGTAGCAGGACACCCAGGTTATGCAAAAACCTTGAATGCCTTAAGGAGAAGTTACTTTTGGCCTGGAATGAAGAGAGATATCCTTCAATACATCAGACAATGCCTTTCATGTCAAAGGATTAAAGCTGAAAGAATCAAAATGCCCGAGAAAATCCAACCTCTGGACATTCCTCAGATGAAGTGGGAATGTATCAGTATGGATTTTGTCACAAGTCTTCCCACAACACAGGGAGGATATGATTCTATTTTAGTAGTTGTGGATATGCTTACCAAAGTGACCCATATTATCCCAGTAAAGAAGACATTTAAATCTTCTGATATTGCCCGCCTTTTCATCAAGGAAATCTTTAGGCTTCATGGATTGCCAAAAAGAATAGTCAGTGACCGAGACTCTGACTTCACTTTAAAGTTCTGGACATCATTATTCCAGGCTATTGGAACACAACTTTGTTTCAGTACAGCTTACCACCCAGAAACAGATGGTCAAAACTGAGAGAGTTAATCAGGTTATAGAAGACATCCTGAGAGCCTATTGTGGGCGTGAACCAAAGAAGTGGATTCAGTATCTCCCTCTGGTGGAATTCTCTTACAATACATCCTATCACCAAAGCATAGGGATGTCACCATTCAAAGCTCTTTATGGTCAGGAATGTTTGTCTCCCTTAAATTTCTCTGACCCCACACTAAAGGTTGAAGCCTCTAGGATGATGCTTGAAGAAATGGAAGAACAAACCAAAGCTATTCGTAAGGATATTAAAGCCGCCCAGGATCGACAGAAGCATTATGCTGATACCAAAAGATCTGAAAGAATTTTCCAGCAAGGAAACAAAGTTTTTCTTCGAGTGCGGCCAAAGAGAAGTTCTTTATCTCTTGAAAACTTTAGGAAGCTGAGTCCAAGGTATTGTGGGCCTTATGAATTCATCTCAAAATCCATGATGTATTCCATGTAAGCTTACAAAAGCCATATGTGCCTCATCCTGATCATGTTCTTGATGATGAACAAGTTGTAATGCCAACTCAGGGAGTCCTTGAAATGAGACCTAATAGAATCATCGACTCTAGAGAAAGAGTGCTTCGCAATAGAAAGAGTGCTTCGCAATAGAATCCTTAGGGAACATTTAGCGGAATGGAAAGATTACCCTGAGGAGGATGCCACTTGGGAGGAAGAGTCAACCCTCCAAAAGAATTAGCCAGAGTTTGTGCCGAGATGCAGACATCTCGAGTTCTTTTAGTAGGGAAGGATGTAACATACCCATTGTAAATAACAATGTACTTGCTTCAGAGTTGAAAAATATAACATACCCATTGTAAATAACAATGTACTTGCTTCAGAGTTGAAAAATATAACATACCCATTGTAAATAACAATGTACTTGCTTCAGAGTTGAAAAATATAACTTAGTTTGTCATTTTTACGATCAGAAAACTTCTATTTTTGGAAAATGAGCCATTTTTGCTTAGAAATTTATAATTTTGAATCCAAATTTGGAATCTACGCGTAATTTTACACTTAAAATAGTTTTTGGAATCTATTTTTGGAAAATGAGCCATTTTTGCTTAGAAATTTGTAATTTTGAATCTACGCGTAATTTTACGCTTAAAATAGTTTTTTTTGAACTAAAAACGAGTACCCGGAATGGGTTTAATTAAGCTTTTAAGCCTTTAATTTACGAACTTCCGACCTAAAATAGTAACTATCCAGGCATCTAATCAACGAACGGAACACCCCGCCATGGTCACGGGGCAACGCCGGACATTTTCGTCAAAAAAAAATTTTGACCCCCCCCCGGACGACGGCGAGCGGGCGGCCGGCGTGGGTCCCACCACGGGCGTCGCCCGTGAAACGACCGACAATCCACCCGAGACACCCAAGTGTGTACACGACCTAGACGCACCCTCCAGCACACCCCTACACGTACCCCCTCCTCCCATAACCCTCTATCCACAGGTGTCGCGCTCTCTCTCTCTTGGGGACACCTCCACTCCCATGTGTCACACTTTCTCTCTCTTCGAGACACCTCCACCCCCAGGTGTCTCGAGCCCACACTCTCTCCCGGACACCTACACCACCCAGGTGTCACCTTCTCGCACCCGGATGTCCACCCTCCAGCACCTATAAAAGGACCCTCCCAGTCCCCTTCTCCGAGCAAGCCCCCAGTAAGGCCCTAGGCGCAAGCCCTCCCTCAAGCTCTAGGACATGTCCTACACTCTTCTCCCCCCCCGTGTGTGAATAGACTTAAAGTGTGCTTGTCCAACCCTTGCCTTACTCTTCCCTAGGCCTCCCTAGGCGTACACTCTTCTCAAGAGCTCTCCAAGTTAAGGACACCTCTCAAATTCCCCCCCCCCATATGCGGCGACTTAAACTTAGGCTAAGAGGTCTTTCCTACCCATAAGCCCAACAAGCTTTTCCTACCCCAAACGGACTCCGTTTTCGAATCCGTTTGAACCAGTAGAATTCTCTCTTTTCTCTCCAAGTTCCCAACCTCTTATATTCACCCCGTTCTCTCTCTATCCTCTTAAAACTCTAGTGCTCCTATGGCACCGAAACGCCGTCGAAATGAAGAACCACGGGCTGCCCAAGGAGGGAATGAAGCGAATCGCGTCCCTGCAATCGACTTCGTCTCTCTTGAAGCGAATAGGCACGAAAACGATAACCAGGTTGGTCATTTAACAAGTTTAAGTAAAATTCTCTCTTATGAAGCTTAATGCAAAGATTCGAAATAATAGGAAAGGAACCAAGGTTAAACCCCTAGTATAGATGGCCTAAAGTACCTTATGGTTACTCTTAAGTAAAGTTATAAGAAAATAATCTTGCTTTTGAATCATTGTCTTTCCGAAACGATGGTTTTTGTTAATGTGTGAATTCATTGAATAAAGGCTGTCTCTTTTTATTGGATATACTACTGGTTTATGGCTAACATGCAGGTACAGCTTCTCCCCCCTTAGCTAACTCCGTGCTTGCCTGTGTAGCCGGGCAGAGGATATAGCGAGGCCGGGAGTCGGCCCAGGGCAATCCCCTCCTATGCCATTGGGAATTGGATTTCACCACCAGGGTGATGTATATATGCTGCCTAGTTCTGTGGGTCCAGGCTAGTGCGGTGACTTAACCCCCACCTCATGAGGAGACGTCCCCTCCGAAGGGCGAGAGGGTTTGGTACAAGCGGCAGTACTCGAGGGGGTGACAGGACGGCTCGGCCCTCATCGGCTGGCTGACGACAAGGGGAGACGGTCCGTGAGGTTTACCCAGCTGGTTGAGGCTAGAAGATCGAATTCTAGATCATCGGTGTGGTTGTGGTTGTGGTTGTGATTGGATTGTGGTTATGGTTATGGTTATGGTTTGGACATGAAGTTTGGATTGGAATACCGGCCCGGTTCCAGGGTCTTTATAAATACTTTTCACTGTAAGTATGTTTGTTGATTTCAATGTTGTGCTAAGGAATATTTCTTTTAAGGAATCAAGTGTAATTAATTAACAAAGGAATTTATTTTTAAGTGTTCCACAGTGTGGTAGGACTTAATTAGAAAACAATTGAACGGGTGAGTGTGTGGAAAGTGGGAGAATGGATGCCCTGATGGCACCATTCTAAGGATGGGTGGATCCGATCAGTCAGGTAGCTTTCTACTAGTTGTAACTTACGATACTTAGGGAATAGTAGAGTCCCGAACAAGACTTGTTTTAGGGGACCGAGCCATCGGCCGTGCCTCATGAAATACGGGGGGAAAAAGGCGTTGGCTTCCTTGAACCAAGTGTGGGTCTTGTTCTATCTCCACGCACATTCCGTGCTGGGGATTAGCATTTCCTTTAGGATGACTATGCTTCCCCTGCGAGATAGAGTTAGGTCCCTCCGTTTGCTCGTAACCTCATATTTCTACGAGATCGAGGTGTCGTCAATCGAAAAATAACACGAGACTTAACTGCCTATCAAAAGGATTCCCCCACCCTACGGGTAGGGGACCTTACACGTGGTATCAGAGCAGGTTTAGACTTGGGAGATTTCATACTGTATTCTCTTGTTGCTCTAGGAATTCTTGTTAAACTAATCTAGTTACGGCTGGACGCAGGAGGACGAGATGGATCCCTATTCTCGCTTCCTGGTATTCCAATGCATGTTCATGACTGCTTGTCGCTCTTCCGAATTTGAGTTCCGTGACACTATGATGCACATTGTAGACAAGCTAACCCTTCCTCATTACACTCGCATCGAAAGGGGATGGAACAGAGCTGAGCATTGGCATCGTCGATCTACCTATTTCATCATTCGAGCTGAGCACGTCGGCAATCTCACCAACGACTTGAGGCGGATCCGATATGCCGAGATGTTGCGGATGGTTCGCCTGTTCTGGTTTATTGGCACTCCTCGTAACACCTATGTCACTATCGATGGGAATCGCATGTTGCAGAATCGTTACCCGTCTTTCTAGACGTGGTTTACCTCCCCTACCAGAGACTTATCGAGTTCTTGAAACCATGGGAGAACCCCCCTACTTTTTCAATGCTACCACCGCAGATCTTTATTAGGTTCCCTAGAGGACTACCATGTAAATAAATAAGATTGGATTTAGTCCAATCCTTGTAAATGGCTTGGTTCACTTGTAAATATTAAAGCTTGGAATAAAAGGTTTTGATTTTCACACTCATTGTCTTATGTGTATTAAACCGCCTAAGTGACATGATTCTAACTTTAGATTCATATTGATAACCAGGATCGTCAACTTAAAAACAAATACCATGAAAGCAGATGTAGGATTGAGGAGAATAAACATTACTAATCGAGTTGGCCACAAATACATAGACATAGAGATATATGTAGAGCATTAGGCGAATAGTATATGTTGAAATTGATTGTGTGTTGATGTTGATTACAAGGTAGTTCATATAACTACCTATTGCATGGGATTTCATAAGACATGTGTGATGGTAGAGATCTAGTGAGGGTTAACATTAGTAGTATTCTTACAGGGATGACAGCGGCGGTTGGACAAGGCAGAGTACGAGATCATGTGAAGGTTGGTTTCAAGGTGGTTGAGACTCAAGTTACACGTGGTCTACGGAGTCATCAATGGTGCAACAAAGGTAAGGTAAGGTTTTGTTTTCTTTACTATTTTATAGATAAGTGGCAATGCGAAAAAAGAGAAGCAAGAGAAAAAGGTAGGGAGTAAAAGTAACTTGAGAGAGAAATAAGAAAAAAAAAGTTTTTTTTTCAAATTTTTTAAACGAACAGGGGGGAGAGAGAGAGAGAAGGGGGGGGAGAAAGAGGGGAAAAAGAAGAGAGAGGAAAGAGAGGGGAGGAAAAACGGAGAGAGAGAGAGAGAGAGAGAGAGAGAGAGAGAGAGAGGAAGAAGAAGAAGAAGAAGAAGAAAGAAAGAAAGAAAGAAAGAAAGAAAGAAGATAGTGTTTTCCTCCATTTTGGCTTTTAATAATAAGCGAATGATATAAATATATACATATAGATTTTTTTTAATTTTCTTTTTTAAAGAGAGGAGTTCTTTTTGTTATACATAAGATGATTATTTGACATGTTTAGAAAATAAAAAATAAAGCAAAGTGTTTTAAAAGTGAAAAAAATAAAAAAAGGAGGGTTTTTTTCTTCTTTTTAATAAAAGAAATTAAAAACTTTAATATAGGAAAAGTAAATTACTAATGGGAGGAAAAACAATTAAAAAAACGTTTTTTTTTTCGATTTAAAGTGAGGCAACAACATTAAAGAAAGAGAGATAGGGAGATTAAAATCACATCAAGTGTAAAAGTGTGAAAGTGTGTGTGGGGAAGAAAGGCAAAGGGGGGGGGGTGTAATGAGTCTACTCATCAAGTCACAATATGTGGCTAGTGTGTCAACGATGCATGTAAGCTTAATGTGCAGCGGAGCGCGCATCTCACGGATGGCTCAATGGTTTGGGCTTGTGTAGTATAAAGGATCCGGGGGCTATGGCCATGAGCACAGCCACACTCGCAACAAAGAAAAATGGAAATAAAAGCTTTGCTATGCATGGCTAGTAACACGGCCAGATGCAAGCCTTGGTGCCTAACAGTCATGCATGTGGCCATGCATGCAACCAGCTGGCCACATAAATGATCATGTGTATGACTACAAATATGGCCCACACATGTGGTCGTGCATATGGCCATGCATATGACCGCTCATATAGCCGTGTGTATATAACCACACATTTGGCCACACATATACATGTAATAAAAAATAGAGGGCTCTCCTTGAGGCTACACCCATTGGGACCAAAAATGAAAAAAGAGGGTTGTGTAAGGATTGGATTAAGTTTCTTAATCAAAGTCATTTGATTAAAATAGAAGAGACAAAAAGCTATATTAAATGCCTCTTTTCACCTATATTTAGAGTAGTGTCTTTAATACGTTGACCATTACCTATCTATTCTTTTTGACCTATATTTAGAGGGTAGTGTCTTTAATACGTTGACCACCACCTATCTATTCTTGGTAGTCGTCTTACCTATTTTAGTACACTTTTTGAGTGTTTTTTAAATAAACTTATTTAAAAATTCAAATTCATAACGTACTCCTCTCTTCCATAGACATAGCGTGAGTTTTTCTCCCTCCCCGCCATCTCTTACTTTCTCTTTGAATCTATATCATTTTTTGTTTAATAGTTCTTTCTTTTCTCTTGTTGCTATGGTGACTCAGGAGGTGGATCCTACCCCAAAGAAAAGGCACCATATAAACTTAGTGCTTGACAAAGACTATTGCACAAAGAAAAGTATTCATCATAAAGCTCTACGTGATGAGACTGAAGCTCAAAGACTACATGCAGAAGGGAAAAAGCATGTGGATTTGTGGCTTCAAGGAGTTCTATACTCTCTTGATCCATCAAATGGTAAGCCTCCATCATTTAACACTTTACATGAGCTTGTTCAATTCATTGGGGATGGTTGCTCAAGATTGAACAATCAAGCTATCATTTCCTATTATTAACACAAACCCATGGCTGAAAGTATGCTCGGTGTATACAAACAATGTGTTAAAGGGCTCGAAAACATTATGGTCTCACAAAATCAGCATGTAAATAAGTTAGAAAACTACTTCAATCATCTTAATAAGTAGAGATGGCAGAGCTTAGACAAACTAACAAAAAATTGGAGGAATGTGCACTCCAAAAAACCCAACTAAAAAGCGTTCCTCTTGGGTTAAGGGCAAGGTCTAGACAGTTTAAGAGTGTAACATGCATAGCAACACATGGGCGTGCTAAGAAGAAATTGATGAAGCTTGCTCAAAGTTACATGAATAGTGTCGGAGGATTTTACATGGATAACCTATGGATAGAACTATTTTCATCAAAAGTTTGCTATCAGAAACAATGAATTAATTTGAAATGCTCAAGCTTTTGGAGTGTGCATGGCTTCGAAGGATGGTAGTCAAGGAAGTTTCCAACGTCTCTACCACCTGATGAGGTGGTAGAGACATGTGACAAGGTTTTAATAAGCAACCATATCAAAGCGATGGTACCTAGGGACAGTTACAGTGCCAATGGAGAGTCACGATACGCTCAAGTGGTTGTTTTATCACACAAAAATTTCAAGCATCATTAATACTCAAAATAAAGGTGAGAAGCAATCAGGTGCCACTAGTGATGTTGTGGTGGCAGATGAGTCAATGGCAATGGTAAATCTTTGCATGAGTGTTTGAAAAGAGCTAGACAATTTTATAAAACTGCTATGTAAACAAACGGTTGACGGAGATTACGCAAATCAATTTAAAATAGCAATCGACACTCTTGTAAAAACAATACTGTCCGAGAGCAGAATCTTTTCCAAAACAAACCTACATATGCCTCCTTCTTGGCTAAGGAATCCATCATTATCTGCTATTTTCAGCTTGAAGAAAGGAAGCATACATAGATTACTTAATTAAACTCTTAACTCAAAGGATATCAATAGCATTCTTATGTGTACTTCTAAAAAATACCTTTTTGTTCTCATTTGCAATAAGTTGTTTGTCCTCCCATAGGTTTATTGATCCTTGTAAATTAATTTCTTCTGCTGCTGCCTCAATAACCTTTGGCATTGGATCCCTTCCCATATTAGTAATTCCCATGTCTCTTGAACAGCTCCAAATTCTTCTTCTGTGGGAAGAGTGCTCTCCTATTCTTCAGCTTTTTTAAGACACATTTCTAATGCCCTTGGTGCTTCAATGAAATTATTACTTGCTTCTAAATCAAGGAACTGAAGATATTCATTAATCTCATTTGGATGAATGAAGTCCAAAGCAGCTTCATAAGCATCTGCTATCAACCCAAGGCAATAGTCTTCTACTTTCTGCACCTGCTTTGATTGCAAAAAGTCAAAAAGTCTTTCTGCATTTGTTTGTTCCAGGACTAGAATCTCTTCATCATCCATCATGTATACACTTATACAAAAAAATAGACATTAAAAATGTAAGACATCTTAAGAGATGACACGATATGTGCAACATGCTATAATTGGATTCTTCATATCACGCCATCCTTCCATATAGTATATTTTGACATTAAAAAGGTAAAAATATAGGAACATTTCCATAATGTACCAGATGGCAAGACAACGTGATATGTGTAAAATGTTTAATATGGATTCTTCATATAACGCCATCCTTCTATGGCATACTAAAATATTTAAAATTGGAGAACTTTGTGTTGTTGAAATTGATTGGGAGAACTAGTGATATTGATTTTTGGGAGAAATGGCTTTTGTTGGGTTTTTTATCTTACTTGCATGATGTAAAGAACTTTGAAAAATATTGGGTTACCCTTTTTTATACTACTCTTGGCAAACGTACGAGTTTCACGTGGTAGTATGACTAGCGGATAGTGGACACATGGTAGTACCTCGACATGTGTAAGTCAGTACGTAAACATGTGGTAGTATAATTGACAAATGTAAGTCAGTACGTAGACACGTGGTAGTATAATTGACATATATAAGTCAGTACGTATACACGTGGCAGTATAATTGACCGTTGCATTGACACGTGGCAATACGACTTGACGTGAACTGGCCATGTGAACCGTATACACGTGGCAGCACGTTTACAGACACCACGTGAAAATTTCGACTATATATATGTTGAATAAGGCTCATATATTTTTGTGTACACCAAGCTCAAATATTTTCACACACATTAATGCCTACTTTACGTGATTACATCAATCTGGGATCGGCAATTTTCAATCACGTAGAGTAGTCTGCACACACTCGCAATTATCAAGCGTGTACAGTAGTTTGCACTTGCAACTATCAAGTGCCATGTAGCACACGTCAAATCATGATCCGTAGGTAAAGTAATTACTAAATCAAACATCTTTATGGTACGATGCATGAGTTCTGGTATTGATTCTTTGATTATTTTAACCTATGATCTAAAAACTATATTAGGTTAAGGTTTAAATGTCTCTGCACAAAAGGACTCGACATGATTCGGAGAAGAACTCTCCATCACCGTGGCCATGGCCATGGCCATGGGGGCCACGAACAATCTGAGACCAAGAATTCTTGCAATGTGGGCATGCTGATGATGATGGGTTTTTTTGTGTCAAGACCATTGTTCCCAATAGATGTGCTTACCCCAAACTGCAGAACTAAAGTAAACCGTCGAGTATATTCAGAACTTTAGGAAAAGAGGTGGTTGTTCAGGAATCATTCCCATGTCTGCATCACCGTGTTCGATTTCCATCCTTCACGCAAACATCGAATTTGAGTTGGAATTTGTGTGCAATTCATCACATGTCGGAAAGCCCAAAATTGTAGTTGGACTCACAGTTGAAACTTCTTGTTGTGAATCATTGGAATCCTCCCCGACTTGGGAATTGTCCAAAAACATCTTGGCTCTCGGAGTCTTCTAGAGCTTCCACCGTCGAACACTCCGAATCTATATCAGACGTTAAAAATAGAAGATCCTTATTGAACACTGTCAAAACTAGAATAACCTAGTCGGACAACTGCATAGCATCGTTAGATACGTCAGACCGTGTCCGACCATCATATTTTTGGAATGGATCCTGGAAATAGATGTCGACCCTCTGAATCATCAGACAGCACCACACGAGCATCAAGTACACTGCTAATGTCCATGGGAACTTCTTTACCCCCATCATTTCATCTTCATCATGCCTGCTAGAACCCTTCATATGTTCATCAGAAATCACACCCTCATCATTCCAAGAATCTTAACCATCCTCCTTAAGAGCATAAGGTGCATCAATCTGTTTGATCATCTGCATCATAAAAGTATATATGTCTAGATCGTACCTAAAGCAATCATTAAAGAACTACCATGATATATCACATAAGAAAACACCACGAAATTGGCATTTAAATCATAAGTATGAGCATAATAAATCTCATCCCCCACTAGTGAAACATCGTGGCAAGCTAGATAATCAACAATTTCCAAAACATCCAAAGAATCCTACTCATAAGCATATATATCAAACTACTAGAGCATGGTCATCACCACGAGCATATCATGTGAAATCTGAACATCATCATGGACAATCTGGTGTCGTTTGACAACCATACATCTCTCTTGCATATGCCTTATTGTTGGAGAAGCAAGTTCTAAACTACTTTTAGAGATTGCCAATTCAGATGTGGACACAACGTCAGCCTTCTAAAAGCTCTAAGTCTCTAGATAGAGTATGCTAGCTTCCATGTTTTCTATCTCATGACTTGAAACATGTTAGGAGGGCTTAACATCATGTGTTTGTGCAAGGGTACCTGCAACATTCAGAGCCTCAT
Organism: Cibotium barometz; assembly: GCF_041138505.1. Classification (NCBI taxonomy): domain Eukaryota; kingdom Viridiplantae; phylum Streptophyta; class Polypodiopsida; order Cyatheales; family Cibotiaceae; genus Cibotium; species Cibotium barometz. The sequence goes on along the minus strand of NC_141086.1, from coordinate 10,815,483 downwards.
CACATAATTGACTGGACATCTTCCCCCCAATGTGGGAACATGTGACATAGCGTCCTCGTAAAACAACCAGCAGCAACATCAGTGGCATTAAGCAATCATGGCCTCAACATGAAACCTTAAGGCATTACCATCCACATCATCAAGAATAGCATGCCCACCATACATCGATTTCCAGCCTTCCCACATATCATCGAGTCACCACCATAAGAACCCATATAAATAAAATCACGTCGTTGATGTGTTGGGGGAGTCTACCTCTAATTCTCGTCCGGGCACACCACCATAGGGAGGGCTCTATAAAATTAAAACACAACACGAGCATAGCACAAATCCAGAGTACCAATCCACTCAGTTGATACCCTCAGTCCTTTAGCTGATGCAGTCGGACACCTGAACTCTCTAAACTCCTCAAACCGATTCAGCTGACTCCACCAGCTATCCTTCCAAGTCAGTCCTGACCTCCCACAACTCTGATCTTCACTTCTAACACCTCAGTAGACCTTAGTTGACACCTAGCTGACCAAATTCCCAGCTGACTCTTGTTGATCAACTTCCAATTGTAAATTGAATCAGATAGTTGTTGTGCTAACCCCAGTCAAAAATATGTTCACCAAGCTCCCAAATTGTCCTCCAGTATTAGTAAACTTCAAATACTTGCCTCAAAACTTCACTAATCATATCATCTCTCCCCTGCTGACTTCCTGTTGACTACCACCCGAAAATAGCCTCAAAATAGCTCACCCAACTAATTTAGTACTGAATTAGATCTCAACACTCCAGGGTCCACTGACACCTCCAATCCCTCAAATACCTCAGTTCCTACCAAGACTCAACTCCACAAACTTAAGGCTGACAACAGCTGACTCTGGAAAACTTTCCTCTTCAATCCTGCAAATCTGACTGCTGTGCTGCTAACTGACTAAAAATCTAATAGCCAGACAAAAACCCTATATCACTTCCTTTCAACCCAAAAAGACCAGATCTAACCTCGTATACCCTCAATTGACTTCTATTGATACTCAACTGACCCTAGTTGTGCTGACACCTTACTGACACCTTACTGACTTGAATCAGCCCTAAGCTGACCTAGACCACTATCCAGCCCACAACCTATTCGTTTGACTTTCGATAATTCTTTGATTGTCAGAACAGACTTCAGAGGCTACCAACAAGACAAAATCTGTACTTCTATAGCATCACCTAACTAATCCAAATACACATCTGACTCTGTCAGACCCTGCTGAGTCAAAATTAGAGCTTTCTAACTCAGACTTGATTCAGCAAACTTCAAGTCTTCATTCACACAAGTATTCTCTTAACAATCTCAGAACAAACAACATATACCAGAGCATAAATAACTCATCAATCAAAACACATAGGGAATCTTTTGGATATAAATGATAATTTAACCTATCTCAACAACCCTGAGACATGGTTCTAGCAAAAAGAGAAAACCAAGAAGCAGAGGGATCTTCACCAGATTATCCTAGCAATAGCCCTTCAGGTCTGTATCTTCAATTCCACAAGAACCAGTCTCAATAAACACTGTAGCCACACTCTACAAGTCCTCACCTTCAAACACACCAAGAATGATTGAGCAAAACATTGGATCTACCCAAGTTCTAACAGAGCTGCAACATCCAAAGGTCCTAGGACACCACAACTTTCTACAAGACCCTCTATCTCCTACACGCTCTACTTTGGACAGATACAAGCTTCCTCAATCAATTCCTGTGTTGTCTTCTTCCCCAAACAAAACATTGGATTCAACAACAAGCTACTACAGAGCTTCTTCACCAAAAGACCCCTTGGTTCTCGCACAACTTCTCTCCACAGCTACGCTCTCACCATCCTCCTATGCTCCTTCTCGCTCGTCCTCGTCAACTACTCCTAACTCCTCTACACATGCAGCAGCTCTCTCTCCACTTAACAACAGTAGCTGACAATAATTGGTTCACTAGTAGTGTGTGATCTTTATGAAATCAATCTGTTCTTCCTCATAGAAGATTGGCACAAATCGTTCAATTTGGCAGTGCCAATTTGTAGCCATCATGTCGTTCTTCCAATTGGCTTCATAGCTTGAAGGCGGCTATTGAAGAAGGGATTTAGACCCTACCAAAAGCAACTCACTAGCTGATCTATGGTGGAGAGTAGAGGTGCATATGTCCAAAGAGTGGCAAACTTGGCATAGTGAGCTTCAAGTAATAAGTCCTTGTGCTCCAGGAAAAGAAATCATTCATTTTGTTGGTCTCATGTGTGACTGGCAAGTAGGGCTCCTTAATAGCCGCTTTGACCTGAGCTCATGAAAGTATCTTGAGATAGCTTTCTCCTTACACCATTCTTTCGACCACATTTTGGCCATGCCCCATCAACCTAAATCAAGCTAGCATTTATTGGTTGATGGCGCTTGTCCCAGTGACCACAAAGTAGTCATCCATGGCTTCAATCCAGACCTCTGTACCTAAGTACTCTAGGTTGGAGAGGCATCATTCTTCCATTGCCTCTCTTAACACTTAAGTACTCTAGGTTGGAGATGCTTGGGGGGCGGCCCATGAGCTAGGTTCGTTGGATTTTGCATTGGGATCAATCATGAAGCCACTCAATGCCATCTCCTTTGTTACGGGGGTAGCGGAGCGCACCATACGAAGCCCTTCAGCAATCTGTATCCTCATGCCTCTAGAGTAGTACTTGATTGGTTTGCAACAGACCACTACGTGATTAGGAACCGATCAATGCCATTAAGACAAGGTAATGTGATTGTAAATGCCAGTCGACTGATAACTAATGAAATCTGCATCTTAGAGAAAAACACTTTGTTAACTAGTAATATATATCAAGTTTCCTTTCCACTATTCTAAATATGAAAAATAAATTTTCTTGTGATTTTTTTAATAACTCCTACATTACACTTATCTGATCTACATGGCGCCGTAAATCTGTGAGGATTATGTAAATCTCATAATATAGTTATGAACATGGTTTATAGCTTAGACTAGTGTGTTACCATGTTAGACTAGAGTGTTACCATGTTACTCTAATCTTGGAACAACACCACCTTTAGCCCTATTTTTATTGTAAGCCCTCTAGATTTTTTATTTGTGTGTGTGTGTGTGTGTAGATGTATGTTGGAGTGTGTATTAATATGTGTATACGTGTGTGTGTGTGTGTATAGATGTATGTGTGTACATATGTGCGTGTGTGTTTGGCAATCTTAACTATGAATAAATCATAATCAATGTCATATGATATTTCCCAATACCCAAGAACAAAAGTATGCAAGGGGCTAACATTACATAGTATTGCTTTGAATCAAATAACAAAGGTACTTGAATCCAATGCCATTTTGTAGGAGATAACTACAGGATTGTCAATATCAAAATGCCATGTAAGTAAACATCAAAGGTCAGCTCACCTCACCTGCATCCATCCAATCAAAATCTCAACTAGAACTTAGAAAAAGAGCTAGGATCAATTGCAAACTTTATAAACACTGCCTTGTGGTTATCTCGACTCCTTTATAATAAACAAAGAGTCTGAGCTACTCTATGCCAATAGCTAACTTTTCGCAATGCACGTGAAGGGTTTCAAAAACGAGACAGCAAGCACCTGGCATACATGCCATGCAAGCACTTCATGTACATGTGCTAGATTCAATGTCTCATGAGTTCATGTACCAGGCAGCACTCACTAAGGTGGAGTTGTTTTCGGCCCTTATTGGTAGAAGATGCAATGTGCCTGCATGAGGGACAGATGTTTTTGGTGTCACTTTTCAATGGCTGAAACATAGCACCTCGACCTATTGTGGAAATTTTTGTTGTGGGCTTCAAATTTTGTACTGAAAACATTATATACAAAGACTTGTTTCAAATTTTTTTGTAGTTTACATCTTCATGTTATACAGACACATATATATGGTGGTGGGTCAAAGAAAAGTTAATCAAACTAATTCTCGCGAATCGTGTAGACCTTCCCCCTGATCCAGATTCACCACTACCACCACAGAAGAAGACAAAAAAGATATTGAAAAAGAAGGGTTTGCCACAATGTCTCCATTGAAATTTGGGACATCCACAAAGAAGAAAACATCAAAAAGTGCCAAAGAAGAAAGGAAAGGCTCAAGTGAAGCCTGTTAAAGAGGAGTCCACGTCAGCTAAAGAATCCACAAAGACCAACAAGTCATAGCCAGAGCCTAAGAAGTAGAAAAATATTGAGAATCAGAGATTTTCTTCTCACTCTTTATATCTAGCTAGCTTTGTATAGATACCCTTGATATATATATATATATATATATATATCAGATTACTGTATATTGAGTTTTGTTTTTTGTTTAACATTCATCATGTTTTCTTATATCTTAAATATAAGGTGGAATAACTGTTGAGTTCAGTTTCTTGTCTAACATTGATCACCTTGTCTTGTATCTTAAATATAACAATATTAAATCTTGAAGACAAGAGTATCTGAAATTGTCTTGTATTAAGAACTAAACTTCAAGTTTACTGGACAAACAGACATTTCATATAACTGAAAGTATTTTCAGATCTTCTTCCCAATGTAATATCATCTACCTTAAATTTGAAGCTTGATGGTATGCTATCTAATAGAAATTCCAAGGATATTTATATATGTGTGTGTGTACACACACATACACATGTGTTTATATATGTGTATGTATGTATCCATGTACACACACACACACGTATGTATGTATTTATCTATATATCTATCTATGTGCATGGGATTATGTGCGAAATCCATTTTGATTCTCGGAATGAAATTCCTTCTGCCATAGTTTCAAAGTGGTCTAAAACATTGTGTATTCAATTTGTGTGTGTGTGTTTTTATATCTATATCTATATATGTGTTTGTATATGTATATACACATGTGTACATGCATACATATATACATGTATATATGTATGTATGTATACATGTGTATATACATATACAAACACATATATAGATATAGATACATGTATATATGTATGTATGTACACACACACACACACACACACACACACACACACACAGACATAGATATATATACATATATATATATCTATGTCTATGTATACCTAGGGGTTACCTTCTCTGCACAGCAGCCACGCGCTTCACCATGGGTTTAGCAGCCAGAGCTAGATTGACACAGGGATATGCAGCATTGGCTATGCTACAGAGACAGTGCCACCAGGCGCATTTTTAGGAGCCTCGGACGAAGGGGTGGCTATTTGACACATTAGTCACACCAGCACTGATGTATGGAGCAGCGGTATGGGTGCCAGACCTTGCTCCCCATTGGTGGACACAGGCCCTCATGATGGCACGCATGATACGCAGCAAACCGTCAGTACCTCATGACATTATCCGAGCACAGTTTGTTGCGCCTCCTATGATGGTAGAGGCCATACCTGCTAGATAGATTCAGAGAGATGCCACAGGACAAATTGTCATATAGAGCTTTTGAGGCATCTAGACAACTGACTGAGGCAGGAGACAGAGGATCATGGTATGCATAGGTTACACATTGGTTCTCACAGCATGGCCTAGACATGGATCATCTACCACCATTCCAGTATGACAGGGATGCACCACATATCCGTCTCTCTGATAGTGAGAGGAACAGAGTATTGAGACAGGACTTAAACTCTATACACGAGAGACGTGGATATCGCCTACACAGCCTCTTCCACCGAAGATGCTATACTACAGAGATCACTTCATGAGTATCACTGATGATGGATTTATAGAGAGTCCTAGATACATGGAGGGCTTTTTACCATACAGCTCCCGCTATTGGTCAACTTAGAGTCTCATCACATCGATTGGAGATCGAGACTGGCAGAGCAGCACGGATCCCCTGAGAGGAGATGGTATGCAGATTGTGCAGAGTGGAGGTGGAGAGTGAGGAGCATTATGTATGCAGATGCAGAGCATATACAGTCATCAGAGAGAGATATCCCATTTTATTCAGAGAGCCACATTCCCTACGCCAGATCTTTGAGGTAGCAGACCAGCACATATTGGGGAGATTCATTCTAGACATACAGTGTCACAGAGAGACATCATTACACGCTCAGACAGCTCCAGAGGGGGGACGACAGACACAGATTACTACATTTTTTCAGAGATCCACCCACTCCCAGCCCCTACACAGTAGGGAATTACTCTCCAGAGAGCAGAGACACTCAGAGCCCGCAAGAGAGACAAAGGACACCTGGATTTCGGACATCACGCCTATACCAGAGAGAGATGACAGAGATCAGAGCTCAGTTTCACAGAGAGGGTGCGAAGCGACTGGCTCGCTTCAGAGCAGACCTAGGCATGTTCTTCAGGGAGCTATGGACACCGCCTTCATTGATGTATACCATTTTATACCCCCAGTATGGTACATGATGGAGCTAGCTAGGTTGCATATCATGATTGTATACTCCATGCATATAGCTTTGCATTCTCCTAGTAGTAGAGCTCCATCCCCTCCCCCACTCATTGTACTTATTGCTGCACACCCAGATTCAGCTTTTTAGTTCAGTACTTTTTCATTTTGTTGGGATGTCAGAGAATACCACACACAGGTACACTGATTTGTCTCATAGGCCGAGTTCGATCTTTTGGAAGACGTTAATAAAATCTTTCTTTCTTTCTTTCTTTCTATACACGCACACACACACACACACACACACACACACATAGATATACATATATCTACATATATATATGTATACACACACATACATCTCTCTCTCTCTCTCTCTCTCTCTCTCTCTCTCTCTCTCTCTCTCTCACACACACACACACACACACACACACACACAAACTCTTGAAGTTAACAAGAAATGTATATTTACACTCGGCTTGTGTATACAACTAAAATTTGTACAAGGGTGCACGTCCACCGTAGTCAACGAGAATTGAGACCAGAACCTCTGTGATAACACTCATCCTCTTCTACCAATCGAACTACCATTGTGGTTACAATACACACACATACACACATACACATACATGTGTGTGTGTGTGTGTGTGTGTGTGTAGAACCCAAGACCTATGAGACAACACTCTACCTCTTCTACCAACAACTGACCTACTATTATGATTGTAAAAGACACACACACACACACACACACACACACACATGTATATGTATATCTATCTATCTATCTAGTATATATGTGTGTGTATATATGTACACACATACATGATAGTCACACATCTTGGATATCCCTGCTAGCCTAAGATGCATGGTGGACTTAATATTCTCAATATCCATTATCATGATCTCGCGAGGAACATGATGATTCTACCTGATTTTGTGGCACACACAAAGCCATGGGCTCGCATGTTGAGAAACATGCATACAGAAGCATATGGACTTTGGGTCGCCCATTATGATGATATAGTTTTTGGACACTTTAATGGCAAAATCACATGTTCACCCTATGCTACTGCTCTCATTCAAGACTGGGCCGCTTTTTACAGGACCTACATTGGTTGCGCCAGCCCCCAAACCAAGGAAACTCTTCGACTATAGAGAGCATTCATAGGAGTACAGTGTTTAAAGTGCCACTTGCATTATCCTAACCAACGATGTCCTATAACCTTTCTGTGCTTGGAATTCGCCACATACGGGACATTACTGATGAGCATGGTATGGTTTTTCATTTCCTCAAGCAATCAGACATTGTCATTTGGGATTGCATCATAAGTCGATTTGGAGGGTCATTATGGAGATGATGTAACCATTGCAACCACTGCATGGGTTTCAAGAAGAAGGTCAACTCAAAGACTCATAAATCAAGTTGACCTATTTTTTAGTTTCAAATGTGAAAAAGAACAGGTTCCTATTATGGATATTTTTACCAAAGTAACCACAATTACTTGGCTCACACAAATCACCCAACACCCTAGGCTTTTTGACAGGTAGCTCCCTGGATATACACCTCTTCTTTTTCATCAGCTCACAATTTCTAGGGCGCACAAGCTCCTTTTCCCCTCCCCCCCCCTTGGATTCATGAGCATGCGAATCATCTATTATGGTGCATATCTAAATCCTTGACTCCATGGAAAGCGGCATTGGAATAGATATGGAAGAGGAAGTTGCCCTTGAAGAAACAATTATTTCTATGAAGATGTATTATGTGTGTTTTTCCAGTGGGGATTCTTTTGGCACATACACATTGCTTCAACATGATGCTCTCACCCACATGAGACAGTGCCCCATCTTTTGTGTCTTGAGCCACCAATGGGCACAATTTCCAAGAATGGGATTTTGGGCACTCAAGACTATCTACCATGTCCAGAATCACATGTCAACCCTTTTTCCTTCTTCCGTAGATCACTTTACTAGTCTCTCATAGAATCTTTTGATCTTGGAGAGCTCTTTTCACAACTCGAGGTGTTTTCTCATTGTGAGTCATAGTTGTCCCAATCTGGGATAGTACGTTACTTTATTAATGAAGCAATGGTTTCACTATTTCTTTTAAAAAAGTATGTGAGAGAAAGAGAGAGAAACCAATGTGTGTGTGGGTGTGTGAAATGATAAGAGTATTCGCTAATTTAAGGAAGTATTATGATTGCATATTTTTACTTATCTACATGCATAGGTACAAGAGATAGTAAACAATCTTGTGTGCATGCATGTGTGTTGCCCCATATCATCTTGGAGGGTTATCCAAATCCTGCAGGTGCCTCTTAAAAGTGTGTGTGTGTGTGTGTGTGTGTGAGAGAGAGAGAGAGAGAGAGAGAGAGAGAGAGAGAGAATCTACTAAAGACCCAATGGGCCTATGAGACCAAAGTGGTACAATAATGTCCATGGCATATCTCATCATGGAATGGAAAATAAAACAGAATGAAAACATAAATATAGCTATCTCACAGGGGTGATACAAAACTGTCCATGGAAACTCGTTCATGGAATACTAAGAACATAAAAACATCAGCTTCGAGTAGATGGTATACCACTCTCCAAAATGTCAAGCATGGGGTTGACGAGTATGGCCAAGAGATCTCCCTCGTCACGTGGAAAGGTAGCTCGATGGCAGTGGAGCATGTCCTGGATTTGGAGCTGATGAGGTGATCGTGGTGGCCAACGGGGGGGTTGAGGGCGTCGGGCACGCTGGAGTGCAGAGGCTTGGTCCAAGGTAACTCCTCTCACACGAGGCAGGTCCACAGCAGCTCGTGGAGGGTCCACAAGATCCACTATGTCGGTGTCCTCCTGGGTCCGGAAGAAACTGGTGATGGTTGGCTGCCGAGGGAGGGGGCGGGGTGGCTGGGGCTTGTCTCAAGAAGGTGTCCCTGTGTCTACGAAGCTCAAGCAGGAAGAGGCCCACAGGCAATGTTGGTCCTGGAAATCAATGATCCTGGAGAGTGGACCGAATCCCTCACGAAATAGATAGTGAAACCTCCCGTGGATCTCATAGTATACTGGGCAGTGGCATATGTAATGCTCCTCCGTCTCAACCTCTGTGTGGCATAGTTGGCAGATCCTCTCCTCTCTGGGTGTCCGTACAAGCTTCCCGGCTCTATAGATGTGCTCAGCTCTACCTGTCTCCACTCTGAGGGGGTGGGAAGAAACCCGTATCTCGCCAATCGCAATTGCAACACTCAAGTAGCCCGGCTGCTGGGATGAATCCATCCTCAGTGAGTGTGAGGAGGTGGTCTCTATAAAAGTGCATCTTCGTGGGGAGCTCCGGGGGTGTGATCCATGTGCAATCTGTGTAGAGGCTAAGAAGATCTGACTCGATAACTCGGTTGGTATCTGCGTGAGACAGCCTAAAAAAAGGGGAGTCCAAACTGTACTGAAGGGGGGTAGGCAGTCCATGCAAAGCCCATATACTGAGAACCAAGTGGAAACTAGTGCATACCATACTCCAGAGTGCCCCTCAAGTGCTAGCTGTCTGGAGGACTTCAGGGAAAGCCTCGGGTACCTGTGGGGATCCATATGAATGATGTGATGAAGGTATGTGACTGTCTGGAAGAGTGCCTCCACTACCATCGGGGTTGCAACAAACTTTGCCTCGATAATTTGGTGTGGGACTGGTGGTTTGCTGCGGATCATACAGGAGAGGAAGAGTGCCTCCACTACCATCGGGGTTGCAACAAACTTTGCCTCGATAATTTGGTGTGGGACTGGTGGTTTGCTGCGGATCATACAGGAGAATATCATGACTTGGGGCCTACCTGGAGCCTTTCAACTCGCTGCCAATCCTCATCGGGTAAATCTGGCCCCCAGAAAGCTGCTCCATACATCAAGGCTAGTGTGACGAGGGTGTCAAAAAGCTAGCCCTTCGTCCTGGGCTCCTGGAAATATGCCTGGAAGCACTGCCGCTCAAGTAAGCTCAAGGCTACATATCCCCGCGTCACTCAGGCATGTGCTGTGGGAAGCATGGTAAAGCGTCGGCCACTAAAAGTGACACCAAGGTAGACATAGGATGAGACAATCTCCACAAGATCTCCTCTATATGTGAAGCTCAATCTAGATGTGACAGGGCAAGAGGTATTAAAGACCATTACCTTGGTTTTACCAAGCTTAACAGAGAGGTCCCGCTGAGTGCAAAAGTCATGTAAGGCATCCAACTGTCTCTGAAGCCCTTCGGCTAAGTCTGAGAGGAGGACGATGTCATCTGCATAAAGTAGTATGGGGATCAATATGCCTGCCAGTGTGGGACCAGCCTCACCTAATCCATCAATGAAGCTCGAGATCTCATCAATGTGGAGGCTGAGAAGAGTGGGTGATAGAGGGCAGCCCTGTTTCACCCCAATGGTGCTGGAAATCTCCTGTGATGTCCTCCTGGGGCTCTCACTCGTCCGATGATGACGGACTCATAGAGGGCAATGATGCTCCAAACCATGTCAGTTGGGACTCCGATCTCCTATAGATGGTGTAAGAGGTGGGCTCGGGGTACAGTATCAAAAGCTTTGCGAAAATCCACAAAGCAACAGTAAATCCTCTGGTGTCGTGCTCTACCCTCCTCGATGATGACACGAAGGGTGAAGATGTGGTCAAGGGTAGAGTAGCTCCTCCAAAAGCCAGCCTGTCCTGAGGCTCTTCATCCCTGGCTCTTTGCAAATGAACTGAGCTTTGCCTCTAGCACTGATCCATAGAGTTTGGCCAATGTGTGGCCAATCATGATCATCCTGTAGTTATTAGGATCAAGTGGATCTCCGGCTTTGAGGATGGGGGTGATGGTGTTGGTGGACCAAGAGGGTGGAAATCCTTCACAAAGCCTTTGGTCTGCCCAGAGTTCCCCTATCATTGGGGCAGCTTCTAGCATTCCTGTTTGTTGCAGCTGGGTCTCTTTCAACATCTGAATCACCTCTTCCTGGTGGTTCACTTGGGCTGTCAGTTCGTCAATCTTGTTGTTCTTTCCCTATATCTCCTTATGGAGGCCTTCCAACTGTTTTTCATGTTGGTTCAGCACCCTGTCCAGCACCTTCTTTTGTTCGCCCAGTAATTTCTTGGTGTTGTCCTCCACAATCTTGATGTATGCCTCCAGCTCCTGTAGGTTCATTGTGCTATTTCCCCCTAGTTTCTACCTTGGGGGCTTGAGCAAGGGCGGGTGGGAAAAGGGAAGGCGGAAACGCAGTGTACGAACAGGCGCAGCCTTACGAGCACAAAGCAGTGGAGGCGGAGGGGAAGCGTACCTGTGTACAGCATGGAAGCAGGGGCGCAGGGCGGACACGTAGTGTATGAACAGGCATGCAGAGCAAGGGAGGCAAAGGGGAGCGCTCCTGTGTACAGTAAAAAAGCAAAGGGCACTTGTGCGCTGGAAACTAGGAGGCGGAAGCAGGGCGAGAAAGGCGCAGTGCAGCAAAAAGCAGCAACCAAGGCCACCAGTGCGCAACGCGAATAGAGGAGGGCGGGGGCGCAGCTTCACGCCATGAGAGAGAGAGAGAGAGAGAGAGAGAGAGAGAGAGAGAGAGAGAGAGAGAGAGAGAGAGAGAGAGAGAGAGAGAAATGAAATGATATATTAACGTTCTCAAAAGGCCAAAATGACCTATGAGACCAAAAAGGTTACAACAATTGGTGGATCTGATTCAATGTTTGTGTAAGAAAAGCTAAAACAACTAAACAACTAACTGAAACTGAAACAACAACTATGAAAAAAAGTAAGGTACTAGGAGCTCCTAATGGATAACATCTGGGAAGGAAAACTCCAGCAACAAAGGTAAGCATCCTATACATTACTATCCAAATATGTCTCTCATCGGTCGATGGTGGCGGATATCCTCAATGTCCTCCATGGTGAGTACTCTGACTGCACGTCTCCCATGCCATGCTAGTATGGTCATGATCCTCTGTTGTAGTCTCCGAAGGTGTCGAGATGGGCCTCTTATCTTGGGGTGCCTGGACCGCCCCAGCTCTATAGCCCGATCAATCAGTGTACCTTTGGTGTGGCTATACTCTAGGGCGGCTAGCTGCAATGCTTGCTGGCCTGACTGCTCAATCTCTGGTCAAAAGAAGTCTGTAATCTACCTCTGTAGGTGTCTCTTCCTCTCTGATCCCCTCCCTCTCATCAAGAGACCCTCTCTATGTCTTGTCACGTGCACACCAGTCAGGTGTACAGTGACATGGCATCATTTTAGCATCATTAGCATCATCAGGTCAGCATAGCATCTGTTCCAAAGCATCCCTTCAGTGTTTCCTTCCCAAGAGACAAGGGAAAGATAGTGGACAGTAGTTCATTCAGCATATTCAGCATATAGCCAGCATATTCAGCAGTATAGATCCATTTGGATCTAATTGTAACCGCATTCATCATCTAATATAGCTGCATTGCATTGACACATATTTGTCCATCTCTTAAACATCATTAAGTGCAGTTTAAATAGACTAAGGTTGTGATTACTACGGTCTTAACCCCTCACATGTCACATTGGTATCAGAGCGTTACAGGGTAACCAGCCTTAGAGCATGTTCAGTTCATCAGTCATTCAGTCAGACATCATGTTAATCGCTTCCGCACAGTTAAACCCAGTTCTCAAAATTTTGCAAGCCACCCTTAGGGATTTTCCCTTAGGTATGCATTAGTAACCCATCCATCTGCATTCTTGCACAACATATAGGGTTGCACATGGCTTGCATAGCAGACATCTTAGCAGTCATCTTAGCAGTAAGTCTGGCATACATGTTGCCCATGAACTCTCAGGGAAGAATGACATCCATCATCAAAGGAGGACATAAGTTTTGGGCTTCAACTGGCAGCAGAAGCAGGGAGTTTCTCTTCCACAGAAGACGGAAGTTTGCTCCAACATCGCCTCAGGAGGTTCAGGGCTTCAGGAACGACAGAGATGGTAGGTGAAAGGTTTCCATAGGCAGGTCAGGGGTGACTCAGGTATTTGCCATTCAGTTCCCGTAGTACATAGAGTCTTGGCTCAAAGGATTTCACTCCTGCAGACGGCCTCAGTCCCGGCAGCATAAGACAAAAGGGGGCAGTGGTTCGGAGGAGAAGGATCACAGAGGAGTCGAAGGTTGCCAGGTATACCACCCAGCAACAGTTTAGCAGCGGGGAATGTCACGTGCACACCAGTCAAGTGTACAGTGACATGGCATCATTTTAGCATCATTAGCATCATCAGGTCAGCATAGCATCTGTTCCAAAGCATCCCTTCAGCGTTTCCTTCCCAGGAGACAAGGGAAAGATAGTGGACAGCAGTTCATTCAGCATATTCAGCATATAGGCAGCATATTCAGTAGTATAGATCCATTTGGATCTCATTGTAACCGCATTCATCATCTAATATAGCTGCATTGCATTGACACATATTTGCCTATCTCTTAAACATCATTAAGTGCAGTTTAGTTAGACTAAGGTTGTGATTACTACGATCTTAACCCCTCACATGTCACATGTCTACGCACCTCCAGCAAGTATAATCCGAGGCATCTCTGATCCTGGTATCTCATGACTTTGGAAAGTGGTCCGAAACCCTCTCTGAATAGGCAGTGAAAACGGCCTCGTATCTCATAATATACTGGACAGTGACATATGTAATGTAACTCTGTCTCTAGCTCCATCTAGCACAACTGACAAATCCTGGCCTCAGCTGGTACTCCTTTGAATCTGCCAGTCTCAATCTCTAGCTGGTGTGAGGATGTGCACATCTAACCAATATCACACCATACCCCATGAGAAAGATGAGTATCCATGTAGCTGGGTCTAATCACAAACCCATCCTTCGTGAGCTAGAGAAGATGATCTCTATAGAAAGCCATCTTTGTACCAAGCTCGTGTGTCGGCTATATCCATTTCCTCCTAGTGTCCAGCTGAGTCAAGTCCTGCCTGATAAGTTTGGTAATCTCTGCCCGTGTGAGAGAGAGGGAGGGTGCATCCACAGGGAGTACTGAAATGGAGGTAGCGTGTCCATACTAAAGCCATGCAGTTGGAACCAAGCTGTCATCTCTGCATACCAACATGATCCGTCTCCCTGTGATGCCAACTGTCGTGAAGACTCCAGGGCTAAGCAAGCATATCTGTCTCTAGGGAGAGCCCAAGTGCTATGTATAAAGGAGACTGATCGAGTGAGTGCCTCTACTACCAATGGGGGGGCAGCCATCTCTGCACGGATAATATCATGTGGTACGGAGGCCTTAGCCCTAATCATCCAGGAAATCATAGAAACCAAGGGCCTCTCCATACATCTCCATCCATCAGTGCTACCAGCTCGGCTGTGGTGATCCACTTCTGAGGGTCCCCATATCTCCACTCCATACAACATGGTTGAAGTGACCAAAGTGTCAAAGAGCCAGAGCTTTGTTCGAGGTTCCTAGAACTGAACCTGCGAACACATCCTCTCTAGTCTCCCCAATGCTGCATAAGCTCTAGTCAATCTGGTCTCCGCTGGTCTCCTCAAAGAAAATAGTGGGCCACTAAAAACCACACCAAGGTAAGTATATGCATCTGTATACTCCACTATCTCTTGACCATATGTAAAGGTGGATACTGACCTCCTAACCCACTGTGCTGTGGTGTTAAACACCATCACCTTGGTTTTACCAAGGTTAACAGACAATCCACTGTCCTGTGCAAACGTGTGCAATGCATCCAAATGACGCTGCATCCCCTCTCGAGAATCTAAGATCAACACAATATCATCAGCATACAATAACAGCGGAATCCATGTCCCTGCTAGCTATGCTCCTCTGTCACCCTCCCGCTCTACATAGTCCGAAACCTCATCCACATACATCCCAAATAAGGTGGGAGAAAGGGGACAGCCCTGTTTCACCCCAATAGTGGAGTGAACCATCTCAGATATACCCTGAGTAGTACGTACCTGCCCCACAACTGTCCTGTATAAAGCCATGATTCCCCAAATCAGCTGTGTGGGCACTCCCATCTCCTGTAATCTGCGCATCAGTTTTGGCTCTCGGTACTGTGTCAAAAGCTTTGCGAAAATCCACAAAGCAACAATAAATCCTCTTGCCATATAATCTGCCCTCCTCAATAATAGCTCTGAGTGTCAAGATATGGTCAAGAGTGGAGAAACCTCTCCTGAACCTTGCCTGCCCTGATGCACGTATGCCCTCTCTCTCTGCCCATCTACTCAACTCCTGCTCAAGAATAGATGCATATAATCTAGCCAATGTGTGACAATCATGATGGTACGATAATTCCCAGGAAGCATGGGATCCCTTGACTTGAAGATAGGCACAATCGTGGACATATTCCAAGTCTCAGGAAAATCCTCACACATGGCTCGGTTAAACATCATAGCAATAAGCTCTACAAGCATATCTCTGGCATGAATAAAGTGCTCTGCTACCAAACCATCATGATCATAAGCTTTCCCATTCCTTATCCTGTCAATAGCTTTCCTTACCATCTCAGCAGTAAAGAAAGCACATGTCTCTGGGCCCGATGGGTCTGGCAAGGGCGGCTGTCTTGGTGCTATGTACAGGGATGCTGCATACTCACCCCAAATCTCTGTGGAGGTAATGGTTGGTGATGGTGAATGCTCATGGAATAGTCTCCATGTCTCATCCGAGTCCTGACTCATAATTAACTGATACAAATCCCTCTCTAACTGAGTAAGATAAGCCCTCTTCTTCCATCGCACTAGGCGCCGGAAGGTAATCCGTGACTGTCTGTGAGTGGTAACACCCATGAGCAGCTCTCTCTGTAATTTGATCCTCATCTCTCTGCACTCCTCATCATACCAGCTGTTTCGGGGCATGTTTCCAGATCATCTCTGTGTAGGCTGACTATGGGGATATGCCTTTGATGCTGCACCATGAAGCGTCTCTATCAATATCTGAGTGAGCTCATCTAATGGCCGTCTCGGTTCCTCGGCATATAAGCGTCTGTATATCTCATCCGTGTACACGGTGTCAGTCTCCCTCGTAAAGGTATAACGAGTGTGTGTGGAGACCTGTCCCAATGGAGCTGTGCTGAACTGAAATGTGAGAGTGAAGGACAAGATAGCATGATCCACTGCTACTCCAACCGGCCTAGTGCCTACCATAAAATCCTGAAAAGAGGGAATGAGACTGGGCTGAACCATAACATAGTCCACTGTACTAGCACCATGCCGATGTGGAAAGCTAGCGAAACTGCCCGCTCTCAGGAATCTCTGTAGGCCATTCAGGATGGCCAACAATCCATGTGCAGTCCCCATGTCTATCAAATACCACCCATACACAGTATGTTCCTCATCCTGTGAGAGTCTAGATAGGTCCATATCCCTAACATCAAGCTCCCTCAACATCTCCTGTGAGGTATCATAAAATACTGTCTGGTTATGGGCGGTCCTGGCATTGAAGTCCCCCAAAAGAATGATGTCACCATCCCTGGAGAACTCCCAAATGTCATCATCCAAAATAGAAAAGGGAGACCGCCCGCTAGTAGGTGATGCATACACTGATGTACTAGGAGCAAAATAGCATATAGCAATGTAGAGATATCTGCCCATCTCTGCCCTCAATCTAACCCACATGTACCTAGTCTACTCATCTCTGCGGACTATATGTATCAGTGGCTGCAGCTCCTCTCTAAATAATACTGCCACTCCTCTTGAGCCCCGTCCTCTATGCTCTGAACGAGTCTCCTGTCTACAAGCTATCTCCCATCGGTATCCACTAACATGTGGCATGGACTGTCCAAGAGCCTGATGCGTCTCACAGTAGGAGATGATGTCCCTCCGAATGAAACTATCCTCAAAAGCCCCTGCATCAAGGCGTAGAGATCCATTACAATTACAAGTAGCAACTTTGAGTGTAGTCCCATAGGGCTCGCGCCGTCATGAAGAGCGCCTCTCCATAATCACCACTCTACCATCTCTATAGAAGGCCACTTTCCCTTTCTCTTGGGCTGCCCTTATCTCGGGCATAACTTCTTTCATGTGGGCAAGTTGCGAGAGTGTGAGGTCATCTCCAAGAAATATTCCCGTCTTCTTGAGTGTAGGACGTCTCTTCAAGAAGTCCTTCTTCGCTTCCATGGAGGGGAAACGAATGATAAGTGCTCTCTCCTTAGCAGATTCACCACTACCTTCTCTCTTCTTTTCCACTCTCCATGCCTTTGTGTGCGTGGCTTCAATGCCCATCATAGAGAAGAGCTCCTTGGTTTCCCCTTCCGCATCATCACGGTCTTTTAGGCCGGACACTCATACATGTAAGGCCCGGGTCTTCCTCCTTTGCTTCTCTTCAAGGGTCATGTTGATGATGGTGGGAGTGGGGATGGGTGGCGATTCTTTACCTTTCCCTTTCTTGGCGACCTCAATCCATTTCTCTGCCTCGTCCATCTTCTTTTGTGTCTTTGTGATCACCTCCACCCATGAAGATGTCTTCTCTTTATGTTGCTCCTCCTCCTCTCAAATGATCCTCATTTGTTCCTTGATGGTATTCAGCTCTTCAATAAAGGAGGGCTGAAATTTTCCATCCTCAAGCTTGCCTTGTGAAAACTCCTTTTTGAGGGCTGAGATTTCAACCGCTTGACTTTTAGCATGCAATTTGGCCTCCACTAGTTCCTCCTTTAAGGCTGAAATCTCAGCCTCTTGCCTGGATGTTCTCTCTTCGAGCTCTTGGATTTTGTCAAATCCCTTCTCGAGTTTAGAGAGGCGGTTTATGATTGCGGCGGTAACGGAAGAGTCGACCATATTCTTGTTTTCTTTGATAATTGTGCTGAGAGAGAGATGTGACAAAGCCCAAGAGAGAGAGGATTAACAGCTAACGTCTTGAACCAGTCCCTAAGCAATTATTACACACCACGAAGGCCTACCTTTTTACAAACGAGTACATGACTAGGATAATCAAGTGAATTGTGAAGCTCAAGTGAGGAAAGCCCATGAACCATGCCAAATTTTTTGTTTTATCTCTGCTAGCTAGCTTTGGGTTGCGCTTTGGCAACCTCCCTGTTTTCGGAGAGACCAACCTCTATTTCTCCCAATAGAGATGCCTCTCTCTCCACCTTGTGCCTCTCTCACATAGTCAGTGGACACAACACAAGCTCAATCACATACTTGCCACACTGTGAGAAGATAGCTTAACCTGTCTTTTGCGTGTCCTCTTACGGGTGGTTTGTGGATTCCCATTTTATTTACTATCTGACTATCTTACCTTGATTGTTGTAAGAGGCTCAAACACGAGAATGTTGGCAATTGTGGAAATCAAAGAGAATGCCAACAAGCACACGATCTGAGCCTTCTCTGTGTGATTGAAGATGATTTCCATGGATGCAGCATGCCAAAACCCAACAAACGAATTAGGGCGAGACAATACTGAAGTAGGCTGGGAACATTTTTGACTGCAGGTTACCAAACTGATGGCGGGGAAGATGTCTGTCGTCCAAATTCACAACACAGATTATAAGTCCAGTCACTTCATAGGAGACGCCAAACATTAAAATAAATCTGACTGCACTAGCTTGCTTTATAAAACCTGCAAAGACTCTTCCTCATTGAATCAAGCATCCCAAGATGACACCGCATACTTCCCTACGCATATAGAACCTCTACGATTGTTTTCCTTAAGAATATTCACAAATTTAAAGCAATCAAATACCACCTTTTGGTAAAGGTTGGCTTTCCTTCAATAGCTCCGTTTTAATCTTGGGATTTGAACCCTCACCAATAGATTTGCACTCTTTACCACTAATTTATGTTAGCTTGTGATTGACTCTTGCATAATATAACTACACAACCTTTGTCTGTGTTTTGTTTTTAATCAAGCGCGGCTTAAATAGCATAGACAGCTTTTTAATAAAACACCACAACATTGCATTGCATTACCTAACATTCTTGATTATTACTTTTGGAATACACGAATAAAATCGTCTTAACCACATATAAAGAGGGCATTATCATCTAGAGAAATTTCTTTGAGCCTTCTCTCTACTCATATTTATTGACCTCAAGGTGCCATATTTCTTACATAGGCCTGCCTATCTGTCACGTTTAACAGAATGGGAGACTTACACAAAGATACTTCTAGTACTGCATTCTACGAATATTATGAGCAACGCTCTATTTAACAAGCATACCAGTCTCGATCAAGGCTGAAATGAATTACGAGCCTGCCACTCTATCTAGGACAATCCTCGTCACACCCAGAGCTGCCGACTTAAGGTGGAACCCTCACTGAAGAGGAAGAGGAAATCTTGCTGCTTATGTTGGCTTCATTAAGGCACCTCTAACTGCAATAGCAGGTTTGGGTGTTGTGGGCTCCAAACACAAGAATGAAGAAGTCTGGGGGATGCAGGATGGCAGCCCATTGTATAGGCAACAATGGCCCCTAAGCTGGCTGACCAGCCCAACCAGGTCATAAGCTGTCACCAACTGGATATTGAACCCCTAGATCCATGGGACTGATTTATTTCACAGAGAGCTCATGGAGTGACATCCTGACCCATGTCTATATTTATTATCGAGGTTTGCATGGCAACCATGGGTATGAGTGACCATACAGATGACAGCTGATGTGCATCGTACATGAATTGACATTCATGCATGACCCTGTTTTCTGGTGTGGACATTGCCTAGTTTTATTGCCTCGGAATTTCCACCAGACCAGCTGATGAAGATGCAACCATGGATTTGCACCCTCACCAATAGATTTGATACTCATACGTGAACTTGTTTTCTGTTATGAGCAACACTCTATTTACAAGCATACCAGTCTGAATCAAGGTTGAAATGTGTAAGATTCCTCCCCCACCCCCTTTTTGATGTCTAGTATCTTTCCCTGTAATCAATCCCTCTTCAGAAATATAAAGACCTTGTTTCTATCTGTTTTAGCCTAGAGAGAGAAAAATATTCTAGAGAGAGAATATTCAGATTTTGAATATTTTTGGATAGAAAAATATCTCTTCTAATTCAGATGAGTTCCCCTGAAACAGAAATTCAAAAAGAATTTTCCAATGTGCAATTGGAATTAATTTAAAATAGGTATAAAGAACCTTAGCCTAAGGGTCTAGATTTTCAGAAATCTTTAGACTATGGTCCAATTAAGGTTCCTATGGACCAATAGCATCAATCCATGTGTAGGGAGGAGATAAATCCAACTTGTAAAAAGAAAATACCCAAAAATGAGTAAATGCTCACATGAGGTGAAGAGTTAAAAATGTACAAGGTTTATTAGTAAAAAACTATGTGCAATATTAAAAATATGAGATATTTTGGGTATAATGATTTTATTATGACACATATGTAAGGAAGGGGAGTCCCTTAAATGCTCACATAAGATGAAGAGTTGAAAATGTACAAGGTTTATTAATAAAAAACTATGAGCAATATTAAAATGATTCCATTATGACACATATGTAAGGAAGGGGAGTTCTTTAAAGGAGGTGCATATTTCACATAAGATGAAGAGTTGAAAATGTACAAGGTTTATTAGTAAAAAAAACTATGAGCAATATTAAAATGATTCCATTATGACACATATGTAAGGAAGGGGAGTTCTTTAAAGGAGGTGCATATTTCACATGCTTGAATGAGTTTTAAACTCATAAAAATTGAGATATTTCATCTCTCCTCTCTCCTCATTCAAGTCTAGTTCCAAAAAGTTAGCTTAACTGACCTAAAAATGGTCAAATATTGACCAAACTGATTTAGAAAATTCTAGAATCAGTTTGTTTGGTTAGGAGCTCAATTTTTCCTATAAATAGAAGCCTCCCCCTTGTTGAAAAATATATAGTGTTTATGCATCGTTACTCTACTCCACCTAAGCCAAGAACTGTGAATTTATTTAATAGTTCACTAGTTTTTGGAGCTTCCCTCTTTCTTCAATCCCCATTAGTAGCTCCATCAACATACTTAACCAATTGATTGGTTGGGGGCCTCTACCGTGAACAAAGAATCAAGCAATTTGTAAGGTAATTAGTGAATATTGATCTTTCTATAATTTCTCAATGTTTCTCTCTTCTCAACCCCTCTCAAGCTTGAGAAGCTTAATTGGTATGATATTTTTTTAAATGCTATTAAAGTTAATTGGTGAATAGTAGTGAAGAGTTACATAATTTAATAAATGCTATTGAAGTTAATTTTTATTTATGTTTAAATTCTAATGGTTTTTATGTAATTTCTCTCTCTCACTCAAGAAATGGTCATACTCATGACCCATTCTCAATCCACATGAAGCTTTTCATAAAGCTTTTCCTTAATCCAAGATTAAGCTATGCTTGAGGCCAAATTAATGGCTTTTTCCTATGCTTTTAGTTTATGCATATTGATGATTCAATCCATTATAGATTAATGATCCAATTAGAAATCATTTTAATTATTTCCTTAATGATAAGCTTTATCCCTTAGAAAAAATTGAGATTTATCAGTCATAGCAGCGGAGCTATGGCAAAATTTTTATAAAAATTATGCATAAAATAATTTCATTCAAAGCATAAAAAGAGGACTTCCTACCATATTCTAGGAATTATCATCCTAGATTAATTGAAAGAATTTCATTATAATCATGGAGAAATTGAATTTTAATATCATGCATAAAGGATAATTTTTTTATATTAAAAGTGTTACTTTTATCATTTTTAATTTTCATGCATAAAAGTATGCATAAAGGAAAATTTTTATATCAAAAGTGTTACTTTTATCATATTGGATTTCATGCATAGAGGTATGCATAAAAGTTGAATATTTTATTATAAAAGTGTTACTTTTAGCATAATTGAATTTCATGCATAGAGGTATGCATAAAAGATATGAGAAGTGATAAGATATGATAAGATGAATGTGGATGTATGGATGTGAATGTGGATGTGGATGTGGATGTATGAATGTGGATGTATGGATGTATGAATGTGGATGTATGGATGTGAATGAGGATGTAGATGTGGATGCATGGATGTAAATGTGGATGTGGATGTGTGGATGTATGCATGTAGATGTGGATGCATGAATGTGGATGTATGGATGTGAATGAGCATATAGATGTGGATGTATGGATGTGAATGTGCATGTAGATATGGATGTATATATGTGAATGGGAATGTGGATGTGGATGAATGTATGCATGTGGATGTGGATATGGATGTGTATGTATGAATGTGGATATGGGATGTGGATGTATAAATGAGGATGTGAAAATGGAGATAAGCATGTAGATGTGGATGCATGAATGTGGATGTATGGATGTGAATGAGGATATAGATGTGGATGTATGGATGTGAATGTGCATGTAGATATGGATGTATATATGTGAATGGGAATGTGGATGTGGATGTATGTATGCATGTGGATGTGGATATGGATGTGTATGTATGAATGTGGATATGGGATGTGGATGTATAAATGAGGATGTGAAAATGGAGATAAGCATGTAGATGTGGATATGGATGTGTATGTATGAATGTGGATATGGGATGTGGATGTATAAATGAGGATGTGAAAATGGAGATAAGCATGTAGATGTGGATGCATGAATGTGGATGTATGGATGTGAATGAGGATATAGATGTGGATGTATGGATGTGAATGTGCATGTAGATATGGATGTATATATGTGAATGGGAATGTGGATGTGGATGTATGCATGCATGTGGATGTGGATATGGATGTGTATGTATGAATGTGGATATGGGATGTGGATGTATAAATGAGGATGTGAAAATGGAGATAAGCATGTAGATGTGGATGCATGAATGTGGATGTATGGATGTGAATGAGGATATAGATGTGGATGTATGGATGTGAATGTGCATGTAGATATGGATGTATATATGTGAATGGGAATGTGGATGTGGATGTATGTATGCATGTGGATGTGGATATGGATGTGTATGTATGAATGTGGATATGGGATGTGGATGTATAAATGAGGATGTGAAAATGGAGATAAGCATGTAGATGTGGATGTATGGATGTGAATGTAGATATGGATGTGAATATATGATATGTGACGTGAAGGAATCTGAAGTGAAGAGATGGAAAATGATGTGATTGGATGAGTACACATATAAATGAAATGTGGAATAAGTAATGTGGATTGTATGAGGGATAATGTGGAAAAATGAGAGTTAACATAGAAATTGTATTTGTAAACTGTTTGTAAATGCTGTTTGTAAATGGCTGTTTTATGTCAAGAATGCTGGGAAAGCATTTTGACCGTCTTGTGATTAAGGTCGTGGAGACCTAACTGATAAAGTTGCAACTGCTGACGGAGAGTCAATGGAGGACGTCTCACGTAGCAAGGTCGGCCGAGGTCTTGACCAGCCTCGGTTCGATTAAAATGGTGAGCTTCCGGTACGGTGGATGAGGGACCAAGGAAGCGGCCTATGAGTGAAGCGCTAGGTCACCTGCGAAGGATCCTAGAGGGTGCTGACCATACGGTGCTCGGGCTCTGGGTCGCCTAGGATACCCACGCGTGCGTCGAGGAAGATATTGGAACAAGGAGTAAGAGTTGTTTTGTGAAACCGGGCATGGATCTGGTTGACTGACCTTGCTGGTCCTCAACGGATGAGTCTATGGCTCTTTTATATGGATCTGTTGGTTGATCTTGCTGATCTTCAACGAGAGTCCATCTTGATAAGTGATTATATTGCCGAGTATTATGGGCTAGGAACTATGGAAACGGCCTCTGTGTGGACAGGTGGTGAGCGTTCTAGTTGCCAATGATGCCATAGATACTCTGATGAAGGAATGATGGGAAATTATGAATCAACTGGATAAATTGGGAGATTGTGATCAGTGGTACTATGGTTTCATTAAAGGATTGTTTTAAAGTTAGCTGATGCTAAGAAAAAGGCAATTTTCATATTGGGTGTGTAAGTGGTGTGGCTAGTTTTATGTTTGCATGAAATTCCGGCTAGGGGGCCTTGGAACTCTTTTCCTTGGTACCCGGGACAAAACCTAACCAAATTCCAAATTGGATCCCATCACTACAGTGGTTGGGCGGTTGGCTAACCCATGGGATCGGATGGGGTTAGGCTGGACTGATGGATCCATAAATCGAGACTCAACTTTGTTTTTACGATAGATAAAGTAAATCCCGGATAGAAATTGTTCTATGGATAGGAATCAACGGCTGTGCCTCTTGATGGGGAAAAAAGCGTTGATCCCAATGATCCAAGTGCAAGTTTCTACCTTGAATTGACCAAGTACCGTTAAAGGTGCAGTCAGATCAGTTGATCCGTAATGATCTTGACTACGTTAGAGTAAAGAGTTATCCTGGTGGAATCGCCCATGCTTTCCGAGTAAAGGAAGTTTTTCCAGTTTCGGTTTTGGACAAACCGACGGATTAGTCTCTTGTCCGGATATCCGTGGGCGAGGCCCCGAGTGTGAGACCCCTACCCACGCATGATGTGCTACTTCCGCTGCTAGTACCCCGAATCCGTTGATCAGTGGGGAACAGGGATCTCACAAAATGAATTAGGAGCCTGCCACTCTATCCAGGACAATCCTCGTCACACCAAGAGCTGCCAACTTAAGGTGGAACCCTGAATGAAGAGGAAGAGGAAATCTTGCTGCTTATTTGGGCTTCATTAAGGCACCTCTAGTAGGTCATAAACGGCAATAGCAGGTTTGGATGTTGTGGGCTCCAAACATAAGAATGAAGAAGGCTAGGCGATGCACGATGGCAGCCCATTGTATAGGCAACAATGGCCCCTAAGCTGGCTGACCAGCCCAACCAGGTCACCAACTGGATATTGAATCCCTAGATCCATGGGACTGATTTATTTCACAGAGAGCTCATGGAGTGACATCATGATCCATGTCTATATTTATTATCATGGTTTGCATGGCAACCATGGGTATGGGTGACCATACAGATGCCATGGTGTGAACATTTGGTGAACGGACTCCTGCGAAGGAACAAAGAGGTTTCATACTAGTGCCTTGATCCATGATGTTCTGGTGTACAAGTTTGAACAACAGTCCATAGTGCATTGCGCATAAATTGACATTCATACCTGAACCTGTTTTCTGGTGTGGACATTGCCTAGTTTTATTGCCTCTGAATTTCCACCAAACCAGGAACAACTGGGAACCCCCATGGACCCGTGGGGACGGGCAACCATGGCCTTGCGCTTCATGCTTCTAATTGTGTGAAAATATGCCCAAAATGGTATTCATCCAGTCCAAAAACGGGGTTTTATTTGGTATTTTTTGTCTTGCTTCTGGCCAACAGCCCTCTCTGGGCTGACCAGCGAGCTGGTGCTGCTGCGTATAGAGGAAGGAGCTGACGGCCCAGCAAACCTTATGCGTTGTACCTGCTGTGTGCAGCTCCTGTACGTGTAGCCGCAGCACACCTCAGGACAGCAGCCCATTCTCTGCTCATTTGACATCAACTTGGGACAGCAGCCCTCTCTGCTCATCACCACCTACCTTGTGACAGCAGCACATCATCTGCCTGGGACAACAGCCCTCTCTCTCAAGCTCTCTCTCTCTCTCAAGGCTCTATCTATCTCCCAAGCTCTCTCTCTCTCTCTCAAGCTCTCTCAAGCTCAAGCTCTCTCTCTCTCTCTCTCTCTCTCTCTCTCTCTCTCTCTCCACTAGCCCTTCCGCCTCGCTGCCCTGCTGATTGTTCGCCGCTTCGCTTCGCTGCCGCCCACTAGCCCTTCCGCCTCGCTGCCCTGCTGACTGTTTGCCGATTCCGCCTCGCTGATTCGTTCGCCGCCGCCCACTATGCTGGCCCGCCTTCCTCTCCGGTAGGCCCTGTGATTCCGCCTCGCTGATTCGCTTCACTGTTCACCGCCGCCGCCCGCCTCCCTCTCCGCTAGGCCCGATGGGCCTCTTTCCCACCCACCGTTGCTCAGGCTTCCAAGGCAGCAACATAACTCTCTCTCTCTCTCTCCTCCTTGCCTGTGGGAAGGACTGCAGAGTAATCTGGAGGAATGGCCCGGAGTCTCCAAGAGAAACTCGAGGCCCTCGAGACGGCAATGAAGGCACTAATCAAGGAGAACAAGAAGACATCCGATTCCAACCTCAATGAGGTGGAGAACAAACTACACCGGCACATCATGGCCCTCGAAGCATGGGTCACGGACCTTGAACAAGAGAACACAGCACTCAAGGAGGAGGTGAGTTCACATTGAAAGTGGAACTGGTAGCCATCAAGAACACCGAGAAGGAAGAAGGGGAGATCAATGACAACACTCTCACGGCCATCAAAGAAGAGATCTCCAAGGAGATCACAAAGGACATGGAGGGAAAACTCGAAGCCAAGCAGTTAGGATGGGTTGAGGTGGTGAAGAAGAACATCCGTAAAGAAGTGAGGGAGGAGACTCAAAGGGAAGAAGATCAAATCATTCACACCACCATTGAGGAGGAGAAGATGAGGCATGCCCGCCGCCTCAACATTCGAGTCACAGGTATAGCCGAGACACCCAACTCCACTCCTGAGAAAGATGGACAGCTTCTATGCATGAAGCTAGGCTATAGGGAAGAGGACCCTCTCCCCTTCACCAAAGCATGGAGAGTCGGGAAAGACTCAACACGCAAGCGAGCCCTCATCCTACAGTTTGCAGGAGAGACGAAGAGGGTCACCCTCATGAGGAAGAGGGTCATACTACGAGGCTTAGAGGGAGCTCCTATTTTCTTGGATGATGATCTCACGACGATGCAGCTTGAGCATAGGAGAGCTTGCATGCCACGAGTCTTACACGCGAGGAGAGAAGGCAAGAAGGCCTTCTATCAAGATGGTTGGGTCATCATTGATGGCCGTCCCATGGATTAGCGGTTTGGGACCTATGGGACACAGACCAGGCCACTGATACAGATACACATGGCAGTATGGAATGGTAATGGTTCACTATGGGTGCAGCCTGGACGACTGGAGCATGTTATGGTGGGGAGAGACATCATACTTCTGACAAAGACACATCAGAGCCCAGAGAGATGGCTACCTCGAGTAGAGGGATTCCAGTGGGAATCAGCATACAAGAGGACCACACCCCAGGGTACCTCGAGAGGGTTGGGGAGAGTAGCAGTTCTATTCAGAGAGGAGCTACAGGGGAGACTGAGAGTAGTAGCACAGGATCCAGAGGCCAGATACATGTGGATCAGCTTACAGCTCTCACAGAACAGGACAGGGTTATATACATATCCCTATGTTACTTTCCTCCATCAGGATCCTCCTATGTCATTACAGAGGACATGCCACAGGAGGAGGAGATAGGAGCCTCGCCATACACTTGTTTGTCAGAGGAGATTATGCATTATACTACACTAGGGGAAGTATTTCTTATGCACACACAGAGCAGACAGTGTGAGGTGTATGACTATGATGACATGGAGATCCTCCACCCTGTGGATCCAGAGGAGATAGGGGCTAGTCGGGCATCAGAGGACACTGGACCAGATAGAGGACATTATGGGGACCACTTACTAGAGTTGGGAGCAAGGCATCGTCTCGTTATTTATAACGGGATGCTACAGTGGCCGGGATCAGGAGGGCTGACATGCTTCCCACATGGGGGTCATACACGGACCGGAGGCATGGTGGTAGACTACATTATGGGGTCTTTGGAGGCATCACAGCTTGTCACCTCATTCTCCATTCCACCTCGTCCTATTGGGGCAGATCATACATACTTGGCATTTTCACTAGCCGGATCACCAGTATCACTGGCCCCCCACATACCGACGCCACACACTACCATCTACTTCACACATGACATGGCAGACATATACACTGGCAGAGTAGAGGATGGGCTCCTACTCATGGATCCCCTAGCACCTATGGATACCATTACAGCCCAGCTGACATCACTCCTACACACGGCTGCATTACAAAGCTTCCCACATCGTGTCCACTCATCAGGATAGCCTGCGAGATCTGGGACTATGCCCCATAGAATAGATGGTATGATGACGAGTGCAGAGCCCTATACTCACAGCTCCGCATACAGAGAGCCATCACAGAGCAGGAGTCGAGGAGAGAGATGAGGAGACTTACTCGCCGCAAAAGGCGGCCCTCGAGAGATACAGGAGCTAGAGATCTTTCATTTCTTCATGAGTAGAGATAGCCCTATCTCATGGCGGCACTTCAGAGAGCCACGGACACCAACACCTATTACAGACCCACAGACATGGCACACATATGCAGAGGGCCTATACTACGACCCACAGCAGCCACCTATACCTCAGCCACCAGGAGCCTCGACCTACCACAGCTAGCTTCTTTACCCACTCGATGGTAAAGGAAGCTATCCGCCGCCTACAGCATGGATGGGCCGCCGACCATATGGGCCTGCAGGGTGAGCATCTCATATATGCAGTAGATTCTTTGGCTCCTTTTCTTGCACACCTGTTTAACAGGGCACTAGCAGAGGGTTTGCCTGCGGAGTGGACGATGCACACCATTGTGCCGATTCACAAAACAGGGGATATGCTCGATCGGAGCAACTACAGGACGATTATGGTTGGCCACGTGTTGGCCAAACTCTATGGTGCAGTGTTGGAGCAAGAGCTTAGCTTATATGCTGAGCGAGCAGGTTTACGCTCATCAAGGCAGGCAGGCTTCAGGAGAGCTTTCTCTACCACTGACCATGTATTCACTTTGAGATGTATGATTGATCAGGCCAGAGTGAGGAAGAGAAAGCTCTATTTGCTGCTTTGTGGATTTCCGCAAGGCATTTGACACAGTACCACGAGAGAGGCTCTTTCAGCGCCTGCAGTCTCTTGGCATACCAGCAAATATGACATGGGGCATCTATGCATTATATGAGCAGGTTTTTTGGCGAGTCAAATGCCGAGGAGGTATATCCGAGACTATTGCTAGCACCATTGGTGTGAAGCAAGGATGCCCTCCCCCATGCTATTTGGGTTATACATTGATGAGGTGGCTGACTTCATTACACGGGGAGGCGGAGATGGAGTTGATTTAGCAGGTACCTCATTACATATTATGCTTTATACTAATGATATTGTATTAGCGTCTGAGTCTCCAGGAGGTCTACAGCAGCATCTACATGCACTCGATGATTTCTGCACAAAGGGGTCTTACTGTGAACCTTGGGAAAACCAAGGTTATAGTCTTTCATACATTGAGACAGGGCAGGAGTCAGCTGATATTCACTCTCGCAGGTAGAGACAGGGCAGGAGTCAGCTGATATTCAACTGACGCTAGGTAGAGGTGCTGACATCATACGTGTACCTAGGGTTTACCTTCTCTGCAGAGCAGCCACATGCTTCACCATGGGTTCAGCAGCCAGAGCTAGATTGACACGGGGATATGCAGCATTGGCTATGCTAGAAAGACAGTGCCACCAGGCACTTTTTTAGGAGCCCCACACGAAGGGGTGGCTATTTGACACATTAGTCACACCGGCACTGATGTATGGAGCAGCAGTATGGGCGCCAGGCCTTGCTACCCATGGTGGACCCATATAGAGAGACCACAGTCCCTCATGATGGCACGCACCCATGGACCCGTGGACGGCAACCATGGCCTTGCGCTTCATGCTTCTAATTGTGTGAAAATATGCCCAAAATGGTATTCATCCACAGTCCAAAAATGGGGTTTTATTTGGTATTTTTTGTCTTGCTTCTGGCCAACAGCCCTCTCTGGGCTGACCAGCGAGCTGGTGCTGCTGCGTATAGAGGAAGGAGCTGACGGCCCAGCAAATCTTATGCGTTGTACCTGCTGTCTGCAGCTCCTGTACGTGTAGCCGCAGCACACCTCAGGACAGCAGCCCATTCTCTGCTCATTTGACATCAACTTGGAACAGCAGCCCTCTCTGCTCATCACCACCTACCTTGTGACAGCAGCACATCATCTGCCTGGGACAACAGCCCTCTCTCTCAAGCTCTCTCTCTCTCTCAAGGATCTATCTATCTCCTAAGCTCTCTCTCTCTCTCTCTCCAGCTCTCTCAAGCTCAAGCTCTCTCTCTCTCTCTCTCTCTCTCTCTCTCTCTCCACTAGCCCTTCCGCCTCGCTGCCCTGCTGATTGTTCGCCGCTTCGCTTCGCTGCCGCCCACTAGCCCTTCCGCCTCGCTGCCCTGCTGACTGTTCGCCGATTCCGCCTCGCTGATTCGTTCGCCGCCGCCCGCTATGCTGGCCCGCCTTCCTCTTCGGTAGGCCCTGTGATTCCGCCTCGCGGATTCGCTTCACTGTTCACCACCGCCGCCCGCCTCCCTCTCCGCTAGGCCCGATGGGCCTCTTTCCCACCCACCGTTGCTCAGGCTTCCAAGGCAGCAACATAACTCTCTCTCTCTCTCTCCTCCTTGCCTGTGGGAAGGACTGCAGAGTAATCTGGAGGAATGGCCCGGAGTCTCCAAGAGAAACTCGAGGCCCTTGAGACGGCAATGAAGGCACTAATCAAGGAGAACAAGAAGACATCCGATTCCAACCTCAATGAGGTGGAGAACAAACTACACCGGCACATCATGGCCCTCGAAGCATGGGTCACGGACCTTGAACAAGAGAACACAGCACTCAAGGAGGAGGTGAGTTCACATTGAAAGTGGAACTGGTAGCCATCAAGAACACCGAGAAGGAAGAAGGGGAGATCAATGACAACACTCTCACGGCCATCAAAGAAGAGATCTCCAAGGAGATCACAAAGGACATGGAGGGAAAACTCGAAGCCAAGCAGTTAGGATGGGTTGAGGTGGTGAAGAAGAACATCCGTAAAAAAGTGAGGGAGGAGACTCAAAGGGAAGAAGATCAAATCATTCACACCACCATTGAGGAGGAGAAGATGAGGCATGCCCGCCGCCTCAACATTCGAGTCACAGGTATAGCCGAGACACCCAACTCCACTCCTGAGAAAGATGGACAGCTTCTATGCATGAAGCTAGGCTACAGGGAAGAGGACCCTCTCTCCTTCACCAAAGCATGGAGAGTCGGGAAAGACTCAACACGCAAGCGAGCCCTCATCCTACAGTTTGCAGGAGAGACGAAGAGGGTCACCCTCATGAGGAAGAGGGTCATACTACGAGGCTTAGAGGGAGCTCCTATTTTCTTGGATGATGATCTCACGACGATGCAACTTGAGCATAGGAGAGCTTGCATGCCACGAGTCTTACACGCGAGGAGAGAAGGCAAGAAGGCCTTCTATCAAGATGGTTGGGTCATCATTGATGGCCGTCCCATGGATTAGCGGTTTGGGACCTATGGGACACATGCCCGCCGCCTCAACATTCGAGTCACAGGTATAGCCGAGACACCCAACTCCACTCCTGAGAAAGATGGACAGCTTCTATGCATGAAGCTAGGCTATAGGGAAGAGGACCCTCTCCCCTTCACCAAAGCATGGAGAGTCGGGAAAGACTCAACACGCAAGCGAGCCCTCATCCTACAGTTTGCAGGAGAGACGAAGAGGGTCACCCTCATGAGGAAGAGGGTCATACTACGAGGCTTAGAGGGAGCTCCTATTTTCTTGGATGATGATCTCACGACGATGCAGCTTGAGCATAGGAGAGCTTGCATGCCACGAGTCTTACACGCGAGGAGAGAAGGCAAGAAGGCCTTCTATCAAGATGGTTGGGTCATCATTGATGGCCGTCCCATGGATTAGCGGTTTGGGACCTATGGGACACAGACCAGGCCACTGATACAGATACACATGGCAGTATGGAATGGTAATGGTTCACTATGGGTGCAGCCTGGACGACTGGAGCATGTTATGGTGGGGAGAGACATCATACTTCTGACAAAGACACATCAGAGCCCAGAGAGAGGGCTACCTCGAGTAGAGGGATTCCAGTGGGAATCAGCATACAAGAGGACCACACCCCAGGGTACCTCGAGAGGGTTGGGGAGAGTAGCAGTTCTATTCAGAGAGGAGCTACAGGGGAGACTGAGAGTAGTAGCATAGGATCCAGAGGCCAGATACATGTGGATCAGCTTACAGCTCTCACAGAACAGGACAGGGTTATATACATATCCCTATGTTACTTTCCTCCATCAGGATCCTCCTATGTCATTACAGAGGACATGCCACAGGAGGAGGAGATAGGAGCCTCGCCATACACTTGTTTGTCAGAGGAGATTATGCATTATACTACACTAGGGGAAGTATTTCTTATGCACACACAGAGCAGACAGTGTGAGGTGTATGACTATGATGACATGGAGATCCTCCACCCTGTGGATCCAGAGGAGATAGGGGCTAGTCGGGCATCAGAGGACACTGGACCAGATAGAGGACATTATGGGGACCACTTACTAGAGTTGGGAGCAAGGCATCGTCTCGTTATTTATAACGGGATGCTACAGTGGCCGGGATCAGGAGGGCTGACATGCTTCCCACATGGGGGTCATACACGGACCGGAGGCATGGTGGTAGACTACATTATGGGGTCTTTGGAGGCATCACAGCTTGTCACCTCATTCTCCATTCCACCTCGTCCTATTGGGGCAGATCATACATACTTGGCATTTTCACTAGCCGGATCACCAGTATCACTGGCCCCCCACATACCGACGCCACACACTACCATCTACTTCACACATGACATGGCAGACATATACACTGGCAGAGTAGAGGATGGGCTCCTACTCATGGATCCCCTAGCACCTATGGATACCATTACAGCCCAGCTGACATCACTCCTACACACGGCTGCATTACAAAGCTTCCCACATCGTGTCCACTCATCAGGATAGCCTGCGAGATCTGGGACTATGCCCCATAGAATAGATGGTATGATGACGAGTGCAGAGCCCTATACTCACAGCTCCGCATACAGAGAGCCATCACAGAGCAGGAGTCGAGGAGAGAGATGAGGAGACTTACTCGCCGCAAAAGGCGGCCCTCGAGAGATACAGGAGCTAGAGATCTTTCATTTCTTCATGAGTAGAGATAGCCCTATCTCATGGCGGCACTTCAGAGAGCCACGGACACCAACACCTATTACAGACCCACAGACATGGCACACATATGCAGAGGGCCTATACTACGACCCACAGCAGCCACCTATACCTCAGCCACCAGGAGCCTCGACCTACCACAGCTAGCTTCTTTACCCACTCGATGGTAAAGGAAGCTATCCGCCGCCTACAGCATGGATGGGCCGCCGACCATATGGGCCTGCAGGGTGAGCATCTCATATATGCAGTAGATTCTTTGGCTCCTTTTCTTGCACACCTGTTTAACAGGGCACTAGCAGAGGGTTTGCCTGCGGAGTGGACGATGCACACCATTGTGCCGATTCACAAAACAGGGGATATGCTCGATCGGAGCAACTACAGGACGATTATGGTTGGCCACGTGTTGGCCAAACTCTATGGTGCAGTGTTGGAGCAAGAGCTTAGCTTATATGCTGAGCGAGCAGGTTTACGCTCATCAAGGCAGGCAGGCTTCAGGAGAGCTTTCTCTACCACTGACCATGTATTCACTTTGAGATGTATGATTGATCAGGCCAGAGTGAGGAAGAGAAAGCTCTATTTGCTGCTTTGTGGATTTCCGCAAGGCATTTGACACAGTACCACGAGAGAGGCTCTTTCAGCGCCTGCAGTCTCTTGGCATACCAGCAAATATGACATGGGGCATCTATGCATTATATGAGCAGGTTTTTTGGCGAGTCAAATGCCGAGGAGGTATATCCGAGACTATTGCTAGCACCATTGGTGTGAAGCAAGGATGCCCTCCCCCATGCTATTTGGGTTATACATTGATGAGGTGGCTGACTTCATTACACGGGGAGGCGGAGATGGAGTTGATTTAGCAGGTACCTCATTACATATTATGCTTTATACTAATGATATTGTATTAGCGTCTGAGTCTCCAGGAGGTCTACAGCAGCATCTACATGCACTCGATGATTTCTGCACAAAGGGGTCTTACTGTGAACCTTGGGAAAACCAAGGTTATAGTCTTTCATACATTGAGACAGGGCAGGAGTCAGCTGATATTCACTCTCGCAGGTAGAGACAGGGCAGGAGTCAGCTGATATTCAACTGACGCTAGGTAGAGGTGCTGACATCATACGTGTACCTAGGGTTTACCTTCTCTGCAGAGCAGCCACATGCTTCACCATGGGTTCAGCAGCCAGAGCTAGATTGACACGGGGATATGCAGCATTGGCTATGCTAGAAAGACAGTGCCACCAGGCACTTTTTTAGGAGCCCCACACGAAGGGGTGGCTATTTGACACATTAGTCACACCGGCACTGATGTATGGAGCAGCAGTATGGGCGCCAGGCCTTGCTACCCATGGTGGACCCATATAGAGAGACCACAGTCCCTCATGATGGCACGCACCCATGGACCCGTGGACGGCAACCATGGCCTTGCGCTTCATGCTTCTAATTGTGTGAAAATATGCCCAAAATGGTATTCATCCACAGTCCAAAAATGGGGTTTTATTTGGTATTTTTTGTCTTGCTTCTGGCCAACAGCCCTCTCTGGGCTGACCAGCGAGCTGGTGCTGCTGCGTATAGAGGAAGGAGCTGACGGCCCAGCAAATC
Organism: Cibotium barometz; assembly: GCF_041138505.1. Taxonomy (NCBI): domain Eukaryota; kingdom Viridiplantae; phylum Streptophyta; class Polypodiopsida; order Cyatheales; family Cibotiaceae; genus Cibotium; species Cibotium barometz. Next base: position 10,780,688 of record NC_141086.1, on the reverse strand, counting down.
TTATGCGTTGTACCTGCTGTCTGCAGCTCCTGTACGTGTAGCCGCAGCACACCTCAGGACAGCAGCCCATTCTCTGCTCATTTGACATCAACTTGGAACAGCAGCCCTCTCTGCTCATCACCACCTACCTTGTGACAGCAGCACATCATCTGCCTGGGACAACAGCCCTCTCTCTCAAGCTCTCTCTCTCTCTCAAGGATCTATCTATCTCCTAAGCTCTCTCTCTCTCTCTCTCCAGCTCTCTCAAGCTCAAGCTCTCTCTCTCTCTCTCTCTCTCTCTCTCTCTCTCTCTCTCCACTAGCCCTTCCGCCTCGCTGCCCTGCTGATTGTTCGCCGCTTCGCTTCGCTGCCGCCCACTAGCCCTTCCGCCTCGCTGCCCTGCTGACTGTTCGCCGATTCCGCCTCGCTGATTCGTTCGCCGCCGCCCGCTATGCTGGCCCGCCTTCCTCTTCGGTAGGCCCTGTGATTCCGCCTCGCGGATTCGCTTCACTGTTCACCACCGCCGCCCGCCTCCCTCTCCGCTAGGCCCGATGGGCCTCTTTCCCACCCACCGTTGCTCAGGCTTCCAAGGCAGCAACATAACTCTCTCTCTCTCTCTCCTCCCTGCCTGTGGGAAGGACTGCAGAGTAATCTGGAGGAATGGCCCGGAGTCTCCAAGAGAAACTCGAGGCCCTCGAGAGACGGCAATGAAGGCACTAATCAAGGAGAACAAGAAGACATCCGATTCCAACCTCAATGAGGTGGAGAACAAACTACACCGGCACATCATGGCCCTCGAAGCATGGGTCACGGACCTTGAACAAGAGAACACAGCACTCAAGGAGGAGGTGAGTTCATTGAAAGTGGAACTGGTAGCCATCAAGAACACCGAGAAGGAAGAAGGGGAGATCAATGACAACACTCTCACGGCCATCAAAGAAGAGATCTCCAAGGAGATCACAAAGGACATGGAGGGAAAACTCGAAGCCAAGCAGTTAGGATGGGTTGAGGTGGTGAAGAAGAACATCCGTAAAGAAGTGAGGGAGGAGACTCAAAGGGAAGAAGATCAAATCATTCACACCACCATTGAGGAGGAGAAGATGAGGCATGCCCGCCGCCTCAACATTCGAGTCACAGGTATAGCCGAGACACCCAACTCCACTCCTGAGAAAGATGGACAGCCTCTATGCATGAAGCTAGGCTACAGGGAAGAGGACCCTCTCTCCTTCACCAAAGCATGGAGAGTCGGGAAAGACTCAACACGCAAGCGAGCCCTCATCCTACAGTTTGCAGGAGAGACGAAGAGGGTCACCCTCATGAGGAAGAGGGTCATACTACGAGGCTTAGAGGGAGCTCCTATTTTCTTGGATGATGATCTCACGACGATGCAGCTTGAGCATAGGAGAGCTTGCATGCCACGAGTCTTACACGCGAGGAGAGAAGGCAAGAAGGCCTTCTATCAAGATGGTTGGGTCATCATTGATGGCCGTCCCATGGATTAGCGGTTTGGGACCTATGGGACACAGACCACGCCACTGATACAGATACACATGGCAGTATGGAACGGTAATGGTTCACTATGGGTGCAGCCTGGACGACTAGAGCATGTTATGGTGGGGAGAGACATCATACTTCTGACAAAGACACATCAGAGCCCAGAGAGAGGGCTACCTCGAGTAGAGGGATTCGAGTGGGAATCAGCATACAAGAGGACCACACCCCAGGGTACCTCGAGAGGGTTGGGGAGAGTAGCAGTTCTATTCAGAGAGGAGCTACAGGGGAGACTGAGAGTAGTAGCACAGGATCCAGAGGCCAGATACATGTGGATCAGCTTACAGCTCTCACAGAACAGGACAGGGTTATATACATATCCCTATGTTACTTTCCTCCATCAGGATCCTCCTATGTCATTACAGAGGACATGCCACAGGAGGAGGAGATAGGATCCTCGCCATACACTTGTTTGTCAGAGGAGATTATGCATTATACTACACTAGGGGAAGTATTTCTTATGCACACACAGAGCAGACAGTGTGACGTGTATGACTATGATGACATGGAGATCCTCCACCCTGTGGATCCAGAGGAGATAGGGGCTAGTCGGGCATCAGAGGACACTGGACCAGATAGAGGACATTATGGGGACCACTTACTAGAGTTGGGAGCAAGGCATCGTCTCGTTATTTATAACGGGATGCTACAGTGGCCGGGATCAGGAGGGCTGACATGCTTCCCACATGGGGGTCATACACGGACCGGAGGCATGGTGGTAGACTACATTATGGGGTCTTTGGAGGCATCACAGCTTGTCACCTCATTCTCCATTCCACCTCGTCCTATTGGGGCAGATCATACATACTTGGCATTTTCACTAGCCGGATCACCAGTATCACTGGCCCCCCACATACCGACGCCACACACTACCATCTACTTCACACATGACATGGCAGACATATACACTGACAGAGTAGAGGATGGGCTCCTACTCATGGATCCCCTAGCACCTATGGATACCATTACAGCCCAGCTGACATCACTCCTACACACGGCTGCATTACAGAGCTTCCCACATCGTGTCCACTCAGGATAGCGTGCGAGATCTGGGACTATGCCCCAGAGAATAGATGGTATGATGACGAGTGCAGAGCCCTATACTCACAGCTCCGCATACAGAGAGCCATCACAGAGCAGGAGTCGAGGAGAGAGATGAGGAGACTTACTCGCCGCAAAAGGCGGCCCTCGAGAGATACAGGAGCTAGAGATCTTTCATTTCTTCATGAGTAGAGATAGCCCTATCTCATGGCGGCACTTCAGAGAGCCACGGACACCAACACCTATTACAGACCCACAGACATGGCACACATATGCAGAGGGCCTATACTATGACCCACAGCAGCCACCTATACCTCAGCCACCACAGGAGCCTCGACCTACCACAGCTAGCTTCTTTACCCACTCGATGGTAAAGGAAGCTATCCGCCGCCTACAGCATGGATGGGCCGCCGACCATATGGGCCTGCAGGGTGAGCATCTCATATATGCAGTAGATTCTTTGGCTCCTTTTCTTGCACACCTGTTTAACAGGGCACTAGCAGAGGGTTTGCCTGCGGAGTGGACGATGCACACCATTGTGCCGATTCACAAAACAGGGGATATGCTCGATCGGAGCAACTACAGGACGGTTATGGTTGGCCACGTGTTGGCCAAACTCTATGGTGCAGTGTTGGAGCAAGAGCTTAGCTTATATGCTGAGCGAGCAGGTTTACGCTCATCAAGGCAGGCAGGCTTCAGGAGAGCTTTCTCTACCACTGACCATGTATTCACTTTGAGATGTATGATTGATCAGGCCAGAGTGAGGAAGAGAAAGCTCTATTTGCTGCTTTGTGGATTTCCGCAAGGCATTTGACACAGTACCACGAGAGAGGCTCTTTCAGCGCCTGCAGTCTCTTGGCATACCAGCAAATATGACATGGGGCATCTATGCATTATATGAGCAGGTTTTTTGGCGAGTCAAATGCCGAGGAGGTATGTCCGAGACTATTGCTAGCACCATTGGTGTGAAGCAAGGATGCCCTCCCCCACGCTATTTGGGTTATACATTGATGAGGTGGCTGACTTCATTACACGGGGAGGCGGAGATGGAGTTGATTTAGCAGGTACCTCATTACATATTATGCTTTATACTAATGATATTGTATTAGCGTCTGAGTCTCCAGGAGGTCTACAGCAGCATCTACATGCACTCGATGATTTCTGCACAAAGGGGTCTTACTGTGAACCTTGGGAAAACCAAGGTTATAGTCTTTCATACATTGAGACAGGGCAGGAGTTAGCTGATATTCACTCTCGCAGGTAGAGACAGGGCAGGAGTCAGCTGATATTCAGCTGACGCTAGGTAGAGGTGGTGACATCATACGTGTACCTAGGGTTTACCTTCTCTGCAGAGCAGCCACATGCTTCACCATGGGTTCAGCAGCCAGAGCTAGATTGACACGGGGATATGCAGCATTGGCTATGCTAGAAAGACAGTGCCACCAGGCACTTTTTTAGGAGCCCCAGACGAAGGGGTGGCTATTTGACACATTAGTCACACCGGCACTGATGTATGGAGCAGCGGTATGGGCGCCAGGCCTTGCTACCCATTGGTGGACACATATAGAGAGACCACAGTCCCTCATGATGGCACGTAGCAAACTGTCAGTACCTCATGACATTATCCGAGCAGAGTTTGCTGCGCCTCCTATGATGGTAGAGGCCATATTCCAGACTATATGCCTGCTAGACAGATTCAGAGAGATGCCACATGACAGATTGTCATACAGAGCTTTTGAGGCATCTAGACAGCTGGTTGAGGCAAGAGACAAAGGATCATGGTATGCACAGGTCACACATTGGTTCTCACAGCATGGCCTAGACATGGATCATCTACCACCATACCAGTATGATAGGGAAGCACCACATATCCGTCTCTCTCATAGTGAGAGGAACAGAGTATTGAGATAGGACCTATGGCAGCTCTATACACGAGAGACATGGATATCGCCTACACAGCCTCTTCCATCGAAGATGCTATACTACAGAGATCAATTCATGAGTATCACTGATGATAAGAGAGGCCTAGATACATGGAGGGCTTTTTACCACACGGGTCCCGAGTGGCTATTGGTGGTCAGCTTAGAGTTTCATCACATCGATTGGAGATCGAGACTGGTAGAGCAGCACGGATCCCCCGACAGGAGAGGGTATGCAGATTGTGCAGAGAGGAGGTGGAGAGTGAGGAGCATTATGTATGCAAATGCAGAGCATATACAGCCATCAGAGAGAGATATCCCATTTTATTCAGAGAGGCACATTCCCTACGCCAGATCTTTGAGGCAGCAGACCAGCGCATACTGGGGGAGATTCATTCTAGACATACAGCGTCACATAGAGACATCATTATAGGCTCAGACAGCTCCAGAGGGGGGATGACAGACACAGATTACTACATTTTTTCAGAGATCCATCCCACTCCCGGCCCCTACACAGCAGGGAATTACTCTCCAGAGAGCAGAGACACTCAGAGCCCACAGGAGACAAAGGACACCTGGCTTTCGGACACCACGCCTATACCAGAGAGAGATAACAGAGATTAGAGCTCATTTTCACAGAGAGGGTGCGGAAAGAGAAGCATGAACATGCTATATCACGATAGTGATATGCAACGAGAAGCACAAACATGCTATATCATAATAGTGCTACTATAGAAACATGAACATGCTACAAACACATGAATGTGCTATATCATGATAGTGCTACAGAGAGAAGCACAAATGTGCTATATCACAATACTACTACAGAAAGATTATATCACAATAGTGCTATAGAGAGAAGAACGAATGTGCTATATCACAATAGTGCTACTACAGAGAGAAGCATTGTAAGATTCCTCCCCCACCCCCTTTTTGATGTCTAGTATCTTTCCCTGTAATCAATCCCTCTTCAGAAATATAAAGACCTTGTTTCTATGTGTTTTAGCCTAGAGAGAGAAAAATATTCTAGAGAGAGAATATTCAGATTTTGAATATTTTTGGATAGAAAAATATCTCTTCTAATTCAGATGAGTTCCCCTGAAACAGAAATTCAAAAAGAATTTTCCAATGTGCAATTGGAATTAATTGAAAATAGCTATAAAGAACCTTAGTCTAAGGGTCTAGATTTTCAGAAATCTTTAGACTATGGTCCAATTAAGGTTCCTATGGACCAATAGCATCAATCCATGTGTAGGGAGGAGATAAATCCAACTTGTAAAAAGAAAATACCCAAAAATGAGTAAATGCTCACATGAGGTGAAGAGTTGAAAATGTACAAGGTTTATTAGTAAAAAAACTATGAGCAATATTAAAAATATGACATATGTAAGGAAGGGGAATTCTTTAAAGGAGGTGCATATTTCACATAAGATGAAGAGTTGAAAATGTACAAGGTTTATTAGTAAAAAATTATGAGCAATATTAAAAGTATGACATATGTAAGGAAGAGGAGTTCTTTAAAGGAGGTGCATATTTCACATAAGATGAAGAGTTGAAAATGTACAAGGTTTATTAGTAAAAAAATTATGAGCAATATTAAAAGTATGACATATGTAAGGAAGGGGAGTTCTTTAAAGGAGGTGCATATTTCACATAAGATGAAGAGTTGAAAATGTACAAGGTTTATTAGTAAAAAAAACTATGAGCAATATTAAAAATATGACATATGTAAGGAAAGGGAGTTCTTTAAAGGAGGTGCATATTTCACATGCTTGAATGAGTTTTAAACTCATAAAAATTGAGATATTTCATCTCTCCTCTCTCCTCATTTAAGTCTAGTTCCAAAAAGTTAGCTTAACTGACCTAAAAATGGTCAAATATTGACCAAACTGATTTAGAAAATTCTAGAATCAGTTTGTTTGGTTAGGAACTCAATTTTTCCTATAAATAGAAGCCTCCCCCTTGTTGAAAAATATATAGTGTTTATGCATCGTTACTCTACTCCACCTAAGCCAGAAACTGTGAATTCATTTAATAATTCACTAGTTTTTGGAGCTTCCCTCTTTCTTCAATCCCCATTAGTGGCTCCATCAACATACTTAACCAATTGATTGGTTGGGGGCCTCTACCGTGAACAAAGAATCAAGCAAGTTGTAAGGTAATTAGTGAATATTGATCTTTTTATAATTTCTCAATGTTTCTCTCTTCTCAACCCCTCTCAAGCTTGAGAAGTTTAATTGGTATGGTTTTTTTTTAAATGCTATTGAAGTTTGAATAGTAGTGAAGAGTTACATAATTTAATAAATGCTATTGAAGTTAATTTTCATTTATGTTTAAATTCTAATGATTCTTATGTAAATTCTCTCTCTCACTCAAGAAAGGGTCATACTCATGACCCATTCTCAATCCAAATCAAGCTTTTCATAAAGCTTTTCCTTAACCCAAGATTAAGCTATGCTTGAGGCCAAATTAATGGCTTTTTCTTATGCTTTTAGTTTATGTATATTGATGATTCAATCCATTATGGATTAAGGATCCAATTAGAGAATCATTTTAATTATTTCCTTAATGATAAGCTTTATCCCTTAGAAAAATTGAGATTTATCAGTCATAGCAGCGGAGCTATGGCAAAATTTTTATAAAAATTATGCATAAAAAATTTTCATTCAAAGCATAAAAAGAGGACTTCCTACCATATTCTAGGAATCATCATCCTAGATTAATTGAAAGAATGTCTTATAATCATGGAGAAATTAAATTTTAATATTATGCATAAAGGATAAAATTTTATATCAAAAGTGTTATTTTTACCATTTTTATTTTCATGCATAGAAGTATGCATAAAGGAAAATTTTTATATCAAAAGTGTTACTTTTATCATTTTTAATTTTCATGCATAGAAGTATGCATAAAGGGAAAATTTTTATATCAAAAGTGTTACTTTTATCATATTGGATTTCATGCATATAGGTATGCATAAAAGATATTCTTTTTATACTAAAAGTATGATTTTCCTCATAAATGGATTTTATGCTTAACTTAGATGCATAAGAGAAATTCTTTTATTCTAAAAGTATAATTCCCTACCAAATTGAAATCATGCATAAGAAGATGCATAAAAGATTGATTTTAATTTCGAAAGTGTTAGTCTCCTTAAATGGAATTTATGTATAAATAAATGTGTAGAGAAATCTTATATCAAATAAAAGAATTCTCTTTAAAAAAAGAAAAAAAAAGATATGAAATGTGATAAGATGTGATTAGAGGTGTATGAGATGTGATAAGAATTGATAAGATGCGTATGGAAAGTGATAGGATGTGATAAGAGGTGATAAGATGCTTATGAAATAAGTTAGGATGTGATAAGATGAATTAAGATGTGTATGGGGGGATGAGGTAAGAAGTGTATGTGATAGGATAAGATGTATATGGGTTGTGATAGGGCGAGAATGGATGTGATGTAAAAGATTAGATGTGAAGGTATATGGGGTTATGTAAATGGGAATGTGAAAATGGATGTATGTATGTGGATGTGTGGATATGGAGATGGGAGTGTGGAAGTATGAACATGAAAATGGATATATGCATGAAGATGTATATGCATAGATGTAAATGTGGATGTAGATGTGGATGTATAGATGTGAATGGAAATGTGGATGTGGATGTATGTGAATGTGGATGTAGATGTGGATGTATAGATGTGAATGTGGAATGTGGATGTGGATGTATGTATGTATGTGGATGTAGATGTGGATGTATAGATGTGAATGGGAATGGGGATGTGGATGTATGTGAATGTGAATGTAGATGTGGATGTATGTGAATGTGAATGTAGATGTGAATGTGGAATGTGGATATATAGATGTGGATGTATGGGAATGTAGATGTGGATGCATGTATGTGAATGTGAATGTAGATGTGAATGTGGAATGTGGATGTATAGATGTGGATGTATGGGAATGTGGATGTGGATGTATGTGAATGTGAATGTAGATGTGGATGTATAGATGTGAATGTGGAATGTGGATGTGGATGTATGTATGTATGTGGATGTAGATGTGGATGTATGGATGTGTATGTATGAATGTGGATATGGGATGTGGATGTATAAATGAGGATGTGAAAATGGAGGTAAGCATGTAGATGTGGATGCATGGATGTGAATGTGGATGTGGATGTGGATGTGGATATGGATGTGTATGTATGAATGTGGATATGGGATGTGGATGTATAAATGAGGATGTGAAAATGGAGATAAGCATGTAGATGTGGATGTATGGATGTGAATGTGGATGTGGATGTGGATGTATGGATGTGGATATGGATGTGAATATATGATATGTGATGTGAAGGAATCTGAAGTGAAGAGATGGAAAAGGAGGTGATTGGATGAGTACACATATACATGGAATGTGGAATAAGTAATGTGGATTAATGAGGGATAATGTGGAAAAATGAGAGTTAATATAGAAACTGTATTTGTAAACTGTTTGTAAATGGCTGTTTTATGTCAAGAATGCTGGGGAAGCATTTTGACCGTCTTGTGATTAAGGTCGTGGAGACCTAACTGATAAAGTTGCAACTGCTGACGGAGAGTCAATGGAGGACGTCTCGCGTAGCAAGGTCGACCGAGGTCTTGACCAGCCTCGGTTCGATTAAAATGGTGAGCTTCCGGTACGGTGGATGAGGGACCAAGGAAGCGGCCTATGAGTGAAGCGCTAGGTCACCTGCGAAGGATCCTAGAGGGTGCTGACCATACGGTGCTCGGGCTCTGGGTCGCCTAGGATACCCACGCGTGCGTCGAGGAAGATATTGGAACAAGGAGTAAGAGTTGTTTTGTGAAACCGGGCATGGATCTGGTTGACTGACCTTGCTGGTCCTCAACGGATGAGTCCATGGCTCTTTTATATGGATCTGTTGGTTGATCTTGCTGATCTTCAACGAGAGTCCATCTTGATAAGTGATTATATTGCCAAGTATTATGGGCTAGGAACTATGGAAACGGCCTCTGTGTGGACAGGTGGTGAGCGTTCTAGTTGCCAATGATGCCATAGATACTCTGATGAAGGAATGATGGGAAATTATGAATCAACTGGATAAATTGGGAGATTGTGATCAGTGGTACTATGGTTTCATTAAAAGATTGTTTTAAAGTTAGCTGATGCTAAGAAAAAGGCAATTTTCATATTGGGTGTGTAAGTGGTGTGGCTAGTTTTATGTTTGCATGAAATTCCGGCTAGGGGGCCTTGGAACTCTTTTCCTTGGTACCCGGGACAAAACCTAACCAAATTCCAAATTGGATCCCATCACTACAGTGGTTGGGCGGTTGGCTAACCCATGGGATTGGATGGGGTTAGGCTGGACTGATGGATCCGTAAACCGAGACCCAATTTTTGTTATTACGATAGATGAAGTAAGTCCTGGATAGTAATTGTTCTATGGATAGGAATCAACGGCTGTGCCTCTTGATGGGGAAAAAAGCGTTGATCCCAATGATCCAAGTGCAAGTTTCTTCCTTGATCCGACTGAGTATCTTTATAGGTGCAGTTGGATCAGCGTGATCAGTAATGATCTTGACTACGTTAGAGTAAAAAATTATCCTGGTGGAATCGCCCGTGCTTTTCGGGTAAGGGAAGTTTTTTTCGGGTTCGGTTTTGGAAAAACCGACGGATTAGTCTCTTGTCTGGATATCCGTGGACGAGGCCCCGAATGTGGGACCCCTGTCCCGTGTGAGAAGTGCTACTTCCGCTGCTAGTACCCGAATCCGTTGCTCGGTGGGAACAGGGGGATCTCACAGTTGGTATCAGAGCATTTGGTTAATAAAGATCAATTGAGAAGACAAATAGGTCAGAAATTTATCAAGAAACACAAAAAGGTTGTAATTGTGTGATATAATTCATACAATTTGATATTCAAATTGAAATTCGTAATTTGGTAATTGGGTCTTCAGATGGAAGTACCGCAATTATATAGAATCCTTGACTTGCTTGAGGCCTAGACATGATGGTATTTACCTTATAATTCCAAGGGCCGTGACTATCCGTATATACCGAGAGTATAACTGCAGCTCTTTACTGACAGTATATACGAGTAAATCTAAGACTTGAAATTATAAGCGTTAATGCTATCCAGATGACGAATTTGAATGTGGTTGATATGATTTTTAATTCTGTTTGGGAACTGATGAATTGATTGGGATTCTGATTGAAAAATGATGATTTTTGAAATTTAGTTGAAATATAATAACTTGAGCAAAACCGCAATGAGGATGAATGGGACGAGTCCCTGTAATGATAAATGATGATAATGATTTCAACAAATCACTATGAGATTAGTGGATTGTGCTGTCAAAGTACTACTGTTAACACTTGACTCGGTATATCAAGTTAAGGGATGACAAATTGAAAACTTGCTTGACTGAAATTCCCGTGGAGGAATGTTCAGCAAGAAAAAATTTCGATCTGATGGACCATTATCGTGTTAAAGATATGAATGATATGATCTGAAATGAATTTATTTAATGATGAGTTCTATATAAGGGATATTTATCCCCGTATTCTATTGGGTTGACCAGAATATAAGGAACCCTAGAATAAATTGGATCTTAAGAAAAAGAGTTGTCCTCTACTTGGCGAGATGAGGACATCTCACACTTTTTTAAGTGGGGTAGAATGTAAGATTCCTCCCCAGCCTTCGAGGCATACAGGAGTAAGAATCTCCCTTTTTGATCTTAAAATTATTCCCTCTCAAAAATAAAAGAAAGATTCTGTTTAAAAAAAAGACCCTTTCCCTAGAATACTTCTCAGGAGTCACGCTGTTTTAAGGATTCAGAACAATGAGTTCAGAAGTGAAAATCGGTGTTTTGGATACCAAGGTTTGGTCTTCATTCGAGTACGGCACAAAAGAAGTTCTTTATCTATTGGGGAGTTTAAGAAGTTATCCCCCAGATATTGTGAGCCTTATCTGACTTCAAAGAAAGTAAGTGACTTAGCTTACGAGCTTCTTTTATCTCCTCATCTCAAAGTTCTTAATGCCTTCTATAGAAAATTGTGCCAAACCCAAATCATGGAAAGACGGTAAAACTTCAGTGGCAAGCTACCGTTGGCTTCTAAGTTACGCTAGCTCCTTCCTTTATATAAGTCGTAACTTTTACTTGTCGCTCACAGTAATCTTACTCCCATCGATCTCCTTTCTTCCTAATCTCCTTCATGGCTTGGCAACAAGAATTAGTTTTATCCATAATGATTCCTCACCTTCAAGACGCAAGTGAGTCTGTGAAGAAGGATTTTATAGAACAGTATGAGCGCTCACTTTTCCCTCACTTGGGAACTTCTGTAGCGCAGACCAAATGGCGGACCTATCAAGATATAACTAGGGTAACACCCTGGGGTCAGCAGCACTTCCGTAACAATGTCCGCTTGGCCATGGTTATTGAAGCTTTGGGTTTGGGTCCCCGATACTACTGCGTCATGAGATCAAGACATCCTGGGTTTTCTGAGCGGGTCTTCTTACTGGCGTGTTTTCTTCCTCATGAGAAGATATGCCTTTACCCCGTTTTTGGCTTGCCTCTCAGAGGTCCTTTTGTTAGAACACCTCATACCACTGAGATAGGCGCAGCAATAACCCACAGAATCATTCCCATAGATGAGTTACCTTATACTTGTGCAGCTTGTGAGGACTGCTTTTGTGACCATATGATGGACGGGCTTATGGAAGTGTAAAGAGTTCCTCTATCTTTACTGTATAAGTTCCGAGAATGAATAAAGTTTAAATCTTGTTCGTATTTTGAATCTTGCTCTCTTTAAGACTTATCTTGGTGGTTAATCTTGATTAAAATTTTTCTCTAAGTCTCATATTCGTGAATCTTGCGAAATTATCACAAGTTGCGAGATGAGGACATCTCGCGTTTTTTAAGTGGGGTAGAATGTAAGATTCCTCCCCCACCCCCTTTTTGATGTCTAGTATCTTTCCCTGTAATCAATCCCTCTTCAGAAATATAAAGACCTTGTTTCTATGTGTTTTAGCCTAGAGAGAGAAAAATATTCTAGAGAGAGAATATTCAGATTTTGAATATTTTTGGATAGAAAAATATCTCTTCTAATTCAGATGAGTTCCCCTGAAACAGAAATTCAAAAAGAATTTTCCAATGTGCAATTGGAATTAATTGAAAATAGCTATAAAGAACCTTAGTCTAAGGGTCTAGATTTTCAGAAATCTTTAGACTATGGTCCAATTAAGGTTCCTATGGACCAATAGCATCAATCCATGTGTAGGGAGGAGATAAATCCAACTTGTAAAAAGAAAATACCCAAAAATGAGTAAATGCTCACATGAGGTGAAGAGTTGAAAATGTACAAGGTTTATTAGTAAAAAAACTATGAGCAATATTAAAAATATGACATATGTAAGGAAGGGGAATTCTTTAAAGGAGGTGCATATTTCACATAAGATGAAGAGTTGAAAATGTACAAGGTTTATTAGTAAAAAATTATGAGCAATATTAAAAGTATGACATATGTAAGGAAGAGGAGTTCTTTAAAGGAGGTGCATATTTCACATAAGATGAAGAGTTGAAAATGTACAAGGTTTATTAGTAAAAAAATTATGAGCAATATTAAAAGTATGACATATGTAAGGAAGGGGAGTTCTTTAAAGGAGGTGCATATTTCACATAAGATGAAGAGTTGAAAATGTACAAGGTTTATTAGTAAAAAAAACTATGAGCAATATTAAAAATATGACATATGTAAGGAAAGGGAGTTCTTTAAAGGAGGTGCATATTTCACATGCTTGAATGAGTTTTAAACTCATAAAAATTGAGATATTTCATCTCTCCTCTCTCCTCATTTAAGTCTAGTTCCAAAAAGTTAGCTTAACTGACCTAAAAATGGTCAAATATTGACCAAACTGATTTAGAAAATTCTAGAATCAGTTTGTTTGGTTAGGAACTCAATTTTTCCTATAAATAGAAGCCTCCCCCTTGTTGAAAAATATATAGTGTTTATGCATCGTTACTCTACTCCACCTAAGCCAGAAACTGTGAATTCATTTAATAATTCACTAGTTTTTGGAGCTTCCCTCTTTCTTCAATCCCCATTAGTGGCTCCATCAACATACTTAACCAATTGATTGGTTGGGGGCCTCTACCGTGAACAAAGAATCAAGCAAGTTGTAAGGTAATTAGTGAATATTGATCTTTTTATAATTTCTCAATGTTTCTCTCTTCTCAACCCCTCTCAAGCTTGAGAAGTTTAATTGGTATGGTTTTTTTTTAAATGCTATTGAAGTTTGAATAGTAGTGAAGAGTTACATAATTTAATAAATGCTATTGAAGTTAATTTTCATTTATGTTTAAATTCTAATGATTCTTATGTAAATTCTCTCTCTCACTCAAGAAAGGGTCATACTCATGACCCATTCTCAATCCAAATCAAGCTTTTCATAAAGCTTTTCCTTAACCCAAGATTAAGCTATGCTTGAGGCCAAATTAATGGCTTTTTCTTATGCTTTTAGTTTATGTATATTGATGATTCAATCCATTATGGATTAAGGATCCAATTAGAGAATCATTTTAATTATTTCCTTAATGATAAGCTTTATCCCTTAGAAAAATTGAGATTTATCAGTCATAGCAGCGGAGCTATGGCAAAATTTTTATAAAAATTATGCATAAAAAATTTTCATTCAAAGCATAAAAAGAGGACTTCCTACCATATTCTAGGAATCATCATCCTAGATTAATTGAAAGAATGTCTTATAATCATGGAGAAATTAAATTTTAATATTATGCATAAAGGATAAAATTTTATATCAAAAGTGTTATTTTTACCATTTTTATTTTCATGCATAGAAGTATGCATAAAGGAAAATTTTTATATCAAAAGTGTTACTTTTATCATTTTTAATTTTCATGCATAGAAGTATGCATAAAGGAAAAATTTTTATATCAAAAGTGTTACTTTTATCATATTGGATTTCATGCATATAGGTATGCATAAAAGATATTCTTTTTATACTAAAAGTATGATTTTCCTCATAAATGGATTTTATGCTTAACTTAGATGCATAAGAGAAATTCTTTTATTCTAAAAGTATAATTCCCTACCAAATTGAAATCATGCATAAGAAGATGCATAAAAGATTGATTTTAATTTCGAAAGTGTTAGTCTCCTTAAATGGAATTTATGTATAAATAAATGTGTAGAGAAATCTTATATCAAATAAAAGAATTCTCTTTAAAAAAAGAAAAAAAAAGATATGAAATGTGATAAGATGTGATTAGAGGTGTATGAGATGTGATAAGAATTGATAAGATGCGTATGGAAAGTGATAGGATGTGATAAGAGGTGTGATAAGAGGTGATAAGATGCTTATGAAATAAGTTAGGATGTGATAAGATGAATTAAGATGTGTATGGGGGGATGAGGTAAGAAGTGTATGTGATAGGATAAGATGTATATGGGTTGTGATAGGGCGAGAATGGATGTGATGTAAAAGATTAGATGTGAAGGTATATGGGGTTATGTAAATGGGAATGTGAAAATGGATGTATGTATGTGGATGTGTGGATATGGAGATGGGAGTGTGGAAGTATGAACATGAAAATGGATATATGCATGAAGATGTATATGCATAGATGTAAATGTGGATGTAGATGTGGATGTATAGATGTGAATGGAAATGTGGATGTGGATGTATGTGAATGTGGATGTAGATGTGGATGTATAGATGTGAATGTGGAATGTGGATGTGGATGTATGTATGTATGTGGATGTAGATGTGGATGTATAGATGTGAATGGGAATGGGGATGTGGATGTATGTGAATGTGAATGTAGATGTGGATGTATGTGAATGTGAATGTAGATGTGAATGTGGAATGTGGATATATAGATGTGGATGTATGGGAATGTAGATGTGGATGCATGTATGTGAATGTGAATGTAGATGTGAATGTGGAATGTGGATGTATAGATGTGGATGTATGGGAATGTGGATGTGGATGTATGTGAATGTGAATGTAGATGTGGATGTATAGATGTGAATGTGGAATGTGGATGTGGATGTATGTATGTATGTGGATGTAGATGTGGATGTATGGATGTGTATGTATGAATGTGGATATGGGATGTGGATGTATAAATGAGGATGTGAAAATGGAGGTAAGCATGTAGATGTGGATGCATGGATGTGAATGTGGATGTGGATGTGGATGTGGATATGGATGTGTATGTATGAATGTGGATATGGGATGTGGATGTATAAATGAGGATGTGAAAATGGAGATAAGCATGTAGATGTGGATGTATGGATGTGAATGTGGATGTGGATGTGGATGTATGGATGTGGATATGGATGTGAATATATGATATGTGATGTGAAGGAATCTGAAGTGAAGAGATGGAAAAGGAGGTGATTGGATGAGTACACATATACATGGAATGTGGAATAAGTAATGTGGATTAATGAGGGATAATGTGGAAAAATGAGAGTTAATATAGAAACTGTATTTGTAAACTGTTTGTAAATGGCTGTTTTATGTCAAGAATGCTGGGGAAGCATTTTGACCGTCTTGTGATTAAGGTCGTGGAGACCTAACTGATAAAGTTGCAACTGCTGACGGAGAGTCAATGGAGGACGTCTCGCGTAGCAAGGTCGACCGAGGTCTTGACCAGCCTCGGTTCGATTAAAATGGTGAGCTTCCGGTACGGTGGATGAGGGACCAAGGAAGCGGCCTATGAGTGAAGCGCTAGGTCACCTGCGAAGGATCCTAGAGGGTGCTGACCATACGGTGCTCGGGCTCTGGGTCGCCTAGGATACCCACGCGTGCGTCGAGGAAGATATTGGAACAAGGAGTAAGAGTTGTTTTGTGAAACCGGGCATGGATCTGGTTGACTGACCTTGCTGGTCCTCAACGGATGAGTCCATGGCTCTTTTATATGGATCTGTTGGTTGATCTTGCTGATCTTCAACGAGAGTCCATCTTGATAAGTGATTATATTGCCAAGTATTATGGGCTAGGAACTATGGAAACGGCCTCTGTGTGGACAGGTGGTGAGCGTTCTAGTTGCCAATGATGCCATAGATACTCTGATGAAGGAATGATGGGAAATTATGAATCAACTGGATAAATTGGGAGATTGTGATCAGTGGTACTATGGTTTCATTAAAAGATTGTTTTAAAGTTAGCTGATGCTAAGAAAAAGGCAATTTTCATATTGGGTGTGTAAGTGGTGTGGCTAGTTTTATGTTTGCATGAAATTCCGGCTAGGGGGCCTTGGAACTCTTTTCCTTGGTACCCGGGACAAAACCTAACCAAATTCCAAATTGGATCCCATCACTACAGTGGTTGGGCGGTTGGCTAACCCATGGGATTGGATGGGGTTAGGCTGGACTGATGGATCCGTAAACCGAGACCCAATTTTTGTTATTACGATAGATGAAGTAAGTCCTGGATAGTAATTGTTCTATGGATAGGAATCAACGGCTGTGCCTCTTGATGGGGAAAAAAGCGTTGATCCCAATGATCCAAGTGCAAGTTTCTTCCTTGATCCGACTGAGTATCTTTATAGGTGCAGTTGGATCAGCGTGATCAGTAATGATCTTGACTACGTTAGAGTAAAAAATTATCCTGGTGGAATCGCCCGTGCTTTTCGGGTAAGGGAAGTTTTTTTCGGGTTCGGTTTTGGAAAAACCGACGGATTAGTCTCTTGTCTGGATATCCGTGGACGAGGCCCCGAATGTGGGACCCCTGTCCCGTGTGAGAAGTGCTACTTCCGCTGCTAGTACCCGAATCCGTTGCTCGGTGGGAACAGGGGGATCTCACAAGCATGAATGTGCTATATCATGATAGTGCTACACAGAGAAGCACAAATGTGCTACACCACAACAATAGTGCTATAGAGAAAAGCATAAACATGTTATATCATGATAGTGCTAGCAGGAACATGCTATATTATGATAGTGCTACATAAGTACAAACATGCTATATCAGTATTATATCACCATAGTGCAAAAAAAGAACAAACGTGCTATACCACGATAGTTCTACAAAAGCACAAAAGTGATATATCACTATAGTAAAACATGAATGTACGACATGAATGTACGATATCATGATCGTTTTATATATTTTCCATGATGTGCTATCTACCACGATCATGGCACGTATATGTTTTATTAAAGTTTGTTTATTTTGTATGTTTAATTTAAATTTGTATATTTTTTGTGACATTCTTTTCGATGCATATTGCTTATACAAAATTGAAGACATTTCTACTAATGCTTAGGGCTAAGAAAAAAAAATTAGAGTGAGATAACATGGCTATTGCAAGTTTGGTTTTATCGTGCTTTGTAGGCAACAAATACCACTTTAAATGTGATTAAAGTTATGTATGCTGATTTTTTGGAGATGAGGGAGAGAAACAAAGGTAATGCAAAGGGATATAGTAACATACCATTCTTTTTATTTGTCAAGGTACAATGAGGTAGCACAGAAATGACATATGCATCTCAAACGGTTTAGAAAAGAGAAGTATAGTGTTTGCTAAAAGGTACTCTTCATCATCACAAAAATGACATCAAAAGTCTACAAAAGACTAACTATATTATGCATCTCAAAAGGTCTACAAAGACATATACAATGTTGTTTTTGAAAAAAGTACTCTTTATGATCATCCATGTGTCCTCTTCTCCTTCATTTTCTAAACGACGTCCTCTTCTCCTTTGGCATCAACTCATCAAGGAGGATTAGTGACCCCTCTCTACTTACAAGCTGCTGGTCAAATAATGGAATAGAGTATTAGCAAGAGAAGTTGTAGCAATTAAACTTTTCTTACCATAAAAGCCTCAGCCCAATTGACACCTACAATGCACTCATTTTGCATCCAATTGAGGAGAGCACCCATGTTGTGGTGAACGGCATAGTCACAAATATGTGTTGGTGAATGAGGTTACCAAGATTCTACAGAACTTACAAAGTAAGCAAAGAAGAGCCCCAACCATCGCTACTACCAAGATGCGAGATGAATGAGCTATGGCTCCTTGCCTCTTTCTACTACTTCTACTTACTAGGATCCTCATTGGATACAATCCTCCAACCATGCTCACTGATGCCAAGATGCTTGTTCTTACCTCGCTTCTTGCAACCCTACAAGTGTGAGTAGGTGATGTTTCATCGCACCAAGCATCCATTTTTTTTCAAATCGTTTTGCATCTACTACTAAATATTCCATGTGGAGCTGTTCAATAATGTAATAATTCTTCTTGTGAAACTGAGATCTCCTTCCAATGCATCATCACCTCATTTTGAAAAGCTAACCTCAGTAATTGCCTCATCCGGTTCATGACCCCTTTATCAGCATCATTAAGGAGGATCACTCCCCGAGCATCATCAACATTATAAGGAGGTAGATTAGAAGCACGCAACATATGAGATGTAAAAGCTGTGCACACTTGGGTTTCCTCACAAAAGGATGGGGGGATGGTTACTTTCGGAGTAGATGTGACACTTTCTTGTGGGGTAGATGGGATACTCATTTGTAGGGTTGATGCCACAATCACCACCATTGCCACCATGCGCACTACTTCTACTCTAACAAGGCTGACCATGTCTCAAGATGCTGGATGCATCACTGTAATGTGATGCCCTTAAATCTTGGATCATCAAGAGCGACTAACAGAGTGGCCTCCAAATGTAATGACTTATTTCTCTCGCGAGAGATTCACAAGAATGTCTTACAATTCTTCATCAATGAGATGATCTTGCAAGACAAACCTCCTATACCGGAATTTGTTAGTGGTGTGGCCATAGAAAGAAGGCACATGCACACTTAGTGTGGATGCATTCGGCTCCTTAATGTTTAGGGTGTGACTAATACATTAGGGTTTGCTACTTTGTGTGTGTCTCCTCTCCCTCTACCTATTTTTCATCACCTTCTGGCTCTTTGTTGGTGACCTAAAGCCTATCCAATGCCCAAATTAAGAGTATGACACTCTCTTTTGGGGTCCCCCTAAGGGTTGGACCCCATCTACATGCAATCTTGCTTCTACAAATGCATGGTATCTAGTTGCAAACCCAACACTCTGACATCATTCCAGAGAGGGAGACTCATAGTACGGACTGGCACTACCTCATGTGCAAGACAATGCACACCTAACCTTGTATGTGTAGAGTGGAACATTGGTTGACTCATCGTCCTGAAACAACTGGGATTACATGGGACCAATTTTAACCTCAAGGTCTTGCACCTTCTTGTTCAAATACTTCCATGTGGTATCCAAATGCGGGATGCACGTGACGTCCCCTTCTACTTCACTTGATGGAAGATGCATAGCCACTAAATAGTCTGTCATAATAAAGCCGAATAGGCTTCGAAGAAGTCTGTGTCAAGCCATACCATTCATGAGTCCCTCCATCTTGAAACTTTGTGAGAAACTATCTTTATCTTTGGCTTGAGCCATGCTTGAAGCACTGCGAAAGGATATGTTCTGGAACCATCACTTCTGCTTCATCAACTATGTCTAGTTCTGCTTTATCTTTAACTTACAAAGGGATTGGACCTACATATGGCTTTAGCCAATTGACTTGGAACACATTGTGCATAGTCCAGCTTCGAGGTAGCTTCAATTGCACTGACACCTCCTTGAGCTTTCTTTGGACAAGAAAATGACTGAAGCTCTTGAACGATAACTTTGGGCATCACTTTCCCACCTACTTCCACTCTTTACTTCATAATCCGAAGATAAACCCAATCTCCTTTTGAGAACTTCATATCCCTTTGGTCTTTATTAACCTGTTGAGTGTAGGCCTCCTACGCTTTAACCAACCTATTTTTAACTAATTCCAAAATCTCCTGCAAAACGGTGAAGACGAGGTTCTGGTCAATAGCAACTAGAATGGTGTTCCAAACATTGCTTCATATAGAGTCCTGCCAATAGTTAGAGAAAATAAATAATTCAAAACTGCTTGAACTAAAGGCAAATATGATTCCCACTTACTTTGCTGATTGTGGACATAACACTTCAGCACAACAAAGGCCAACTGGTTCTAGAATTTTGTCTAGTCATCAGTCTATGGGTGAAATGCATTGGAAAAATTCAGTTTAGTATCAAAATTATCAAACAATGCCCTCTAGAAATGATTGGTAAACTTGGCATCTCGGTATGAAACTATGGTCCTAGGAATCCTGCCAATCAAGTATCAATGCCGAATCAACAAATGGGAAGCATCTTCGGGGCGGTCACATTGGCCTTGCATGGAATAAGCATAACAAATTTAGTAAATCCATCAACAATAGTTAAGCACTGCCTATTATGCTTACTTGGACTGGGAAGCAGATTTGTCATAAAATCCATTGATATATCATAGAAAAGTCCTTTGGAATGGATAAAGAATGTAGCAACCATATCTTATTCCCACAAGAAGCTTTCACTTTCTGACAATTATCACAGTGTTGCACATGAGTGAACACATCTCACCTCATTCTTGGCCAAAAATATTACCTTTCTATCTTCTCCAGAGTCAAATTCATGCTGTAAGATTCCTCCCCAGCCCCTCAAGATGTCCAGTTTCTACCCCTGTAATCAATCCCCTTTTTCAGAATAATAACAGATCTTGTTTCTATCTGTTTTGGCCTAGAGAGAGGTAATTCAATTTTAAGATATCTTTGGATGGAAAAATATCCCTTCTTATTAAAATAAATTCCCCCGAAACAGAAGTTCAAAAAGAAATTCCTAAGGTGCATTAGAAATAAATTATAATGTGCACAAAATACCTTAGCCTAAGGGTCCATATTTTTTTTAAATTTTGGATTAAGGTTCCTATGGACCAATAAGATTAATCCAAAATTAGGGAGGAGATAAATTAAAGAATAAAAAAAACACCCCAAAAATGAGCAAATGCTCACATAAGATGAAGAGTGGACTAAGGACCAAAGAAAACAATTAAAAAAATTAAATTTTGACATCTTAGAGTGGGGATCTTCCCTCATGAAGGAGGCACCTTTTTTCTCATCATTACCCCCAATTTTAAATCAATAAAATGAGATATTTCATCTCTCCTCTGTCCTATTTCAAAACTAGATCCAAAAAGTGAGCTGAACTGACCCAAAAATGGTAAAAAATTGACCAAACTGATCTGGAAAATTCTAGAATCAATTTGCTTGGTTAGAGGCTCACTTTTTCCTATAAATAGAAGCCTCCCCCTTTGTAAAAGCTTAATGGTGTTTTATGCACTATTACTCTACTCCTGTAATAACTTAATTATTTTTTGCCTAATCCTCTCCAAAGTGAATTGGTGGCCACTCTTGCTTCAAGCAAAAGTAAGGAGAGCTTACAAGCTCTATGTCAGCTAATTTTCTTACTTATTTACAGTTTTTAAATCTATGGTTTTCTTGATTTTTATGTTTTACCGTTGATTGAATTAAATTCAAATGCTATGCCTTGATTAAAAGGCCACCCCCTTCTCTTCTTTACATTCTAGCCTTTCTTAATCCTAGTTCTTCATCCTAGAAAGATTAACTAAGAGATTAATTAAACTCTTCTTATTGTTTACTCTCTTGAATTTAGAAAATTGTGTAGATTAGAGTTCTATGAATCTAATTTGGGTTAATTTAAGTTAAAAATAGAATGATAAAAATGAGAAATGGTCAGCCATACAAAGGAGGTTATGGCAAAATTTTTCAAAATTTTATGGAAAAGAAAGTTTATTTTTATGTTATTCCAAAAGAGTAATTGCCACCATTTTTGCATCTAAAAGAAATATTCTAATTACTCCATGTACATATTCACCTATGAATGTGCATGGATATCACTGATATTAATTATTAAATTTGACTTTTATGCATAGAAAGATGCATAAAAGATTTTTTTTATTATAAAAGTGTTATTCTCATTAAATTTAATTTTTATGCATAGAAAGATGCACAAATGAATTTTTTTATTATAAAAGTGTTATTCTCATTAAATTTGATTTTTATGCATAGAAAGATGCATAAAGGAATTTTTTTAATTATAAAAGTGTTATTCTCATTAAATTTGATTTTTATGCATAGAAAGATGCATAAGGAAATTTGTTTTTTATTATAAAAGTGTTATTCTCATTAAATTTGATTTTTATGCATAGACAGATGCATAAAGGAAGTTTTTTTATTATAAAAGTGTTATTCTCATTAAATTTGATTTTTATGCATAGAAAGATGCATAAAGGAAATTTTTTAATTATAAAAGTGTTATTCTCATTAAATTTGATTTTTATGCATAGAAAGATGCATAAGGAAATTTATTTTTTATTATAAAAGTGTTATTCTCATTAAATTTGATTTTTATGCATAGACAGATGCATAAAGGAATTCATATTGGAATTAATGATTATTTTATTTAAATTTAAAGATAAATTTTAGATAAATTTATTTTATCTATGAGAAATATTTAAATGTTAAAAGAGGAATTCCTACGACATTTGGAATTCCATCATTTAGATGGGAAAAGAGAAATTCCTAGCATATTGGAATTAATGAGTATTTTAATTAAATTCATAGATAAAATTTAGACAAATTTATTTTATCTATGAGAAATATTTAAATGATAAAAGAGTAATTCCTATGACATTTGAAATTCCATCATTTAGATGGGAAAAGAGAAATTTCTATCATATTGAAATAATGGATATTTTATTTTAGATAAAATTACTTTATGAGAAATATTTGATGATAAAATAGGAATTCCCATGACATTGGAATGCAAATAATTAAATGCAAAAAGAGGAATTTCCATGGTATTTGAGATCCAAGAAATTAAATGGAAAGAATAGAAAATTTTAGTATAATTCAGTTTATGATTATTTATCAAAAGTGAAAATATGGGTAGAATTGATTTCTGTAAATCTCATGAATTCTTTTATTTAAAAGAGGAATATTGAATATAATTCAATTGAGGAATTGAGAAGGAATATGGAAATAGTCGTCGAGAAAAAGAACCTTTAATTAGGCCAAGCAATTGGCAAAAATTTAGAAAAAGTCCCACTATTGGTATCAAACTAGAAAAAGCTATTAAATGGGAATAGCATGTGAATGGATGTGATAAGATGAAAATGGAATGTGATAAGATGTAAATGGGATGCGATAAGATGTGTATGGGATGTGATAGGATGTGTATGGGATGTGATAGGATGTGATAAAATGTAAATGGGGTGCGATAAGATGTGAATGGATGTGATAAGATGTAAATGGGATGCGATATATGTGAATGGATGTGATAAGATGAAAATAGGATGTGATAAGATGTGATGCAATGGAAATGGATGTGGATGTGAATGATGAGATGAGAATGAGATGAGAGGATATGTGAAAGGGTGAGTTGACATGGATGTGTATGTGAAATAAGGGATATGCATGTGTATGTGAAAGAATGGATGTGGATGTGAATGTGATGTGATGTAAATTAATGTGGATGTGTATGTAAAAGAGTGGATGTGTATGTAAAAGAATGGATGTGGATGTATTTGTGAAAGAATGGATGTGGATGTGTTTGTAAAAGAATGGATGTGGATGTGTATGTGAAGAACGGATGTGGATGTGTATTTGAAAGAAGGGATATGCATGTGTATGTGAAAGAATGGATGTGGATGTAAATGTGAAAGAATGTGATGTGATGTAAATGAATGTGGATGTGTATGTGAAAGAATGGATGTGGATGTGTTTGTGAAAGAATGGATGTGGATGTGTATGTGAAAGAATGGATGTGGATGTGTTTGTAAGAGAATGGATGTGGATGTGTATGTGAAGAATGGATGTGGATGTGTTGTGAAAGAATTGATGTGGATGTGTTTGTGAATGAATGGATGTAGATGAATGGATGCGGATGAGAATGAGATGTGATGTGATGTAAGGGAATGTGGATGTGAATGTGATGTAGATGTGGATAAGATGTGGTGTGATGTAAAGAGATGTGATGTGATGTGAAATATATATGGATGTGAAGTGATAGATGTGAATGTATGGATAGATGTGGGTAGTCATACATGTGAATGATTGGATGGATGTGGGTAGTCATACATGTAAATGATTGGATGGATGTGGATGAATGAGATCAGATGCGTATTAATGAGACATGATGTGGATGTGATGTAATGTGGATGGGATGAATGAAATATGATGTGGATAGATGTGATGTGATGTAATGGATGTGAATGGATACATGGGATGTGATGTGAATGAATGAGATGTAATGTCATGTGAATCACGATGTGAATGGATGTGATGTGATGAGATGTGATGTAAATTGGGATAGATGTGAATGGATTATATGTGATGTGAATGAATGTGATGTGATGTAATGTGAAACGGGATAGATGTGAATGGATGATATGTGATGTGAATGAATGTGATGTGATGTAATGTGAAACGGGATAGATGTGAATGAATGAGATGTGATGGGATGTGAATCGGGATAGATGTGAATGAATGAGATGTGAGGTGAAATGGATGTGATGTGGATCAGGGTAGATATGAATGGATGAGATGTGAATGAATGTGATGTGATGAGATGTGGATATGGGTAGATGCGAGTGGATGAGGATAAATGAGGAAAGATGTGATGAGATGGAAAATGATGTGATTGGATGAGAATGGGTATACATATGAATTGGATGTGGATTAAGTAATGTGGATTGATGTGGGACAATGTGGAAAGACGAGAGTTTGTTAGAAACTGTATTTATGACCTGTTTTTAAATGACTATTTTATGTCAATAATGCTGGGAAAGCATTTTGACCGTCTTGTGAATGAGGTCATTGGAGACCTAACTGATAAAGTTACAACAGCTGACGGAGAGTCAACGGAGGATGTCTCGCGTAGCAAGGTCGGCCGAGGTCTTGACCAGCCTTGGTTCGATTTAAATGGTAAGCTTCCGGTACGGTGGATGAGGGACCAAGGAAGCGGCCTATGAGTGAAGCGCTAGGTGACCTGTGAAGGATCCTAGAGGGTGCTAACCATACAATGCTTGGGCTCTGGGTCGCAGAAGATACCCACACGTACGTCTTGGAAGATATTGGAACAGGGAGTAAGAGTTGTTTTCTGAAATTGGGGATGGATCTGGTTGATTGACCGTGCTGGTCCTCAAAACGAATGAGTCCATGACTCTTTTATATAGATCTATTGGTTGATCTTGTTGATCTTCAATAGAGATTCCATCTTGATTTTTATAAGTGAATATATTGTCGGGTACTATGTGCTAGGAACTATCGAAAAGGCTCGTGAGGGATAGGTGGTGAGCGTTCTGGTTTCCTAGGTACACTGTTGCATTTTTTTTTGAGCACATCGTGTTTCCGTCATTCATGCATCCCGCTCGACACTCTCACTTGGTCTTGGCATGGGGGGGTGAATTATGCAGGCAATACAAGCTTTCACGAGCGGCCATAGCATGGGACACCGGGCTTCGCCCATTTAAAATTAAAAAGCCTTAAACCTTAGTGGCTAGGCTTGGCCCACTTTAATTATTAAAGGAATCGAACCGCCGCCATGCAAGCACTGAAGCAAATCGTCGCCAACACGCCAACCCACATGATCACTTGAAGAGAGAGAGTGTAACCATTTCGAGTCGCCGACCGTTGTGCTGCGAGCAAAGAATTAAATTGTTGAGTTTGTTTGAAGTGTGGTGAAGAGGGGACTGGATTTCCCAAAGTTTTATGGTGTGGATGGTGCTGTGTATGTTTTTGCTGGATGATCATTTGTCTATCGTGGTTTTGAGCTATCTTTCTGGTGAACTGTGAGAAGTGTTCCAGCCGGTGGATGGTGAACTGTGAGAAGTGTTCTAGCCAATGGCTAGTGGTGCCCCCGTTCGTGTTAGTATTTTCAAAGTTTGGGAGGTGAAGGGCTATAGAGGCATGGTCTTTTTTCTTGTTTTCATCTCACATGCTTTCTAGTGCCCCCATTGAGGATAGCTCAGGTATTTTTCTCAGTTTACAAGGGTGTATGCCCTAGGAGTTGAGGGTTTTAGGGAAGGTGTTTTTCTTGGGATTTGAGGTGAATTTTGGGGATTAAAATGATGTCGTATCCAGAGTTTTTTGGTGGTCCTAATGAAGATGTAGCAGATTTTCTTGAAAGAATGGAGGTTGCATGCATAAGCAACCACATCAATGAGTCGGTACAGGTGTTGCGGCTACTCAGCATCTGCTTGAAGGGGGATGCAAGGATTTGGTACAGAGCTTATGAGGAGTCATTGAAGAATGCTGAGCCACGCACTCCAATGACTGAAGATGGATTGAAGACTGCACTTTTGAACAGGTTTAAGAAGATTGAGGATCCAGACAGAGTTTGGCATGAAGTGCAGGGGTTGATATAGGGCCAATTGGAGCCAATTGATGATTATGTGAAGAAATTCTCTTTGTTGTGGGAGATCTTGTGCAGGGCTTTGGGGGAGGATCAAGTACCTCCGGGGACATGATGAAGAAGGATCGTTTTATTGCAGGATTGAAGGGAGGCATTCGCTGGAAGGTTGAATTAAAGAAGCCCAGATCTTATGAGGATGCTGTGGAGATTGCCAAATCAAAGGATTGGAAATTGCAACGGATGAACCAGCTGGGGATGGTTCTAGTGGCAGTGAGGCCTGAAATGAGAAGGGTAGAAGCGGTACCGATGAGAACCAT
The DNA here is from genome assembly GCF_041138505.1 of Cibotium barometz. Lineage (NCBI taxonomy): Eukaryota > Viridiplantae > Streptophyta > Polypodiopsida > Cyatheales > Cibotiaceae > Cibotium > Cibotium barometz. The sequence continues at coordinate 10,753,553 of NC_141086.1, read as the reverse complement.
GCTGGAAAGAGTGCAACCGACAGAAGCTCAGGTGAATAATGTCACACCTCAGGGAACAAAGGTAGCACCCACAGCTATTACAGCTTCTGATGAAGGGCTTCAACAGGACATGAGGCAAATGGTGGATTGTATGAAGAATCTGAGTTTGAAGATGATGGAGAACATAGGTGGTGGACGTGGCCGAGGCAGAGATTATAATCAGGAAGGGGTTGAAGGTCAAACAAGCTATGGAAGTGGCCGTGGTTTTGGCAGGGGTAGACGGTTCATTCCTACATGTTGGAATTGTGGTGAACTTGGACATCTAAGTACAGATTGTGATAAGCCTCAGCGAATGGGAGGTGATATGTATCCCTTACCCTCTCAGATTCCCAATAGGGCAAATGATTATGGAATTGAAATTAGAGGTGAAGCAGGGACCAGTGGGTTGACAAATGAGGAGAAGGGTAAAACTAAGGTGATAGATGTGGTCACCCTTGAGAAGACGAAGGAGACAGAAGCTGATGTGATGCCTTTGGGGAAACGGACGCCACAGGAAAGGGAAAGCAGGAATGCTGGAAGGCCTAGCAAGAAGAAAGGTAAAATGAAGGAAGGAGGGGATGTAAAGGTCAAGCAGAAGCAAAAGTCTCGTAGGAAGTTTCAGGTGACTGATTTTCCACTAGGGGTTGGGCAGGATAGCTACAATTTGCAAGAGGACATGGCTGGAAGGAAAGCTAATATTACTTTTGGGAAATTGATAGAGTTAGCTCCCAAATTGAAGCGTGAGTGGAAAAGACTTGTGAATCCGAGAGAGAAGGAGCCTGCCAGAGGGATAGTGACTATTTTATCTGTTGAGGAGTTGCCTGATATATGTCCTGTAGTGAATGTATGGTACAAAGGGAAGAATCTGGGAGAGGCATACATAGATGGTGGTGCACAAATTTGTGTAATCACACTAGCAACTGTGGAGAGGCTTGGTCTTAACATTACTAAAGCGTCTGGTTTCCGTATTCGATTGGCCAATCACACTAGCAACTGTGGAGAGGCTTGGTCTTAACATTACTAAAGCGTCTGGTTTCCGTATTCGGTTGGCCAATCACACTAGCAACTGTGGAGAGGTAGCAACTGTGGAGAGGCTTGGTCTTAACATTACTAAAGCGTCTGGTTTCCGTATTCGGTTGGCCAATCACCAGAAGGTCAAATGCTTAGGTATGATCAAGGAGTTAGAACTGCAAGCTTTTGATGTAAAGGTGCTTGTGGATTGTCATGTTATGCCGGCAAGAATGGGTGCATTCCCCATCATTTTGGGAAGACCATGGCTAAGAGCGGTGAAGGCTGTTCAAGATTGGAGGAAAGGGGCCATTACTCTGTATGACAGGAGAGGGGATAAAAAGTAGTTTAATATGGATAATCAAAAGCCTGTTGTTGATGATGAAAGGGAAAGTGAAGCTGATTCGAGTGTTGATGATACGACTAGTAGCACTACTACTAGTGAGGGAACAGAAGACACTTCATCCAGTGAGGAGGATGCAGACATGGATGCCCTAGTTATTGATGAGGAAGTGCTTGGTGATAAGGTTGCCCAACAAGAAGAGGCCATACAGGAAGAATGCGAGGAGGTACAAGTGAATTATGTACAAAGGTATGCATGTGATGTGAAAGAGTATGCTTTAAAGCCTTTGGATGATGTACCGTTGTGGGATGAATGGGATATAGAAAGTCTGCAGGATGATGAACCTGAATTGGAATTGGATGACCAGATGTGCATTAATGTTAAGAAAGCCACAAGCAGAATTGACGCTATGAAGGAGGAGCAACACCAGCAGACTATGAATGGTGTTGATGCTATGGATGAGATTATGGATGCTATGATAGATGAATTTCTTATTAGCCTTGATAAAGACGACCATACAGGAACTGAGGTGGATGCTTTGGTAATGGTGCCTTTTGAAGAGGAATTTGTTTTGCCTGTAGTGGTTGGCTTTGATGGTGATGTTTCTCTTGTTGATGGACAAGAGAGTGTTATAGCACAGCAGGTTTTTCTTGATGAAGCTTTCATCAGTTATTATCCTCAGTAGGAATTGCTTCAGTGATTTTGGAATTGAGATGAGGCAGGATGGTACGTATGTGAAGAGCTTTGTTTCAAGAAGTTCTTATGTTATGTTGTGGGATGTGGGATGGCAAACTACGCTTGGGGAAGATGACAGTGTTTCTCTGATCACATGGAATAGAGATGTTTTGGTTACATTGTATGATGCTCAAAGGATTGACGGAGGGAAACATGGTCATATGCTTTTTGTTGCTGATCATAAATGATTCAGCAGGCTAGGGGTTGGGCAAAGTATGTCAGGTAAAAATCTGAGATGTGTTTTGAGCTTGTGTACATATGGGATGCATGGTATGCAAATAAACTTTGCCCTGAATGCCCTGGCAAATGTACAGACTCAATGGCTTAGCAGTGAGCTAGTACACGCTTGTTTTTTTTGGGAGCAGGTGCTTGAGATTTGGAAGTATTTTTATTGCAGCAGTATGGTGTGCGGGTGGTTGCCAAATGCAGGGCACCGACCGATTCGAATCAGATGGTGGTAACGTGAGGTGGCCGCCTTTGAAAGCAGAGAGTCGAGGACTGAGGGACAGCTGCGAGGGTTGCTGGTAGCATGTCATTTGATGAAATGGGACCTTCTAAGCATAGTGGCCATCCTTGAGGCTTTAAAGAAAAAGAAAAAAAAGAATAAATAATATTAACGTGGCCAGCAATGAAGGAGTCCACTTGGAGGCTTGTTCAACGGCCAGCACATTTGCCAGCGCAGTCGCTTGGAAGGTTGGTGAAGAGGTGAACAGCGTAGGAGAGACGTGGCGAGTGGGTTTTTTTGGTGAAAAGGGTGCCGCCTTGTACCAGGAGAGGCTTCTTTGACCAGCGTGGGAGAGTTGGGGCTGACGGCCGAGAAGCGTTCGGTGCAGAGAACAGATGAGAGCTGGGCTGCTGGCGAGCAGAGAGGGATAGGCGACTTCTGGGGGAGCCGCCTTGGTGAAGAGAAGGGTTGGGTATGCAGCGAAGCAAAGAGGGTGCTGGCTGCAGCGAAAGAGAGAAGCTGTCTGGCGTGGAGTGTGAAGTCTGCTGTGAAGGTAATCGCCTCTGAGGAGGGTTGCGCGTATGGCTGGCGTTGACTGAGAGGCTAGTTGGGTTTTGTTGTTGGGTTGGCGACAAAGATAGGGGGGTCGTCGGTGGTAGCGACCAGAGAGAGTGGCCTTTTTTTGTTTGTGTGGTTGGCACAGCGACTGGAAGAGTGGCTGCTGGCGATGGAATGTGAGCCGCCTTTGGTAGTGGGCAAGCTTGGGGATTTTTTTTCTTGGTGTGGCTGGGCTGCTGGAGTGAACGAAAGTGTAGAGCCAGGCAACCAAGTTTGGGTGTTGGCTGCAGTGCAAGCGACAGAGAGAAGGCCTTGGTTAAGGTGGTCGCCTACGACACTTGGCATGCAGCAGCTGGACAAAGAGTCGACGGGCTGCATTGTTTGACCTCACACATCGTCGAGGAAGGGCATGTGATGAATTACTTTAGCACTACACTCAAAGGTGAGGCCTCAAATTGGTTTGCCAAGCAACAACCAAGCTCCATCCCAAACTTTGCCGATTTTGAGCAAAAATTCTTGGGCTGAATTTTGCAAACCTCCAAACTTCTTCGCATTTTTGAGCAATTACGCTCATTCAAGCAAAATCACCCGCATGAGACCGTGGAACAAGCGGCCATGAGGTTTAGGAACTTTGTTTATCATTACACTCTTGTTTTTAACATCGACCCACTCACCAGCATGGACTCGTTTCTACGAGGCATACACCCTAGCATCCAAATTTTGGTTAGAGCTTAAGCCCCAAATGACTTGAATACGGCCATCACTTTTATGAAAATATCAATTCTTATTCTCTAGCTCATCAAGCCTAGAGTTTAGATTTGAAACAAGAGATTATCATTGGGAAACATCCTTTTTCTAAGGATCTAGCCATAAAGATGACTAATCTTTTTAAGGGAGATTTTCTTAAGGAAAACATTATAATTGTAAGGTCCCTCCCAAGCCATGTATGTATGTGTCTTTTTTAATATAGATTTCAATAAGGAAAGAGAGTGTAATTAGAGAAGAGTGAGACAACAAGGCTAGAAACATTAGGAAAGTGTTAGAATAAAAATATTAGCTCCAAAAATCCTAAAAGAAATAAGAACATAAGAATAGTCCTATTAAGAGATAAGTATCCCCAAAAAAAGAATTTCAAATTTAGGTGATAAGAGGTCATATTTAGAGTACTTTTACACATTTAGAGTCCATGCATACTAAAAATGTGAAAAAACAACGCGTTTCTAAAGATGGTGCGTTTGTGGCTATATGCAGACGTTTTTGCCTATTCTACCAGCATTGGCTTATAGACCAGATGCCTTCCGGTTCTTTTGACTAGTTATATGACCATATTCTCAGTTTTCATTAGAGAGTTATGGCCGAAACACATTGCTGTTTCTGTCAGGGTCTCTACGCAGCAAGTAGCCTCAAGGTAATCCTAGAGTTTGATATGTATATATCCCTTCATTCTTATCCAATATCTTAGAAAGGAAGCTTAGATTGCTATGGTCTTTCGAAGGAAGAGACCCAAAACTCCATAGCTTTTCTTCTAGAGAAAGAATAGTATGCCGTAGTCCTGTAAGAGAAGGCTATTTTGCCATAGACCTTAGAAAGAGAGAAGAGTCACAGTACGAGTAAGAAGAGATAAATCTTGGGGATGATTGGATGATTTCAATCGTAAGGCAAGGTATTAGAAGACTCTATTCTCATATGTCAAGTTCTAAAAGCTCTTGTTAACGAGCAAAGGCAACGATAAACGACAAATTTCTATAAGGTATATACATATTTTGTTTTTCAATTATATATCATTCTTAGGGGTTGAGGTATGGCCCCGGCTTCTCTATTAATTGTTAATAGTGATCTATTTGATTGATTTACTATTTAAAGTTTGTATTCTTTTAAACAACAGCATATGCCTTAATAAAGAATGTCTTATCTCGCAATCTCAAGTTGAAATGCAAAAATCTTTGTGAAAAGGATTGTTTTCTTAAGAAGGTCACATGGATTCTAGTCCTATGGTTTAGTTGAGTAAATGGATTGTTATCTTGGTTAAATTAAGCTACAGGTACAACTTCTCCCTGCCTTGATGTTACCCCGTTCTTGTGCTTGTGTAGCCGGACGACGGAGACGTTAGTAAGGCTCGGAGTTGGTCCATGGTATCCCTCATACCATTGGGAGAATGAGGTTTGCCGATTGAGGCGAGTGATTGTGATGTTGCCTAGTTCTGAGGGCCCAGGCTAGTGCGGTGAATTAGCCCATCCTAGTGTGCAGACATCCCTCTGAGGGGCGGGAGGATCGAGCGATGGAGCCTGAGAGGGCGACAGGCCGGCTTGAGTCCTCGCCAGCCGGCCGACGATGAGGTGTATGGTCTCGTAGGGTTTTGCCCAGCATGTAGAGGCTGGAAGGCCGAATTCTAGATCATCGGCGGTATAAAGGAAAAGAATAAGAGAGCCCATTTGGCTTGTATGAATTTGATTCATGTTTAAACTTTGTTTTTATAAATCTTGTCTTTGGTATGATTGTATTGTAGAAAAAGGCTGTTTTAACAAACCTTGTAAAAAGGGCCTTAATTAAGGAACATGTTTATTTATGTCAAACAGTGTGGTAGGATTAATTAGAAAACAAATTGACGTGTGAGTAGGGTGGAAAGTGGGAGGATGGAATGCCCCGACGGCACCATCCTACGGACAGGTGGACCCGATTAGTCGGGTAGCTTATCAACAGATTAAGTGAAAGCCCTACGCTAGATAAATAGGTTCTTGGGTAATTCTATTCTAGAAGATTAGGTCAGCGGGCGGCTGTGCCTTGCATGGATGAGGAAAAAAGCATTGCCTCTAGAGATCAAGTCTAGTAGTTGCCCAATTTATGATAAATTACCCTATGGGTGATTTGACCTTTAGAAGATCACGCTTTCCCTGTGGGATAGGACTAGGTCTTACCTATGAATCGTATCCTTAAATCTCTACATGGTCAAGGTGTCGATAAATAGGAAATTTTCTCCAAGTTAAGACTTAGTGGACTATCTTAAGTGTTTCTCCTATTTTAGAAGGGGGAAACCTTACAATAATTAAGCATAAAGATTAACTTAATTCTAATTAGACATTAACAATCTTTGGGAAAGCTTGATTTGAATAAAAACCATCACTTTGAAAGCTTCTCAAGCTTGAGAGGGGTTGAGAAGAAGAAAGTCATTGAGATAATTGAAAAAAAAGCATAAAAATTAGTCTTATCTCTAAGTTTGGCTTGATTAAGTAATTAGCCTTGAAGCCCCCAAGCAATCCTTTGGCCACCAAGAGAAGAACAGCAATCTTCAAGAGTTGTTGGAGAGAGAGAGAGAAGCTCCAAGCTCCCAAGAGAAAAGAAAAATTAAGGAATATTAGGAATATACTTATTTTAAGGATAATACTGGCATGGTATAGCTCAAAGATGAAGATACAAAGGAATGAGGGTCTATTTATAGGTGAGGGAGGCCACTAACCAAGTCCAATTGGGTTCTAGAGCTTTCTGGCTTCAGTTTGACCCAATTTGGACAAGATTTGGATCAATTTGGCTCCCTTTTTTATCTAGTTTGCTCTAGGAGAGAGGAGAGATAAAAATATCACATTTTTTGAATTAAAAAACCCAAGCACTCATGTAGAAAAAGGCGCCTACCTCAAGAGTCTCCCTCTCCTTACCAAGGTGTTAGTAGATATGCATCATTTCTCTAAAATATTTTATTTTTTTAGTAATATACCTTAGTTTTTAACTAATAAACCTTGTACTCAATCAACTCTTCATCTTATGTGAGCATTTACTCATTTTTGGGTATTTTCTTCTATTCTTTGCATTAATCTCATCCCAACACTTGGATTAATCACCCATTGGAACCTTAATTGGACCATAATCTATTTTTTTTTGAAATGTAGACCCTTAGGCTAAGGCCTCTTATACCATTTTCAATTAATTTCTAATACACATTGGAAAGTTTATTTTGAACTTCTGATTCAGGGGAATCCATTTTAGACATTAGGAGAATTTTTGTATCCAAAGATATCTCAATTTTGAATTATCTCTCTCTAGATATTATCTCTCTCTAGGCCAAAATAGGGTAAAACAAGATCTTTTTTCTATTTCAGAGAGGGGATGATTACAACAAGAACATAAGGGAAGGTTCTTACACCTTTACATCTCAAAAGCGGGAGGGAGGAATCTTACACTTAGTGGTGCCCCATCCTCCTCCCAGGTGATGGATGCACGCGAGAGAGTCTGGAGACACACGAGAGAGGTGGTTCCCCCCTCTCTTTGGTCTTTCTTATTGACCCCTTCCACTGTAGAGGAGCTGGCACAGGCAGTGAAGGCATTACCCAGGGGCAAATGCCCAGGGGTGGATGGGCTTCTTGCTTCTTTCTTTCTTTTCCATTGGGACCTCATGGAAGTTGTCCTTCATGCTACCTTCAATGAGATTAGGCTCACAGGTGCCATGCCAGAGAGGCTCATAGAGGGCTTGATACATTTGATTCCCAAGGAGGGTGGTGATAGATTGTAGATTCGGCAGTGGAGACCCATCACCCTTCTAGGGACTGCCTATAAGATTTTGCCCAAGGCCATCAGCAAATCAGGCGACTTCAGCCTTCCCTCCCAAACTTGATCCATGATGCTGACTGGTTTTGTTTAGGATCAGAGTATTGTGGACAATATCTTTACCTTTTGGGATGCGACAACAGGACCTCATTGTGCTTCTCCTTGACTTTGAGAAAGCTTATAATAGGGTGGATTGGAGGTTTCTAGAGGACACAATGAGCCAGATGGGATTCCCCATGGAGTGGATTCATGGAGTCTCAGGACTCAGGGGGCCCAAGGCGACAGATTCTCCCTTTCCCACTCGGTTCGATAGGGTTGTCCTCTAGCATTGTCCTCCTCTGGCACCGTACCTCTTTCTATTTGTCACACCGAGGCCGTGAGTAGTTTTATCACTACCCAAGAGATCGCACTTCGGGGATTGCACCTTCCCCTCCGCACACAGGAGGAGCTGCTGGACTTAGAGTTTACATACAACATAGTAGCCTACCTTGCTGGAGAGGTTGGGAATCTCCAAAGATTTTCAGAGGTGATAGAGATTTTCTACCTTGCATCAGGAGCACAAATTAATTGGCACAAGTTGTGTGGTTTTTGGGTAGGCTCAGCACCTACCCTGACTTGGTGACCATTTGAGGCTTTCTAGTGGATCTCGAGGGGCACTCCACTCTGATACCTTGGCTGCCATGTTCATTCCGCTTCTTTTGAGTATTCGGAAGAAGCTTCTATACTAGAGCTCAGTAAGGCTATCCATAGAAGGCAAAGTGGTGGTGGCGAACCAAGTACTGCTTGCCACCATGTGGTACATCACCTCATGCTGGGCCTTTTCTCGAGCTTGTATTGGCCAGGCACAGCGTTTGATCCAGAACTTCTTGTGGGATGGAAGTGATGGGAGGCCAGCCAGGGCCAAGGTGGCATGGAGAGTGATCATTCAGCCATGTAGCAGAGGGGGGATAGGTCTCATTGATACAGATATTCAGAGTTGTGCCCTCTTGGGCAAGTTGATTATTAGAGAACTTGTTAAAACCCTAAGATCTCTCTTGATAATTGTCACGCATAAACCATGCATAAACTCATCCACCCAGCCACCCCCGAGCCTAAGGGATACACATATGAATTACAATGAAGTACCTCATACCTTAACCATGATGTCCCATACCATGAAGAGGTATGACTCCAATCTGGCAGCATGTAGCTGCAGTATGAAATGGCATGAGAGTAGATACAATCCTCTACACACAAGAGAACATAACATAACCTAGCCTTCCTTTAGTGTGCACCATGCCCCTATTATATGGGAGGGCTCTCAAGTGACTCTTGACTCTCCATTTCCCATGTGTGACCCTTGGATGCCTGACCCTAACCTCAACCCTTAAGGTTAGCCCTAACCCATGCTCCACTAGACCTTATTCCCATGCTCCCATGCTCACAAGCCTACTAATGTGGGTTAGCCTCCTAGTATATGCACATATAATGTGCACATAACAGGACTCCAACCCAGTGGTGGTGAGCCTTAGAAGGATTTTCTCTTGGCCCGGATTTCAACTTGCACTCTGAGCCTTGGAGGCCCCCGCATAGTACTAGATGGATCTTCACAGAGATGCAAGCTCGTGGTTTGTGCTACCTTTGAGGATAGATTCACAGCCAATCTACTTCGTGCTTGGGATCATCTTAGGCCAGCAGTCCTCAGACATATTATTCCAGTGGCCTCAAAGGAGCATCTTCGGCAACCTTTGATCTGGAATGCCTTGATCCGTTTACCTAGTGGCCACATGCTAGGGGCTCGACCGCACATAACCTGGGGCACCTTGAGCATGGGACCAACCAAGTCTCTTGAAGATTGGGTTGCACACAGGCAGTTACCTCAAGAGAGGAGCAAGAGAGAGGCCTGGGGTAGAGACAAGCTCAGCATTGACATTGACTCAGCTATTCCTCCGGAGTGGCTAACTCCTATTCCAGACCCGACCCCCCCCGGGATGTGGCTAGGCATGTTCACCAGACACGATATTCTCGTGGTGGTCTATGGAGCAGATGAGGACAGTTGTTGGCTCACTTTTTCTATTGGATTACATGGTAGGTTAGAGAGATTAGAGCACCCATTAGAGGATTTCAGAGGCTGCACCTTGCATAGGGTGAGAGTGATTGGTTTTTGGGCACGTGCATGGCACATAGATCTAGCACCGGCCATGGTGGCTAGGGAGAGATTTTGGCGGCGGTTATGGATTTGGGAGTGCCAACCTCTCACGTAGTTGCAGTGAGATCCAAGAGAGTGGACATAGCATGATCCCAAAAACTGGGTGGAGACTCTGGATGCCCCTTTCTTTGCATATACAGCAAGGCTCGACCACAAGATCCAGATGTCGGAGATAGATGGCACACCAGCACAACAGCAGCACACTGGTAGTCTCAGAGCCTATCATCACAGAGCTTCCTTTCAGATTTCTGGAAGAGGCTTTGGGACAGCTTTTGGCAAAGGAAGATCACTCTCTTCCTCTAGTTGACGGCACACAAGAGTCTAGCAGTCCTACTGGTGGCAGTCGGGCGGAGGGCGGCCAGCAGCTTGCCCGAGGTGCGGCCACCCCCATGAGTCTCAGCGACATTGCCTTTGGGATTGCCCAAAGGCTCAGCAGATTCTCTGCATCTTTGCTATGGACAGGGCATTGACCCGGATTATCACTTGGGGTACTGTCTCGCTTGGGCCACCGAGGCTAGAGTGGTCAAGACTTACGAGGAGGATGGGGGAGGCCATGCCCTTCTGGTCTCCCACCATCGTATTGCAGTAGTTCTAGTCATAGCCCCACCTATAGGTGTTTGGTGACTAGGCTCATGCCAACACTGGGAGATTCGTAGAAGCATAGCAGCCTGGCACATCTGGCATGCTAGATGTAGCGAGGCCATTTCAAGGGTACCCACACTCTGCTGGCTGAGACCATTAGGAGCATATGGCTCAACATCATTCACACCCTCTGCTGTGATCAGTGGTGGGGAAGCTACAAGGAGGTTCTGACCACATGCGGAAGCAACAAAAAGCCTTCTTGAGACTTTGGAGGCCTAGCCCTTTCCTCACAGATAGAGGCGGTGACCCCATTTGGCACTACAAACCACCTATGTGGTTGTTTCCTCCCCCCTCCCCCTGTATGAGTTAGCCTTCTCCTCATAGAGCGGCTAGCTAGAGGAGAAGCATCTATCCCCCTTATGATCACTTGTTTCCCGCCCTTATATGAGGCGAGTTTGTATTTAGCCCTTCGTGGTTGTACTTAGCCCTTTGTGGCTGTTTTCTCATTAACTAATTGAAGGATCTTTTTCTTGAAAAAAAAAGGATATAGGATAATGCTACACAAAAAAATGGCACATATATAAGAAATAGGATATAACAAGAAGAACAAACAAACTTTTAAGCTGGAGGGGGTGTGATGTGACAGTTACTAATTGTGTATGTGTGTGTGGGTTAGACTTTTAATAGTCTATATTAACTATAAAAGTACGTGTGTATAATTGTAATTATTTGTATATATGTTGAGACATGTTTTATAGAAACCTTTTTTTTACAATTATTTCACACCACCTTGTCATTACTATTGGTATTATTTTAGACCTTATAACTTTTGTACAAATCACATATTTTTTTTCCATTTTTTTCCTTCTTATTTATCATACACATCACTATGTTACCCCTACATCTATGTATATTTTTTTCCATTTTTTACCTTGTTATTTATCATACACATCACTATGTTCCCCTTGCATCTATGTATATATATGGAGTTCTACCAAACACCAAGCGAGATTTTCTGAGTAAACCAAAATAACTGAGCGAAACCCATGATAATAGCCTAACTCATCAAATTGCATTATTAAAAAGAAGAGCCAAAAAATTATCACGATGGAATAAAACAAATTATAATATACCAATTAGATCCTTCGTCTAGTGACTACAATGTTCAAAAAAGATGTAATGTGACTTGTTTTCCAAATGACACATGATCAACCAAGATACGAGGGTACTTTATCGCTATATAACAAAACCGAAAAACAAAGACAAAGATAGGTTGCACCTATCACCAATGAAGATTTTGCATCAACAACAAAAGATAACAATATAAAATTTAATTTCTTGTTTTTTAATGCATTGTACATAGGAGACCCTCGATATATTTGTAGCTTGTGTGAGTATATCGAAAGACTAACAATTAACCTTGAGATACTAGGAAAAAAGATCGCCTCGCAACAAAATTGAAGCACAAATATAAAAGCTAATCTGAATGGCTAAGATGAGTCACACTCATCATCAATGAAGACGTTGCACCTTACTGGACATTGTTAGAAATCCTTCTCGCACAACTCATCATCCACCATTGATCTTGACGTTGCTGTAGCATACGTAGGCAAGATACTTTTCCAAGAAACCAAAAGATACGTTAACTTTCAAAAGTCACCACTCAAAAGACAAACTAATAGCATCAAAACCAGAAATGTGTCATATATGTCCATGATATGTCAAAACATACACCACATCAAAAACTCCCAACAATAAAAACCCTAACGTAAATATCCATAGGTAGTAAGAAACATGTAGCTAGTGAAGGTGCAAGACTCACTAATCATCGAACGGGTTTTGCACCCGCATTTTTGTCTACATCCTCATCTCCAAAAGATGTAGAATCATACTCCCTATGCCGATTCCTAGTGAGAAGCAAAGGCTGAACATAAGAAGTCATAAGTCTCTCATCCCTGTAAATGGATGCACAAAAATGCCATGTAAGCAAACATGCCTTGAGGATGGGAGCTGTGCCACATCCCAATTCAAGGCAAATACCTCCTCGTCAACATAGAAACTCCAAAAAACAACAAGAAATCTCTGGATCTTCTCAAGACTCCCTCGCCCCATGGCTCTTCTGAGGAGGCTAATGCCATATATGCATCCGTCATGTAGGCAATGCAACACCATGTCTACAAGATGCATGTGTAAGCAATCAAAGTAGGGAAGACTATCACCAATGTAAGATGGCGGATGCATCCCATAACGATGCATCATAAAAAGCACACAAGTGTCAGCCTGAAACATCAAGCAACATAATGAATATTAGCATGACTCCAATTAACACATTTTTGACAAAACATGCAAACAAGCACACACCAATCTTACCTCGGTATGTAGCCCAACAGACTCAAGGTAGCCATATATGTTGTGGTGAATCACAACAATGCAACATACTATCACCAAGTCTGAAACTTGACATAACCTCTCTACCCACCCTATCGAATCTCCTGGTAAAAAAGTGAGAGGAGCGATGATTCATGCGGACACAATATCAAATACACTCAATTTCTAAACAAAATTTGTAGACGTACCTCCCAATGATGCCATAATAAGAAACCAACCAGAGTCTGATAGTTTCAAAGCAAAAAGGCCCACACCATAATGCACATGGTCCTCTATACACACATCCCAAACAGGGTGTGTGGTCAGTTCATGATGTACCCCTCAAACTGGGAGGTCCAAGAAGATGAAATCTACAACCCAACTCACCGGCCTCCCCTTCCTAATGTACTCTCTATCCTCTAGCTTAGTTTTGATCATATGCTCATGTACCGGTGCCCATCCAAGGTTTCTCATGTTAGGTGCAAAATCATGGTCTATAGCAACGTAGTTGGTGGCTATCGCTATGCACTCGACATCTCCAAGTAGTGGTAGATCATCACCATATGCAAGCTTTGACACAAATACAAAAGAAGAGGACTTTTTGACAACGATGGGGCCTTCAAGTCCTACATAAAAACCAAAAAACCTAGATTTAACGATGTGTCCTTTAAAGCCTACATAAAAACCAAATACCCTAGAAGATTAAGACCCCAAAGAATTGAAACACAATCACATAAACACATAACAATACAATAAATCATTATAGCAATACCATCTGGAGGTGGCACATCCTCTAGCAGATCATTGACGTGCTGCTCTGCAAAAGACGAAGAAGGGTGAGCTTCACCTTGCCCCCCAAGACCTTGAAAGCACACACATCATCCTTTTGAACATATAGCCAACACCAAAACAAGAAACAAGAAACAAGAAACCTCACGAAACAAGAATTTTCAAAACCTGTATCTTGAGGAGTTCGTATCCTTGTAGCGAGCTCTTCAACAAAGTCATTGTGCTTCATTTGGTCTTTAAGCTCCCTCTCTCTCTCAAGCACATGCCCCGGCACCATATCTATCCACCATTGGTAGTTATCTGCCAAAACGAGAGAGATTGTGCATGGGTGGTGGATACATACACTCCTCCTCTTTGTTGAGCAAGAGCCATTTTCTTGCTCTAATAATAGAAACCGAGGGAATATGGCTCTTTTCTTTCAACCACAAAAAGAATCTACACAATATAAAGAACAATCCACTAAGTTGCCATAAATATGCACATGACTCATTAGGTTGCCATAGGAAAAAAAAAAACCTATAAACTAGCCTTTAAGCTATCATTTGAATGAGGACAAGCTTCTTAAGAGCTCTCTATTCAAGGCTCTTTTCTTTTCTTAGTTCTACCCTCAATAGGAAAAATGTGCTTCCTAGCCTCAAGCTTCACGAGTAAGCCCATAAGCTGCCTTTGTTACGTTATTAGCATCTAAGAGAGAACCAAAACACCTTTTTTTCAATTAAAGCATCACACAAGCCCAAACTTTCGTCCGCAATTCATCACCAAGCTTAGGATCAATAATGTTGAATATCTACAAACCATGTCTACATAATTATGACACATTCTCATATCACATAGTCAAGCTTATATTTTGCAAGAGATGACACTTACATACCTTCCCAATACGGCCACCAACCAAACCTAGATGCAAGCTTGCTAAGCTCCTTCTCCTCCAACATTTTCAACTCCTCCTCTGACATACTATTCCTTGCTTTCTCAAGCTTCTTATTAAGAGCTTGAGTCATTTGAACCTGGCATAAAAAGTCCAAGTTAAAAATTGACAACAATCAACTACTTTTATCATGGAAACAAGAGAAAACATTGTTGTGTGCATCCAGATTCGTACTACGTAAACTTACATTATAAACTAGTTTGCCCAAATACCTCCTTGTAAGAGGATACCATGGCTCTGACACTTTTGTATACTTCTTTCTAATTTGAGAAATCAACCTCATGTCCCTCGCCTGAAAACCATCCATGTAGTCACTATAGTTGCCGCACAAATGTTGGCATAGTTTATAATATCATCTCTTAGGCTAGTGGCCACTAGTGCATGGGTGTTAAAAATTGAAACGAAAGAAAAAAAAAAGTGCATTGGTTTTCAATTTTCAACTGGATAGACATACGCAATGTGTAGACTTAATCATTTTCAAAAAAAGCACTCACAAGTTCATTCGTTTACAGACTCGATAGAAAGGCAATCTCAGGTGCTCTTGATGCATCGATCACGGTACACAAAACTTTGCAATGCTTCTCTTTGTTTGAGAGAACCTTTCCCTTATTGGTGGATCACCATGAAGTTGTCCTATGGTTGCCCTCCCACACATAGAGCATCCTAGTTGACAATGCATGGAGTTCTGGCCTTTTGTCTATCTCTGCTTCAAACTTTATGTTTATCTCCTGCCAAATAGGGTTCCATCCTGCCAATACCTCATCCCCGACCAAAGTCTCCTCTCTACGGAAGGTCCACACAAAAATAATAAATGCTCTTTTCTCTTGAACATAATCCTCTTTTCCAAAAGCTATCTTCAATCCCAAGACATCATCACGCAATCCCCGCACTTTAGCATATGGGATGAGCTTGCACAATGGGATGGGAGGACATTGAAAATAGTTAAACATCTTGGTTTGATGCAATATGTCTTCTCCCTTATCCATGTAAAGCTTGTTTTCATCCTCGGCATCAACTCATGAAGGTATCTCTGGCTGAACAGTACAATAAATGGGACAATTTGTAATCAAGCCTCTTGAGGGCCCATAGTATTATCCACCTCATGAACTACTCCCATGCTCATATCCTGACTCTGAGCCTCATATGCATGTGTATGAGAGTCTGCTTGCATATCTATCTCCATGACAACGCTTACTTGGTCAATATTCTCAACACCAAATTAGATCCTCAACCGCGAGAACCCCTTCCACGCTTGCCTCTCCCACGGGTAGAAGGTCTACAATAACAAAGAGAAACACGACAATATGCTGTGTCAAAACCGTGTTGGATAGGCTCAAGAATTGAACATTAAACTTAAGTTTTCAAAATTTACCATTCCAAACATAGCACAAACATAGACATTTCTTCTCTCTCTCTCTCTCTCTCTCTCTCTCTCACACACACACACACACACACACACACACACTGGGTAAAGATTGGAATACATCCTTCTCCCCAATCTCTCTCTCTCTCTCTCTCTCTCTCTCTCTCTCTCTCACACACACACACACACACACACACACACACACACAATGGTATAACATTTGATGGCTTGTGGAAATCGCTCCCTCTGACATCCCCCACCCTAAATTTTATGCAAGTCAAGATTTCAGTGGATATTAATTGACAACACAACGATGTAAACCTTGCCATTCCATGGTCTCCACAAATTCATAAACAATAAGTATCAAAACAAATCCATAACTGCACATTTTAAATCATGGATTTTCTCTAATAACATGGACATTGAAGACTCTCTCTCTCTCTCTCTCTCTCTCTCTCTCCCACAACAAATTTTTAAAAAAACTCCTTGCGGTAGGCCGTGCCAGCGCGACCTACTACTGTAGGGAGGATTTTTTTTAATTTGTTGTGGGAGAGAGAGAGAGAGAGAGAGAGAGAAATCCCTAAATTTTGCATCTCACTCTCTCTTCTTCTTCTTCTTCTTCTCTCTCTCTCTCTCTCTCTCTCTCTCTCTCTCTCTCACACACACACACACACACACACACACAAGCCATGCAACTAACATATTTTTAGCTATCCCCACCCTCCCACCAGTATGCCCTATATGACCAATGCGATGAACATAGATGTCGATATCATTGGGTGGTGTATGCCCTTTGGAGCAAGTATTCTCTCTCTCTCTCTCAAAGATCCTTGCCCCCTCCGTGCAACGAATTTGGGGGTGCTAGCAACAAAAGTAGCACTTCTTGCACGAGGCAGAGCCTCTCACTTGGGGCCTTGCCCACGGATATTCGGACCAGAGACTAATCCCTGGGTTCTTCCAAAAACTGAACCCGGAAAAACTTCCCTCGCCTAGAAAGCACAGGTGATTCCTCTAGGATATTTTTATTCTAACGTAGTCAAGAGCCTTAACTAACCAAACTGATACGACCAAACTTGTAAGTCACTTGTTCAAATCAAGGAAGAAACTTGCACTTGGATCATAGAGACCAACACTTTTTTCCTCTTCGAGAGGAATAGCCGTTGATTCTTTTCCATAGAACAATTACTATCCGGGATTTACTTCATATATCGTACCATAACAGAATTGAGTCTCATTTTTGGGATCCATCGGTCCAGCCTAACCCCATCCAGTCCCATGGGTTAGCCAACTGCCCAACCACTGTAGTAATGGAATCCATTTAGAAATTTGGTGAGGTTTTGTCCTGGGTACCAGGGAAAAGATTTCCCAGGCCCCCTAGCCAGATCTTCATGCAAACTTCAAGCTAGTCACACCACTTACACACCCACCAATATGAAATTGCCTTTTTCATAGATTTAGCTCTCTTTAAAACAATCTTTTAATGAAACCATAGTGTCACTGATCATAATCCTCCAAAATATCCGGTTGAATTCTAATTTCCAATCATTCCTTCATCAGTGTACCTATGGCATCATTGGCGCAACCAGAACACTCACCACCTGTCCACTCAAGGGCCTTTTCAATAGTTCCTAGCTCATAGTACCCGGAAATATATTCACTTATAAAAATCCAGATGGACTCTCTGTTGAAGATCACTAGATGGACTCTCTGTTGAAGATCAACAAGATCAACCAACAGATCCATATAAAAAAGCCATAGACTCATCCGCGTTGAGGACCAACAAGGTCAATCAACCAGATCCATACCCAAATTCAAAAAACAACTCTTACTCCTTGCTCTAATATCTTCCTCGACGCACACGTGGGTATCTTCGGTGACCCACAGCCCGAGTACCGTATGGTCAGCACCCTCTAGGATCCTTCGCAGGTCACCTAGTGCTTCACTCATAGGCCGCTTCCTTGGTCCCTCATCCACCGTACTACCGGAAGCTCACCATTTAAATCAAGCTGAGGCTGGTCAAGACCTCGGCCGACCTTGCTATGCGAGACATCTCTCTTGTACATAATCATGGATGCTCCTTCCTTTCCGTTTCACATTATGAATCTGTTCTCAAACTGAGACTTGCGAGCACTAGTGTCTGTATCAAACAGCTTTACCAATGTATCCCATGCATCCTTGGGATTCTCAGCATCATGTATACGTATGAGTATAGCATTCGAGATACATATAGATAGGTAATGCGAAACTTTGTATGCTCTTTTTGACCATTGCTTATGAGCTACAACCTGTTCTGTGTAGGTTGTCAGGGTAGTTTTGGCTTTGGCTCCACACCTGTAACAAGGTTACAAAAACCTTTTCCCTTTAGAAAGCTTTTGATCCTGTACTTCCATGCCTTGAAGTTCTTCCTATCCAACTTTTCACCCACAACTTGTACTGGGTTGTCTGACATATTTGCTCAATACAAGTGCACCTTTCGCACACGTCCAAATCTGTAAATGAGCCTTCAAGAATAAGGGAAAACAATTGTAGTGTTCAGTTAGCCATACATCATACAAGAAAAAAGATTGTTATGTGGTGACACATGTATACTTGCAAAATAACAATACCGTTAAGCAAAATTAGCTAGGATTCCAATTGTATATACAAGCATGAAGAGATTATAGAGTCAAATGTTCCAAAGTTGTCATTATTGTTTTGTCAATGATATACATTTTTGCACAACAATCCAAACATTAACATACATGATTACTAATTAGAAAATGAGGCACAAATGATGCCAGTTTTAAGATTAGTTGTGTGTGTGTGTGTGTGTGTGTGTGTAAGTTTATTAATGTCTATGTGTGTGTGTGTGTTTGTGTATAGGGTAGAGTGTATGTGTGTGTGTGTGTGTGTGTAAGTTTATTAATGTCTATGTGTGTGTGTGTGTTTGTGTATAGGGTAGAGTGTATGTGTGTGTGTGTGTGTGTGTGTTTGTGTATAGGGTAGTGTGTGTGTGTGTGTGTGTGTGTGTGTGTGTAGACTTACAAAATGAGGTAAATATGTGTGAGTGTTTTTATATATACATGAGTGTGTGCATAGGGGTAAGTGTGTGTGTGCAGATTTACCACCATTAAAGCTATGTTTTTCTCTCAACAGTATGCAGGTGTGCATGGGGACACGGTGGACAATGTGAATGGCATCAGTTTGCAAGTCAAAAAGGACTCCAGGTTTTAAAAAAGGTCCCTTTTTCATTACCCCATGTGAGGGGAGGGAACAAAGGCTTAAAAACATTTAATAAAATAAAAAAACACCCTTAGCTTTAAAAAGGATCGTGGCCCATAAGCTATTATGGGGGGCCATGCATGTGCTTTTTTAGAAGAGGGGCTGGCAGGCTGCAATGGGGCACCTCTCTACTGGTGAAAACGCAAAGGGCTGGATGCACCGCTCTATTGGTGAAAAAGCAGAGGAGGGCTAGATGTGCCTCTCTATTGGTGGAAAAACAAAGGGACCTATAGCTACACATGCACCTTGGCTCTCTCTCTCTCTCTCTCATGAATGCTAAGAAGAGCATATTTGGAGTTCAAGAAGTCTAGTATCTCGACTATGTGATCCGTTCCAATGGCATTCGCCTTGATCCTGAAAATATAAAGGCAATCCTCGATTGGGACGTTCCAAAGAGAGCCCAAGAGATACATTCCTTTGTGGGCTTGTGCCAAGCATATAGCTCGCATATGGATCGGTTTTCTAACCTTGCAGCACCATTGATAGATTTGCTCAAGGGAGTGAAGACTAGAAGATAGAAAGTTTCAATCACAGGTAAGTCTTTAGAGGCTTTCCTTTCTAGCTTCCAAAGCACTAGTTGTTAAACTTGCATTATGGGATGACCCTTTTGAGGTAATCATCGATGCCATTAATCTCGCCATAGGAGTAGTTTTGCAAGAAGGCAGACCAGTGGCGTATTACAACAAGAAGTTGAATGATGCATAACAAAATTATTCTGTCTTTGACAAAGAGTTACTAAGGGTTATCGCATCCTTTTCAAAGTAGTGGAAACCTTTTCTTTACAGAAGGGAATTTACTGTGAAGAGAGACCACTAGGCCTTGAAGTGGTTACAATTGGAATGATTATGTACCGAGTAAGAACAACCCTGTCTCGTAGACACTCTAAGTTGAAAAGGTAGTACTCAGACAGTACAGGAGTCCACTGTGTTACCATTTAAATCGAACCGATGCTAGTCAAGACCTTGGCCGACCTTGCTACTGAGATGTCCTCCGTTGACTCTCCGTCAGTTGTTGACGTGTGAAGAGAAGCTACCACATGAGACAAGAAGACTAAAGACAAGAGAAGATAAGAGGCTCCAAAGAGTGAGGAGCCATGTGAAAATCTGAGAGAGAGAGAGAGAGAGAGAGAGAGCGAGAGACCCCACAACCCAATGTAACTTGCAAAGTAAAACCACCTCTGAGGAGCCACCGATGATGTAGGCCATGTGGTAGATGTATGTGTGAGCACTTTAGTCAAGGTCACGTGCACTTATAGTAGCCTTGGACACATAGAGAGAGAGTGTGTCAAGGACTATGAGTTTAGGGACTTGAGGCACTGGTCGCGCACTATCAAGTAAGACAAAAACTTGATATAGGGTCCAGGTGTGCTAGGATTATTCACTTGAGGGGAGGTGTGCTAGGCACATGTTGCGGACTATCAAGTAAGAGGGAAACTTGGTATAGGTTTCAGGTGTGCTAGGAGTATTCACTTGAGAGGAGGTGTTGAAATATACAAGTGAATAGGGTGTGTGCGGGAACAAGCCCTTGGTTGAGGCTGTAAGAGAATCTGTAAATGTGAGAGAACCTATGAAAAGGTGAGAAGAATCTACTGGGAGAGAATAAAGGGTAGCATGAGAAGATTTAGGAAGTGTGGAGATATTTCGAGAGAGGTGGAGAGAATCAAGCAAAAGAGGTGGAGTGAATCAAGGAGAAATCAGTGGGATTAGATGCTTGGATGTAAACTCTATAAATTGGGATTAGATGCTTGGATGTAAACTCTATAAATTGAGGAATTGGCCTAATGAGAACTTGCTGGTTTTTGATTATCCATGCCTACATTAAGCTATTAGTTAATTACTCACTAATCATCTTAATCATCATCTAATCACTTTGTTAATGATGTTGATTCTAGCATTTGATCCACCATAGCTCATCACATTGCTGTAATTTTAACATGGTATCAGAGCCTAGCCTAGAATCCATCAATTTGTGAGCCCATTATCTTGCTAATCACCTGGCTAATTAGGATTAGTAGCTAATTAATATTTTCACCTCTTTTTCAACTAACCCTCTGTACCCCCAGCTAGTGGAGGAGCTCCCTCTCCTTGTAGGCTCAACATTAGCTCAAAAGCTTCTAGCCCAACATAGCTAACTCACTTATGCTCCAGCCCATTCAAGAAATACCTCAAACTGCCGGCGCAAGCTCCTGATTTTCGCTGATTAAGAAGCGCCATTCTTCTGAAGGAGATCTCAGATCTACACTCACTCAAGGTAAATCAGCCTAATTCCTCTTAGCACCGAGGGTTTTCAAGCATGCTCTACAAGTTGGTGAAGTCAAAATTTGATTTGATCAAGTCTACAGTGAGATCCAAGCTCTTTATCAAATCTGCAGGGGTGACTTTGGTAAAACAGAGAGTAAGCATTCAATGTTTGGTCAAATCTTGTGTTTCTTGGCTTAATCCTCTACTAGACTAATTGCTCTTGATGGCCTTGAAAAGATTTGAGCTCATTTGAACTCTAAGGCCTCAGATCTGGGCTCCCTGCATACTCTGTTTTCTGCACACAAAATAGAGGATTAATTTGCTAATTAGTAATTAATCAATGCTAATCAC
Source organism: Cibotium barometz (assembly GCF_041138505.1). Lineage (NCBI taxonomy): Eukaryota > Viridiplantae > Streptophyta > Polypodiopsida > Cyatheales > Cibotiaceae > Cibotium > Cibotium barometz. Next base: position 10,731,841 of record NC_141086.1, on the reverse strand, counting down.
TGTATTTTGGTGCAATTGAGGGTTCAAATTAACAATTAGGTATCTAATACAGATCCCTATAACTTCAAATTGCAATTCAGAGATGGTTTCATACTCCAATCATTCTGTACAAATTGGTTACCCTTGATTTAATGTAATTTCTGGTAAAATTATGCGATAAACTTGTGGTAATCATCATTTTGCATTTAACCCTTGGTTAATGCCTGCAAATCACACTCAAATTCAAGATTATTCACAGCAAGATTTGCATTTGGGAATGTGCATAAGAATGAATGCTATATGCATTGTATTGGGTACATTACATCAACGTAACAATGGGATCAGACACTGCCCTTGTCCAGAATAAGGCAAGAGGTAAGACCTCCCACATTAGTTAAATTTATCTTTTGCATAGATAAGTTTAAATGTTAAAAGAGGAATTCCTATTGCATTTGGAATTCCATCATTTAGATGGGCAAAGAGAAATTTCTAGCATATTGAAATAACGGATATTTTAATGAATTTATTTTATGAAAAATATTTGATGGGAAAAGAAGAATTCCCATGACATTGGAATGTAAATAATTAAATGCAAAAAGAGGAATTCCCATGGTAATTGGGATCCAAGAAATTAAATGGGAAGAAGAGGAATTTTTAGTATAATTTGATTTATGATTATTTACCAAAGTGGAAATATGGGTAGAATTGATTTCTACAAATCCCATGAATTCTTTTATTCAAAAGAAGAATATTGAATATAATTCAATTGAGGAATTGAGAAGAAATATGGAAATAGTTGTCAGAAAAAGAATCTTTAATTAGGCCAAGCAATTGGCAGAAATTTAGAAAAAGTCCTATTATCGGTATCAATCTAGAAAAAGCGTGGTGTAGAATAGGTCAAAAATCTTCATTTTCCCTTCTCTTGTCGTTGTGGAGCTCAACCCTCTGTTGGTGGAGGAGCTCTAGCAGCTCGTGGAGGCCATAACTCATTGAGCTTTCTTTAAGGGAAATGAAGTGGAGGTCTGGGTGCATGCAGTCGTACTGCTCGTTAGCTAAATCGTGTGTTCTCCATCGTGGGATTGCCGCCTGTGCAGGTCGGTGCACATTTTAGCTGCTGTCGATGTCGTACAATAATACGCCGACTGCAACGCACAATAGGCATCATTGTCTTGGGGCTTTTGAATCCCAATGTCTCTCCTGTCTACAGCTCAAGTTTCAAGGCCAATGATGCATCCTCCCACGCGCTACACTGAAAAAATGAGGCGGCTCTCCTCAACTTCATGGAAGCTCTCCATTGAAGCTTTAATGGAAGCTCTCCATTAAAGCTTCAAATTTATCTATTTTTCTTGCTCTAATCCTTCCCTCTTTGCTCTAATCACCCAAGTGATAGTGTGAGAGCTTGCTGATCCTTCTCTTAATTTTGAAGCGGTGGTGGCCAACCACATGAGGCATTCATAAGTCTCATTCATCTCACGTCATCAAGCTTCCTCATCATCTTCAAGTTCTCAAAGCTCTTCAAAGTGTGCTTATGAGCACTAATAGTGTTGATTAACACTAATGAAGCTTCTAATCCAACAAAGGGGAGTTATTTCAAAGTGTTTTTAAACACTAAGAGTGTCATTAAACACTAATGGTGAATCTAATCACCACTACTAGTGTCATTAGATGCTAAAAAAATGCTCTTAAGCACTAATCATGTTTTTTAAACACTAATGGTGATCTTAATCACTAAACAAAGTGTTCGTTAACACTAATGAAGCTAATCCCCATCAAAATTAGTAATTGGGCACAAACCCTAAGTGCTAAACCATAAAAATTACTATTTTAATCTCCTATTTATGCAACATTCTTGACTTGATTAGGGTTGTTGCACTCTCATAAGCCTCTCTCTTTCTAATTAAGCCTAAATATCATAAATTTTTGGTTTTTTTTCTTCTTCATAAATCAGCCCATTACTCTCTAGTAACCTCCTTCAATACCCAATGTCAAAGGACAACACCCAAATCAAGAAGTTCTTGGGAGAGGGCTTCCACACTTGGCAAGTCCTTGTCAAGTACAAGATGATGTCCGAAGGCTTTTGGCCATTCATCTCCGGCACCAAGGTTATTGATCGAACAAAGGCTGAAGATATTGAAGATGATGAGAGGGCACAAGCCATCATCATGCTTCATCTTGATGAGGCTCTCATTCACCATGTGGACCAGCTTCCAACTGTAAAGGAGAAATGGGATGAGCTTGATAATCTCTATGGAGCTCATGGAAAGAATTCCAAGATCTCACTCAAAATTAAATTTTTTAGCTTGGAACTCAAAGAGGGAGAAGGCATTGGAGCCTTCATCTCTCACTTGAGGGGCCTTATGGCTCAACTTGCATCAGTGAATGCGAGAATGGATGAAGATGATGCAATGGGGCTGTTTTGCTAAAAGCAGTCAAGAAGGTGTACCCCACCTTGGTCACCACCCTGAAGAACATACCTAATCCCACCCTCGAAGGAGTCATTCAATCTTGTCTTGATGAAGAAAAGAGGCCAAAGGGAGAAGCTGAATCTTCAAATGCAACCACTTCATCGACTATCGAACAAGCTTTGTCACATCAAGTGGTCAAAGTAAGATGTGCCCATTGCAAAAAGGTGGGTCATTTGGCAAATAATTGTTGGATCAAATATCCCAACAAAATGAAATGTAACAAATGTAAACAAATGGGACATATCACTTCTAAATGTCCTAGCAAAGAGTCAGAGGCAAACTTTGTATCAGCCTCTAACTCAGCTGAGAAATTGTTTTAAATCTCAATGTAATCACACCTATATTCCAAACCTTGTATGCCTAATGTTATAAAGGCATCCTATGTCCAATACCACCTATTCCATTCTTTCATAGTTGGTATTGAGGGGAGGTATTAAGAGACTAAGGTTATGTAGAAGGGGAAGAGAAGGGTGTGAGTGTGAATGGACTAAAGGTCCACTAGCTCATCTATTTAAAGGTGGAGCTAGGAGGCATTTTGTATTGAGCAAGGCCTAGTTGTATTCATAAACAACTTAATAAGCAAGATATTTTTCTTGTATTTTGTGAGTCCCTCTCCTCCACACACTTGATCTAGCATGAGCACCACGAATTTCAACATGTAGATGTATGGATGTGGATGTATAGATGTGGATGTGTATGTGGATATGGATGTAGATGTATGGATGTGGATATGGATGTGGATGTATGGATGTGGATGTGTATGTGGATATGGATGTAGATGTTTGGATGTGGATTTGGATGTGGATGTGGATGTGGATGTGGATGTATGGATGTGGATGAGTATGTGGAAGAATGAATGTGGATGTGGATGTATGGATGTGGATGTATGGATGTGGATGAGTATGTGGAAGAATGAATGTAGATGTGCATGTGGAAGTACTAATGTGGATGTGAATGTGGAAGAATGAATGAGGATGTGTATGTGAAAGGATGTGATGTCGATGTGAGTGAATGGATGAGATGTAATGTGATGTGAATCGGGATGAGAATCAATGAGATGTGATGTCATGTGAATAAGAATGTTATTGAATGATATGGGATGTGAATGGATGATATGTGATGTGAATGAATTTGATGTGATGAGATGGACAATGATGTGATTGGATGAGAATGGATACATATATGAATTGGACGTGGATTAAAAAATATGGATTGATGTGGAACAATGTGGAAAGACGAGAGTTCATTATTATAGAACTTGTATTTGTGACCTGTTTGTTGACTGTTTTATGTCAAGAATGCTGGGAAAGCATTTTGACTGTCTTGATAAGGTCGTGGAGACCTAACTGATAAAGTTGCAATAGCTGACGGAGAGCCAACGGAGAACATATCGCGTAGCAAGGTCGGCCGGGGTCTTAACCAACCTCAGTTCGATTTAAATGGTGAGCTTCCAGTACGGTGGATGAGGGACCAAGAAAGTGGCCTATGAGTGAAGCGCTAGGTGACCTGCGAAGGATCCTAGAGGGTGCTGACCATACCGTGCTCAGGGTCGCCGCCGTGAAGATACCCACACGTGCGTCGTGGAAGATATTGGAATAAGGAGTAAGAGTTGTTTTCTGAAACCGGGCATGGATCTGGTTGATTGACCTTGCTGGTCCTTAACAGATGAGTCCATGGCTCTTTTATATGGATCTGTTGGTTGATCTTGCTGATCTTCAACAAAGATTCCATCTTGAATTTTTATAAAGTGAATATATTGTCGAGTACTATGAGCTAGGAACTATCAAAAAGGCCCCTGAGTGGACAGGTGGTGAGCGTTCTGGTTTTGCCAATGATGCCATAGATACTCCGATGAAGGAATGATTGGAAATTAAGATTCAACCAAATATTTTGGAGGATTGTGATTAGTGATACTATGGCTTCATTTAATGATTGTTTTAAAGATAGCGGAATCTGTGAAGAAAGCAATTTCATATTGGGTGTGTAAGTGGTGTGACTAGCTTTAAGTTTGCATGAACATCTGGCTAGGGGGCCTGGGAACTCCTTTCTCCCTGCTGGTACCCGGGACAAAACCTAACCAAATTCTTAATTGGATCCCATCACTATATAGTGGTTGGGTGGTTGGCTAACCCATGGGACTGGATGGGGTAAGGCTGGACTGATGGATCTGTAAAATGCGACTCAATTCTATTGTAGTACGCTAGATGAAGTAAATCCTGGATAGTAATTGTTCTATAGAAAAAAAGAAATCAATGGTTGTGCCTCTCGATGGGGAAAAAAGCGTTGATCTCTATGATCCAAGTGCAAGTTTCTTCTTTGATCTAACCAAGTGACTTTAGGTTCGGTCGGATCAGTTTGGTCAGTAATAATGACCTTAACTACATTCGAGTAAACATATCCTGGAGGAATCGCCCATGCTTTCCAAGCAAGGGAAGTTTTTTCAAGTTTGGTTTTGGAAGAACCGAGGGATTAGTCTCCTGTCCGGATATCCGTGGGCGAGGCCCTGAGTGAGGACCTTGCACCACGCAATTGCACCGTGCAAGGAGTGCTACTTTCGCTCTGCTAGCAACCTTGAATCTGTTACACGGAGGAGGCAGGTATCTTTCAGCTGGTATCAGAGCAAATTGGCTATAGTGGACCAACTGAGAAGCCAAAAATGTCAAAAATTTATGAAGTAACAGTAAAAGATTGGAATTGTGTGATGAAATTCATACAAATTGATATTCAGACTGAAATTTGTAAATTGGTAATTGGGTCTTCAGATGGAAGTACCGCAATTGGATGGAATCCCTAACTTGCTTGAGTCCTAGACATGATGGTATTTACCTTATAATTCCAAGGATCGTGACTACCCGTATATACCGAGGGTATAATTACATCTCTTTACTGGCAGTATATACGAGTAAATCTAAGACCTTGAAATTATAAGCAAAAATGCTATCCAGATGATGAACTCGAATGTGGTTGATATGATTTTAAAATTTTGGTTGAGAATTGATGAATTGATTTGGATTCTGATTGGAAAAAGATGATTCCTAAATTTTGGTTGAAAAGTGATAAGCTAAGCAATACCATAATGAGGATGAATGGGACAAGTCTCTGTGGTTGAGAATTGATGAATTGATTTGGATTCTAATTGGAAAAAGATGATTCCTGAATTTTGGTTGAAAAGAGTAAGCTGAGCAAGTCCGTGTGGTAATGTTCGTTACTGGAATGATGATAATGACCTCAGCAAATCACTATGAGATTAGTGGATTGTGCTGTCAGATTTCTACTGTTAACACTTGACTTGATAGATCAAGTTAATAGGATAACAAATTGAGAACTTGCTTGACTGAAATTCCTGTGGAGGAATGTTCAGAAAGAAATTTTTCGCTCTAATGGACCATTATTGTGTTAAAGATTGTAAGGTCCCTCCCAAGCCATGTATGTATGTGTCTCTTTTAATATAGATTTCAATAAGGAAAGAGAGTGTAATTAGAGAAGAGTGAGACAACAAGGCTAGAAACATTAGGAAAGTGTTAGAATAAAAATATTAGCTCCAAAAATCCTAAAAGAAATAAGAACATAAGAATAGTTCTATTAAGAGATAAGTATTCCCAAAAATAGAATTTTGAGTTTAGGTGATAAGAGGTCATATTTAGAGTAATTTTACACATTTAGAGTCCATGCATACTAAAAATATGGAAAAATAATGCGTTTCTAAAGATGGCGCGTTTTTGGCTATATACAGACGTTTTTACCTATTCTGCCCACGCTAGCTTGTAGACCAGATGCCTTCCCGTTCTTTTGACTGGTTATACAACTATATTCTGAGTTTTTATCAGAGAGTTATGGTCAAAACCGTTTGCTGTTTCTGTCAGGGTCTCTACATAGAGAAAACTGTGAGAAGGCAGCAAGTAGCCTCAAGGTAATCTTAGAGTTTGAGATGTATATATCCCTTCATTCTTATAATTTCTTAGAAAAGAAGCTTAGATTGCTATGGTCTTTCGGAGGAAGAGACCAAAACTCCAGAGCTTTTCTTTTAGAGAAAGAATAAGTATCCTGTAGCCCTGTAAGAGAAGAAGGCTATTTTGCCATAGATCTTAGAAAGAGAGAAGAGTCACAGTATGAGTAAGAGAAGATAAAGCTTGGAGATTATTGGATGATTTCAATCAAAAGACAAGGTATTAGAAGACTCTATTCTCATATGTCAAGTTCTAAAGCTCTTGTTAATACGAGCAAAGACAATGATAAACGACAAATTTCTATAAGGTATATACATATTTTGTTTTTCAATTATATATCATTCTTAGGGGTTGAGGTATGGCCCCGGCTTCTCTATTGATTGTTACAGCGATCTATTTGATTGATTTACCATTTAAAGTTTGTAGAATCCCCATGGTATTTGAGATCCAAGAAATCAAATGGGAAGAAGAGAAAATTTTAGTATAATTTAATTTATGATTACTTATCAAAAGTGAAAATATGGGTAGAATTGATTTCTATAAATCCCATGATTTCTTCTATTCCAAAAGAGGAATATTGAATATAATTCATTTGAGAAATTAAGAATGAATATGAAACTAGTCGTCGAGAAAAAGAACCTTTAATTAGGCCAAGAAATTGGTAGAAATTTAGAAAAAGTTCCATTATTGGGATCAACCTAGAAAAAGCAATTAAATGGGAATAGCATATGAATGGATGAGATAAGATGAAAATAGGATGTGATAAGATATGTATGGGATGTGATAGAATGTGAATGGATGTGATAAGATGTGTATGGGATGTGATAAGATGAAAATAGGATGTGATAAGATGTGATGTAATGAGAATAGATGTGGATGTGAATGTGGAAGAATGGATGTGGATGTATATGTGAAATAACGGATGTGGATATGTATGAGGAGAAATGGATGTGGATGTGTATTGTGACATGAAGTTGGGGTTTGGACTTCCGTCACTTCTTAAAATCAAAACACACTTGTATGAAACCTCACAGCCTATCACATCACATCCATTCACATCCTGATTCACATGACATTACATCTCATTCACTCACATCACATCCCATCCATCCATTCACATCCATTACATCACATCACATCATCCACATCATATTTCATTCATCCCATCCACATCATGTCTCATTAATACACATCTGATCTCATTCATCCACATCCATCCAATCATTCACATGTATGACTACCCACATCTATCCATACATTCACATCTATCACTTCACATCCACATTATCACATCTCATTCTCATCCGCATCCATTCATCCACATCCATTCATACAAATACATCCACATCAATTCTTTCACAACACATCCACATCCGTTCTTCACATACACATCCACATCCATTCTTTTACAAACACATCCACATCCATTCTTTCACATACACATCCACATCCATTCTTTCACAAACACATCCACATCCATTCTTTCACATACACATCCACATTCATTTACATCACATCACATTCTTTCACATTTACATCCACATCCATTCTTTCACATACACATGCATATCCCTTCTTTCACATACACATCCACATCCGTTCTTCACATACACATCCATTCTTTTACAAACACATCCGTTCTTCACATACACATCCACATCCATTCTTTTACAAACACATCCACATCCATTCTTTCACATACACATCCAAATCCATTCTTTCACAAATACATCCACATCCATTCTTTCACATACACATCCACATTCATTTACATCACATCACATTCACATCCACATCCATTCTTTCACATACACATGCATATCCCTTCTTTCACATACACATCCACATCTACATCCATGTACTTCTCAACTCACCCTTTCACATATCCTCTCATCTCATCAATCACATCCACATCCATTTTCATTGCATCACATCTTATTACATCCTATTTTCATCTTATCACATCCATTCACATCCTATCGCATTCCATTTACATCTTATCACATCCATTCACATCTTATCGCATCCCATTTACATTTTATCACATCCTATCACATCCCATACATATCTTATCGCATCCCATTTACATCTTATCACATCCTATCACATCTTATCACATCCCATTTTCATCTTATCACATCCATTTACATGCTATTCCCATTTAATAGCTTTTTCTAGTTTGATACCAATAGTGGGACTTTTTCTAAATTTCTTCCAATTGCTTGGCCTAATTAAAGGTTCTTTTTCTCGACGACTATTTCCATATTCCTTCTCAATTCCTCAATTGAATTATATTCAATATTCCTCTTTTGAATAAAAGAATTCATGGGATTTACAGAAATCAATTCTACCCATATTTCCACTTTTGATAAATAATCATAAATTGAATTATACTGAAATTTTCTCTTCTTCCCATTTAATTTCTTGGATCTCAAATACCATGGGAATTCCTTTTTTTGCATTTAATTATTTGCATTCCAATGTCATGGGAATTTCTCTTTTATCATCAAATATTTCTCATAAAGTAATTTCATCTAAAATAAAATATCCATTATTTCATTATGCTAGAAATTTCTCTTTTCCCATCTAAATGATGGGATTCCACATGTCATAGGAATTCCTCTTTTATCATTTAAATATTTCTCATAGATAAAATAAATTTATCTAAATTTTATCTTTGAATTTAATTAAAATACTCGTTAATTCCAATATGCTAGGAATTTCTATTTTCCCATCTAAATGATGGAATTCCAAATGTCATAGAAATTCCTCTTTTATCATTTAAATATTTCTCATATGATAAAATAAATTTATCTAAAATTCATCTTTAAATTTAAATAAAATACTCATTAATTCCAATATGCTAGGAATTTCTCTTTTCTCATCTAAATGATGGAATTCCAAATGTCATAGGAATTCCTCTTTTAATATTTAAATATTTCTCATAGATAAAATAAATTTATCTAAAATTTATCTTTGAATTTTAATAAAATACTCAATAATTCCAATATGCTAGGAATTTCTCTTTTCTCATCTAAAGGATGGAATTCCAAATGTCATAGGAATTTCTCTTTTAACATTTAAATATTTCTCATAGATAAAATAAATTTATCTAAAATTCATCTTGGAATTGAAATAAATTACTCATTAATTCCAATATGCTAGGAATTTCTTCTTTCTCATCTAAATGATGGAATCCCAAATGTCATAGGAATTCCTCTTTTAACATAAAAATGAATTACTAGAAATTCTTCTTTTTGCTAAATGACTATTTATACATAAACATAAAAATCAAATTATCCATGGTTATGATGAGAATCATTCAATTAACCTAGGATGATTAATCCTAGAATATGGTAGGAAGTCCTCTTTTCATATTATGAATGAAAATGATTTATGTGTTAATTTTTCAAAAAATTTTACCGTAGCTCCGCTACTATTACTGATAAATTTTAATAATTTTGAAAGCATAAAGTTTAGTAATATCATATGATAGAATAACTACGATTTGGATCAAAATCCAATTATGGACTTGACTCCTAAGTTTTCCATAAATTAAATAGCATAAAAGCATTAAATAGCCACTTCTTTAGTCTCTAATTTGACAAGCATAGAATTTACTTTTAGATTTGAGAATCGCTTCATGAGAAGCATCATTTGAATATAGAAAAGGTCATAGGAATGACCATTCTTTGGGGGAGAGAGAGACATGCTTTAAAAAAACATTTAATTTAAGCATAAATGGAAACTTTATAAAATTTATCACTAAAATTCATTAGAGAGCTTCAATTGCATTAGAGAGCCATTCAATTGAATACTTCTCAAGCTTGAGAGGGGTTGAGAAGTGAGAAACATTTAGAAATTAAGCAAAAGACCATAAACTCACACTTTACCTCTTGTTTTGCTTGATTCTTTAGTCAATGGAGAGGCCCCCAACCAATCCATTGGTTAGTATGTTGAGGAAGGCTCCAAAGAAGGTTGAAGAGAGAGAGAGAGACTCCATTCTCTCCAAATTGTAGAGGATTTTTAGAGGATAATAGAAAATATCATTATTTTAGTATAATATTGGCATGGTATAGTTCTCATATTTTTTTTACAAAGGGCTAAGGATCTATTTATAGGTGAGGGAGGCCTCTAACCAAGTCCAACTAGTTTCTAGAATTTTCCAGGTTTAGTTTGGCTGAATTTGGACAAGATTTGGACCTAGTAGAGATAAAAATATCACAATATTTTTGAGTTTAAAACTCTACCACACATGTGAAATAGGCATCCCTTGAAGATCCACCTTCTCCTTACCAAGGTGTCAAAATGGTATCATTATACCCAAAGGATCTCATTTTTTAGTAATATTCATAGTTTTTTACTAATAAACCTTGTACTCACTCAACTCTTCATCTTATGTGGGCATTTACTCATTTTGGGTATTTTTTTTAATAAATTGTATTTATCTTCTCCCCACACTTGGATTGATCCTATTGGCCCATAGGAACCTTAGTTGGACCATAATCCAAAAATTTCTCAATTTTGGACTACCTCCCTCTAGACATTTTCTCTCACCACGTCAAAACAAGGTAAAATAAGATTTTTCTTTTATTTCAAAGGGGAATAATTATAAGATCAGAAGGGGAGGTTCTTACACCTGTACACCACAAAAGCTGGAGGGAGGAATCTTACATTGCTAGATGTTGGTGGTAGGCAAGGACCTTGTAGTTCTTGCATTCGTGGGTAAGCAGCACAGGGAATCTTTTCTGAAGCAGGCTTCCAACAAGCAGGCTTCCAACAAGCAGGCTTCGAAACCTTTGGAGTTGGTACACATTGACTTGTAAGGACCTTTGCAGACGCCATCCTCTGGAGGTTCTTTGTACTTCATGCTGCTTGTTGTGATGATTGTAGAAGATTCTCTTAGGTTTATTTTCTTTCACAGAAGGACCAAGTTTTTGCTCGGTTCAAGGAGTGGCATGTGATGGTTGGTGGAGAAAGAGTCTGGCTTGTAGATAAAGATGCTTAGGATTGACAAAGGAGGAGATTTTTCTTCCAATGCATTCGTGCAGTTTTGTGTAGAACATGGCATCAAGCGGGAGCTAGCCAATACAGGTACACCTCGTCAGAGAATGGAGTAGTTGAGCGTAAGAACAGGACTTTGGTGGAGATGGCAAGGACGATGCTGGAGCATCATGATCTTCCTCGTCCACTTTGGGGAGAGGTTGTGGCTATAGCGGTCCATATCCTCAACCATTCTTCGACGACTTTACTACCAAACATGACTCCCTTTGAGGCATATTTTGGTAGGAAACTAGATATCTCCCATTTCCGTGTGTTTGGGAGTGATGCATATGTTCACATTCCAAAGAAGCAAAGGGGGAAGCTCGACTCAAAGTCCCAAAAGCTTGTCTTTGTGGGATATAACTCTCTTTCCAAGGGATACAGGTTGTATGATCTAGAAAGGAAAGAGATTGTCGTCAGCAGGGATGTGGTTTTTGATGAGCATGTTCCAATTTCCACTGTTGATGAGCCGCCACTTCTTGGAGACCCAGATGATTCTGATGATGATTCCCAGTCGATTGTTCTAGCTCTGGAGAACCTCAGTCAGTTGAGAAGGTTGAGCCCACAGCTGGAGATGAGCCTTTGCATGAGCAGGAGGCTCCGCATTCTGTTTGAGTACCCAGGTGGTTGATAGACACCCTTCAGGAGTCAGGTGTTATGGAGCTTCCTTCCGAATTGACCAGAGATGATTGTCATCTACAAAGGCAGAGTACTGTGCTGCTTGTGGTGCTGCTTTTGCGAGGTTGTGTGGCTGCGGAGGTTGCTTGGTGAGATTGGGTATCCATAGAAGGAGCCCACAGTCATCCAGTGTGATAACCAGAGCTATATCGCCATTGCTCGGAACCTGGTCTTCCATGCCTGGACCAAGCACATAGAGATACAATATCACTTTGTTCGTGAGAAGATCTTGGCTGGTGACATCTTGCTTCTTTATTGTTCGACGGAGGACAATGCAGCAGACCTCTTCACAAAGTCTCTACCTCAGGCTATGCTCTGACGACACTCTAGCTCACTGGGATTGGTTCCACATCCAAGAGCTAAGAGGGAGTGTTAGCAGTCTTCTTCTATTGTAAGGTTCCCCCCTTCCAAAAATAAGGGAAACACTTAAGATAGTCCACTAAGTCTTATCTTAGAGAAAATTTCCTACTCATCGACACCTTGACCATACAGAGATTCAAGGATACGATTCATAGGTAAGACCTAGTTCTATCCCGCAGGGGGAGCGTGGTCTTTTGAAAATCTAATCACCCAAGGGTAATTGATCATAATTTGGACAACTACTAGTCTTGATTCTTAGAGACAATGCTTTTTTCCTCATCTATGCAAGGCACAGCCGCCGCTGGCTTAGTCTTCTAGAATAGAATTGCTCAAGAACCTATTTATCTAACGTAGGGCTTTCATTTAATATGTTGGAAAGCTACCCGACTAATCGGGTCCACCCGTCCGTAGGATGGTGCCATCGGGGCATTCCATCCTCCCACTTTCCACCCTACTCACGCATCAATTTGTTTTCTAATTAATCTTACCACACTGTTTGACATAAATAAACATGTTCCTTAATTAAGGCCCTTCTCAAAACAGCCTTTTTTCACAAAACAATAATGCCAAAGACAAGATTTATAAAAACAAAGTTTAAACATGAATCAATTTCATACAAGCCAAATCGCCGGCTCTCTTATTCTTTTCCTTTATACCACCGATGATCTAGAATTCGGCCTTCCAGCCTCTACATGCTGGGCAAAACCCTACGGGACCATACACCTCATCATCGGCCGCTGGCGAGGACTCAAGCCGGCCTGTCGCCCTTTGAGGCTCCATCGCTCGATCCTCCCGCTCCTTAGAGGGATGTCTATACACTCGGGTGGGCTAATTCACCACACTAGCCTGGGCCCTCGGAACTAGGCAGCATCACAATCACTGGCCTCAATCGGCAAACCTCATTCTCCCAATGGTATGAGGGATACCATGGGCCAACTCTGGGCCTTACTAACGTCTCCGCCGTCCGGCTACACAAGCACAAGAATGGGGCAATGTCAAGGCAGGGAGAAGTTATACCTGTACCTTAATTTAACCAAGATAACAATCCATTTACTCACTAAACCATAGGACTAGGATCCATGTCACCTTCTTTAAGAAAACAATCCTTTTCAGAAAGATTTTAGCATTTCAACTTGAGATTGCGATAAGACATTCTTTATTGAGGCATATGTTACTGCTTAAAAGAATACAAACTTTAAATAGTAAATCAATCAAATAGATCACTATTAACAATTTATAGAGAAGTTGAGGCCATACCTCAACCCCTAAGAATGATATATAATTGAAAAACAAAATATGTATATACCTTATAGAAATTTGTCATTTATCGTTGCCTTTGCTCGTTAACAAGAGCTTTAGAACTTGACATATGAGAATTTAGTCTTCTAATACCTTGTCTTTTGATTGAAATCATCCAATAATCTCCAAGCTTTATCTCCTCTTACTCGTACTGTGACTCTTCTCTCTTTCTAAGATCTATGGCAAGATAGCCTTCTCTTACAGGGCTACGGCATACTATTCTTTCTCTAAAAGAAAAGCTATGGAGTTTTGGTCTCTTCCTCCGAAAGACCATAGCAATCTAAGCTTCTTTTCTAAGATATTAGATAAGAATGAAGGGATATATACATCTCAAACTCTAGGATTACCTTGAGACTACTTGCCGCTTTCTCACAGTTTTCTCTGTGTAGAGACCCTGACAGAAATAGCAAATTGTTTCGGCCATAACTTTCTGACAAAACCTCAAAATATGGTCGTATAACCAGTCAAAAGAACGGGAAGACAACTGGTCTAAAAACCCTATGCGGGCAGAATAGGCAAAAACGTCTGTATATAGCCACAAACGCACCATCTTTATAAACGCATTGTTTTTCCACATTTTTAGTATGCATGGACTCTAAATGTGTAAAAGTACTCTACATATGACCTCTTATCACCTAAATTCGAAATTTTATTTTTGGGGATACTTATCTCTTATTAATAGAACTATTCTTATGTTCTTATTTCTTTTAAGATTTTTGGAGCTAATATTTTTATTCTAACACTTTCCTAATGTTTCTAGTCTTATTGTCTCACTCTTCTCTAATTACACTCTCTTTCCTTATTGAAATCTATATTAAAAGAGACACATACATACATGGCTTGGGAGGGACCTTACAATCTCCCCCACTTAAAAGATTCGAGATGTCCTCATCTCGCGAGCTGGGGTAGTATCTAAGTAAATCCTCCTGTCTCTTTCAAAGTGGTGTCCCCACTAGGTAGAAATCTTCTTTTATCTAAACATTGTTCCGAGGCCCTTATTTCATGTGTTTGGCTTGTTTTGTTGTGCCTCCAAAATGTCTATTATTCTAAAGTTAATTGTTGGCCTTATTATCCTAAGTTCATGCATCCATATACCTCTCATATGATATGAACCTTCGAATTCCTTATTCTATATCCCCATGTAATATGATACTTAACAAATTATCATGGAAAAATATAAGGGAATAAATTCTTTACGCAATCTAACCTATGATAGCAATTTCATAATCTTAGTATCGTCTTGTAGAATACCTCTATTCATCATGCTTATTACTTCACATGAATCTTGCATCAATCCTCTTCTATTTACTCATAGAAATACTTGTTGAATTCGGTTATCTTTAACCCTGCTATCCCTATTTCTTGACCTAGTTTTTACTCTAGCTCATGATTCCTTGTAGCTAGGGGTGGGCTTGACGTTTCTCTTGAAGTAGGAGACCTCTTCTTGATTAACATGGAAGGACTCATGTCCTTCTCGACAGTTTCTATATAAAAAAAAAACTTTATCACAGTCTCTGGCTATAATTATGGCTTCTGAAATAGAGGATAGTTTTACATTCTTGATAAGGTTATTCAAAGGTAGATTAAGCTTCCAAATGAATCGATGGAGAAGAGTTACCTCATCCATCTCTGGAGCAAATCGGAAAAGTTTAACAAAAGTTTGGTGGTATTCTTTTAGGGTCTTCCCTTCTTGGATTAGCTCCAAAAATTCGTTCATTTTATCCTCTTGAAATCTTAGAGGACAAAACCTTTCACGAAGGTGTACTTTCATGGCATCTCATAACTGATTCTAGCTCCAGTTGTGGTTAGATTGACAATAGTGCTTCCAACTAATTTGGCATTTCTTACGATTTTTAGACGAGCAAGGGTGAACTTGCTTCTTTCATTGAATCCACGAAAAGCTCAAAACTATCAAATACTTATCATAGAGCCACATCTAAAGGCACTCTGGGATTAATATATGTGAGATCTTCATTTTTTGAGAATTACACATCTGAAGTTAGACCCATGTTTATGTGAGATGGGTTCAAGATCTTGGATGATCGTCCTAGTGTAAAGCATCCAATGGATGGCATTCACACGTCAACTATTCAAACCGTAATGGAGTTATAATCTTAATAATTTAGAATACGTAATTTAATGAGATATATCGTGAAAAATCTCTCTAAACAAAGTTTTGGTCTATCCTTCTATTTAGTCTCTCACTAGTTTCTTAATTTGATCACCCTATGTTTTTCCTCACAAAAGGTTTTCTCCCCAATCTAATTTCTCAGATTTATTGTACAAATATCTTGCGTGTACACCCCCAAGATACAAGCACAATTTCATAGGATGATTATCTCAACATGTGAGGATATTCAAATCACTTCTATGGCCAGTAGAGATGATTGATTCGTCCTCATATGATAAACAATCACTTGTTTTAATCCCTTTGATAGTTAACCTTTGAAAAACAAATCCTAGGAACTAAGATCAGCTCTGATACCACTTGTAAGGTTCCCCCCTTCCAAAAATAAGGGAAACACTTAAGATAGTCCACTAAGTCTTATCTTAGAGAAAATTTCCTACTCATCGACACCTTGACCATACAAAGATTCAAGGATACGATTCATAGGTAAGACCTAGTTCTATCCTGTAGGGGGAGCGTGGTCTTTTAAAAATCTAATTACCCATAGGGTAATTGATCATAATTTGGGCAACTACTAGTCTTGATTCCTAGAGACAATGCTTTTTTCCTCATCCATGCAAGGCACAACCGCTGGCCCAGTCTTCTAGAATAGAACTGCTCAAGAACCTATTTATCTAATGTAGGGCTTTCACTTAATATGTTGGAAAGCTACCCGACTAATCGGGTCCACCCGTTCGTAGGATGGTGCCATCGGGGCATTCCATCCTCCCACTTTCCACCCTACTCACGCATCAATTTGTTTTCTAATTAATCCTACCACATTGTTTGACATAAATAAACATGTTCCTTAATTAAGGTCCTTTTCACAAGGTTTGTTAAAACAGCCTTTTTTCACAATACAATAATGCCAAAGACAAGATTTATAAAAACAAAGTTTAAACATGAATCAATTTCATACAAGCCAAACCGCCGGCTCTCTTATTCTTTTCCTTTATACCACCGATGATCTAGAATTCGGCCTTCTAGCCTTGGGCAAAACCCTACGAGACCATACACCTCATCGTCGGCCGCTCGCGAGGACTCAAGCCGGCCTGTCGCCCTCTCAGGCTCCATCGCTCGATCCTCCCGCTCCTCAGAGGGATGTCTACGCACTAGGGTGGGCTAATTCACCACACTAGCCTGGGCCCTTAGAACTAGGCAGCATCACAATCACTCGCCTCAATGGGCAAACCTCATTCTTTCAATGGTATGAGGGATACCATGGGCCAACTCCGGGCCTTACTAACGTCTCCGCCGTTTGGCTACACAAGCACAAGAATGGGGCAATGTCAAAACAGGGAGAAGTTGTACCTGTACCTTAATTTAACCAAGATAACAATCCATTTACTCACTAAACCATAGGACTAGGATCCATGTCACCTTCTTTAAGAAAACAATCCTTTTCACAAAGATTTTAGCATTTCAACTTGAGATTGCGATAAGACATTCTTTATTAAGGCATATGTTACTGCTTAAAAGAATACAAACTTTAAATAGTAAATCAATCAAATAGATCACTATTAACAATTTATAGAGAAGTCGGGGCCATACCTCAACCCCTAAGAATGATATATAATTGAAAAACAAAATATGTATATACCTTATAGAAATTTGTCGTTTATCGTTGCCTTTGCTCGTTAACAAGAGCTTTAGAACTTGACATATGAGAATAGAGTCTTCTAATACCTTGTCTTTTGATTGAAATCATCCAATAATCTCCAAGCTTTATCTCCTCTTACTCGTACTGTGACTCTTCTCTCTTTCTAAGATCTATGGCAAGATAGCCTTCTCTTACAGGGCTACGGCATACTTGCTGCCTTCTCACAGTTTTCTCTGTGTAGAGACCCTGACAGAAATAGCAAATTGTTTCGGCCATAACTTTCTAACAAAAACTCAGAACATGGTTGTATAACGAGTCAAAAGAACGGGAAGACATCTGCTCTACAAGCCTACGCGGGCAGAATAGGCAAAAACGTCTGTATATAGCCACAAACACGCCGTCTTTATAAACGCATTGTTTTTCCACATTTTTAGTATGCATGGACTCTAAATGTGTAAAAGTACTCTAAATATGACCTCTTTATCACCTAAATTCAAAATTCTATTTTTAGGGATACTTATCTCTTATTAATAGAACTATTCTTATGTTCTTATTTCTTTTAAGATTTTTGGAGCTAATATTTTTATTCTAACACTTTCCTAATGTTTCTAGCCTTATTGTCTGACTCTTCTCTAATTACACTCCCTTTCCTTATTGAAATCTATATTAAAAGAGACACATACATACATTGCTTGGGAGGGACCTTACACCTATCTATACACTATGTTAAGGGCTTTGTTGTGGGTGTGCCCGCCTATATTTACTGTCTTTCCATTTTTCCTCACTCTCTGATTTTTTTTGGAGCTGTGTATGGGCTGTCAGCTACCCCAAATGACTGGCCGACTGTGTTTGTGTTGCGCCTGTCTATATTTCAGTGCTGGCCGACTAGCCTTGTGCTGGCCGACTAAGTGTTTACTGGTCCTGGGCTGCTGTCGGCTAGCCGACCAATAGCCAAGGGCCATATAAAATGGCCCCTTGCCCACACACTCTATCTTGTATTATTTCTGGGATTTATTGGTGTATATAGCAGAGTTACACAAGCTTCTCTCTCTTTCTTTCATTTGTCTACTATTGCTCTCTACAATAATTGTCTTCATTTTTGCTGTGCATTCTGACAGTTTCACATTGTGGGCTACTGGCCTCTCTTCGCTTATGTCCAGTCACCCCTTTAGGGGCTAAAAAACTTGTGCAGGCTACCCATTGGGCTAGTGGCCTAGCCTTTGGGGCTGGTTGACTGGGCTGCCCAGGCCTGCCATCCTAGCCGACTAGCTGAGTAGGGCTTATAGCCTTGTTGGCTACCTAGCCAAGTCCCATAGATCTGGCTGTCGACAGCCTGCCCAGCCACACTAGGGCTAGTGGGCTTGTGGGCTCAGCATGGGGCATTCCTAGCAGCAGCAGGATGGTTTTTTTGGACCCGATGGGATGCTTTGGATCTGTGGTTGCTAACCGTGGTGCCTGGGGCACAGTGGTACTTCTAGAGTTTTTTGGATTTGGATCAGAATTAGGTTAGGCTTGTACTAGTCCGACGATATTGTTTTTCAGAGGGGGATGTGGAGTCCTTTCATCTTGTGCTGCCCACCTCAGTGGCGTGTACTTATGTACAACATTGGGCAACTCATGGTATGGAGTTTAGGCAGATGGACCCCATCTTTTCTACTGAGTCTTCACATCTTGCGATGCCAACCTTTTCAGAGGATGCTTTTGTACAACATTTGGCTACTCTTGGTACAAAGTTGGAGCAGATTGACTCTCTTTCCTAGGATTAATCATGGTTGGTTATGAGGGTTTTCATACCTTCTCCAGGCTAGATACACGACATTTGACTTCAGGGAGTGTTCTTACACTTGGGTTTGGAACCATTATTTGGAGCAGCACATTGCCAGCCTATATGGTTGTTTTCTTCCAGAGGAGCAATGTCCCTGGCAACTTGTTCTGATGCTTTTGTAGCTGAGTTGCTGAGGAGATTGCTTGTGGAGCTTTCTTGGTACCTGTTTCTGCTACCTTTCATTTTTGATTGAGGAGACGAGGTCTCTGGCTTCTTGGAGTTCACTCAGCCGATGCTGAGAGGGGTGTTAGATATCATCCCCTTCTTGTTGGCTTCCTGTTTGGTGTCCTATTTTAGCCTCTAGGGCTGTCCATGTTATCTAGAGGGGTTGGTCACCCCTCACATACATTTTCCCATATAATTCCCTATTTCATGGAGTCTTGGGTATTTTCCCCAGTCATGTAGGATTTTAGCTCTAGTCGGCTACCTACACATGGGCATATATATAGCTCGATTGCCTCCCTCATTCTTCACTGCTTGCTTAGCATTGTTTGCTGTGCAGTCCCTCACATACGAGGTTTTCTCCCCTCTTGCTCGGGACATGTATTCCTTTGGATGTTTATATTGGGAGCAGGTTCTCACATGTGTTTCCTCTCCATCTCTCTCTCTCTCTCTCTCTCTCCTATGTTTCCACTTTTCCTTCTTCTGCTGCACATTCTATCAGATTTTACTTGCCCACATACATTTGGTGATGCCTCATGAAAAGATGCAGGGGGGAAGAGAGAGCTTGAGCTCTTGCAAGCACACACACACACTCACAAAACCCTAATAGAGAACACACAAGGTGAGAGGCTGAAAATCTTCTTCTTCTCTACTCAACACTCAACACACCATATACAAGATAAGAGTACACACAATATGAAAGGTACTCAACCAATACATACACGGGTTCTCTATAGTGTGAACCCAACTAAATGAGCTGGCGCTATAACTATGCCAGTCTCTAGAATGGCTGTCACACACAGCCTGTCATCCCACTGGCCGCATATCACCCAAGATCTCACCAACCATGCCAGTGGTGTAAGTGTGGGGCCTATCCCCCAGCGGGTCAGTGGCCACCGCCTCACTAGACAAGCTCGATATCTCAACACTCCCCCTCGAGCTCAACTCCATCTCATGTACACCAAGCGAAGCCCTGAATCTGCGGAGCTTCTCTGTACCCAATGCTTTAGTGAAGATGTCAGCTACCTGATCCTCTGTGCTGACATAAACAAGGTCAAGATCTCCTGCCAAGACCTTCTCTCTGACGAAGTGGTAGTGGACCTCTATGTGCTTCGTACGAGCATGAAAGACTAGGTTCCTGGCCAACTGTATACTGCTAATGTTGTCACAGAAAATGACAACTTGTCTATCCACAGATAGACCCAAATCTGCAAGTAGCTTTCTCAACCAAGCTACCTCACATGCTGCCATAGCAGCTCCTCTATACTCGGCCTCTGTACTCGATAGAGCAACCGTAGGCTGCTTCTTGCTGCTCCAAGTCACAGCAGCACTCCCCAAAGAAAACATGAAGCCACCGGTAGATCTTCTGTCTGAGATACTACCAGCCCAATCAGCATCTGTATACCCATGTACACATATCTCTGTCCCAGTCTCATAGAATAGTCCACAATGCAAAGTAGACCTCACATACCTCAGTATACGTCTCACTGCATCTAAATGCGGTTTCCGTGGAACCTGCATAAACTGACTCACCAACCCAACAGCATAGCTCAAATCTGGTCTGGTGATCGTCATGTAGATCAAACTTCCTACTATGCTCCTATACATAGTAGGATCCTCCAAGATCTCTCCTGAATCTGCACTCAACTTGCCATTCTGATCCAATGGCATAGAAATAGGCTTACAGCCTGTCATACCATACTTGGACAACATGTCCAAGCCATACTGTCTCTGCAGTAATCCAATACCATGTGGTGACCTAATCACCTCAATGCCCAAGAAATATCTGAGCTCCCCCAGATCCTTCATCTCGAACTTCTGTCTAAGCAAGATCTTTACATCAAAGATCTCTGCATCATGGTCCCCCGGAATGATCAAGTCATCTACATAGATGACAACAAGCACAACCCCTCTTTCACCATGTCTCACATACAGCGAGAAATCTACATTGGCTACATGAAAGCTAATAGTGACAAGATATTCAGAAATCTTGTCAGACCATGCTCTTGGTGCTTGCTTTAAGCCATACAAGGCTTTCTTCAACTTGCAAACATGCTCGGGGTGACCCACATCCTCATAACCAGGTGGCTGCAACATATACACCTCTTCTTGCAAATCCCCATGCAAGAATGCATTCTTTACATCCATATGAGGTAAAGAACATTGCTTTGACGCAGCCACTGCTATCACAACTCTCACCGTTGCCATCTTTGCAACTAGGCTGAAAGTTTCCTCATAATCAATCCCATATGTCTGCGCATATCCTTTAGCTACCAATCTAGCCTTGTACTTGTTTATGCTTCCATCACTGTTATGTTTAACTTTGTACACCCACTTGCATCCAATGGCTTTCTTGCCTTCAGGCAATTGCACTAAATCCCAAGTTTCATTTCCATATAGTGCATCCATCTCCTCATCCATAGCTTTCTCCCAACACACATTTCCAACAGCCTCATCAATGCATGTGGGCTCTACAACCTGCACAACCTTTGCCATATATGCATAATGATGTGCCACATAACCATCATATGTAAATCTCTGCACAGGGTTCTTCACTCTCTGTGATCTTCGCAGCTTTTCATTCATGGCTTCCATAGCCTTATTTACACTAGGTGTTCTCATAGCTGGCATCCCAAGCTCCATATCAAGGCTCATATCTGAGCCACTAGACTCTCCATCAACATGAGAATGCCCTGCAAAAATGTCAGGCATACCAAGGGGCTCAACCACTTTCTCTTTTCCTTTACGTGATGTACTAATCACATTTGCAAGACTGGTATTATGACACAGCCTGCCACTCCATGGTCTATCAACAGACCCACTAGATGAGGACTCTCCTGGTCCACTCAAAGACTGTGATTGCTGACCTGCATTCTGTGCAACCACACTTCCACTCACATCAGCCCCGACAGCTTCTTTTTCAGCAGTATACCAGCTGCTCATCTTATCAAAGACAACATCCCTGCTTACCCTCAACTCACGTGTAGCAGGGTTATAACACCTGTATCCCTTTTGCTCAAGGGAGTATCCAATAAACACACATTTTTCAGCTTTTGGATCCAGCTTAGTTCTCAGCTCATCTGGCACATGCACATATGCAATGCATCCAAAGACTTTCAGATGAGACAAATCTGGTTTTCTGCCAGTAAACCTCTCCTCTGGAGTTACATCATGTATGGCTGCAGTTGGAGTCCTGTTCATGATGTATACTGCTGTAGAAACAGCCTCAGCCCAATAGCAATGCGGCATATTCTTCTCTTCCATCAATGCTCGCGCAATCTCAGCAATGTGCCTGTTTTTCCGCTCAGCAACTCCATTTTGCTGCAGAGTGTATCTGCATGTAAACTGTCTCCGAATACTATTCTTCTTCAAAAATTCAGAGAACTCATTGGAGAAGTACTCTCCCCCTCCATCTGACCTTAGGCACTTTACATATTTCCCTGTTTGCTTCTCAACCAAAACTCTGAAATTCTGAAAGTGAGTGAGTGAACACCTCACTCTTCTCCTTCATGAAATATACCCACACTTTCCTTGTGTGGTCATCAATGAAAGTCACATAATACCTGCAGCCTCCCATAGATATGGTCTTCGTAGGACCCCATACATCTGAATGCACAACATCTAGTGCATTTTTGCTCACATATCTGTTATGTGGAAACACATGCTTTGTTTGCTTCCCAAATTGGCATGCTTCACATATTTTCTGCATACCTTCCACTTTAAATTTTGGCAGCCCTGTCACAATTCCCTTAGTCTGCATAGACTTCAATCTCTGCACATTCACATGTCCAATGCTTTTATGCCATATGTCTGTGTCTGCAACAATTCCTGAACCATTTGCAAACATCGCAGCACTCATTTCAGGCATGTCTACATTCAATGTAAACATTCTGCCCACTCTGTTGTCTTTTGCAACCAACCTGCACTTGTCTTTAAAATCTTCAACATAACAACCATCAGGGTTAAACCGAACCTGCAAACCCTGCTCAATCATCTGGCCAACTGAAACCAGATTCTTTGTTATGTTCGGTACATGAAGCACATCTGCAAGGTACTTCACTTTGCCATCCTGCATAGACAATGGCACATCTCCACCAATGTGGGCAATTGGATGAGCAGTGTCATCCCCTGTTTCCACAAAACCTGGTCTTTTCGGGTTTTTCATCTCCTTGAACCACTCCCCATGACTCGTCATGTGGTTTGAAGCGCCTGAATCCACATACCATACATTATCTTTTTGTGCTGCATCAACATTTTCAGACATGGCATTCACGACATGCTGCATAACAAACAACCTTTCATTATCCTCATTATTTCTACTTGAGGATGCATAATTTTGCATGTCAGCCTGCTTCTTATAACATTCTGCCTGCACATGTCCAGGCTTACCACAATAATAGCATTCACGTGCATCATTATATTGCCTTTGCCAATTTCCATGGCCTCTTTGACTCCCCCTGCCTCTGAATTTGCCTCTTCCACCTGCGTGTTGTTGTTGTTGTTGTTGATTCTGGGACTGTTGTTGTTGTTGCTGCTGACCATAATTCTGATTACCTGTTCGGCCACCTCCTTGACCGCGTCCACGGCCTCCTCTACCTCGTCCTCTTCCTGAACTCGTGTAGAAGGCCTGTTGCTCTGAACTATTTTTGCTTTGTGAAGACTGTTGGTCTTCACCCAAGCTCTTCTCTTCGATAATCAGCATAGACACCAAATCTGTAAAGTTGGGAATGTTTTCCCGAGTCTGAATGGACGTCTTGAATGCCTTGTATTGTGGCCCAAGACCACGTAGACAGACTTCCACCTTGTCATCATCATCTCCTGACACACCAATAGATGCAAGGGATTCCACAATACCCTTTATCTTCAGCGCATAGTCATTCACAGACATGCTCTTTTTCTCCACAGTATGAAGTTCATTCTTCAACTATATCTTACGTGCCTTGGTATTTGTTTCATAAAGCTTTACCAAGGTGTCCCACGCCTCCTTGGGGGACTTGGCATCCTGAATGTGCCCAATCATGGTGTCCTGTATACTAATGGAGAGCCAATACATAACCTTCCTGGCTCCTTGGTTCCAGTCTTTAAACTCTTTCACATCTGCAGCAGTCGGATTTATATCCGCCGATATCTCCAGTGCCTCTTCATGCTCACCTTCTATGTAGTCCCAATAGCCTTTTCCCATCAGGAAATTCGTCAACCTGAACCTCCAAGCATGGAAGTTATTTTTATCCAGCTTCTCAGCCACAATCTGTGTTATGCCATCATTAGACATCTTGCCAAACACACAATTTCACCAGAAACTGCACTCTGGTTTTTCCTGCACAAATGCTGTATTTTCTACAGCGGTACTGTAGTACTCTCAAATGTCACAACCAGTGACTTCAATGTGCATACATACACCCAATGGCAACTGTAGACCTCTTTGCAGCACCCACAGTGTCTGCACAATCAATCTGTCTTCCTGCAGTTCTTAAAACAGAGTTCTGCAGAGAATCGATGACTTACCCGCAGTGCTCGAAATCGCCTGCTTTCTGAAAAACGAAGGTCCAGACGCGCCCGAAACGCGTTTTCGGCCCGAAAATTTCAGTCCAATAGGACTATATTGTTGCCCTATAGCTTTACTCCTGCGAAGAAAGCTCCTCAATCAGAGACCGTTTGCCGGTGCCTTCCGTAGAGCTCCTGACAAGGGTGTAGTCACCAACACAATAGGGAAGAGTAGTTGAAGCTCTTACCCTCGTACCGCTTCCTGTGGTTCTCTTGCTTACAGCTCAGCCCTTAGCACGAACCAGGCTCTGATACCATGAAAAGATGCAGGGGGGAAGAGAGATCTTGAGCTCTTGCAAGCACACACACACACTCACAAAACCCTAATAGAGAACACACAAGGTGAGAGGCTGAAAATCTTCTTCTTCTCTACTCAACACTCAACACACCATATACAAGATCAGAGTACACACAATATGAAAGGTACTCAACCAATACATACACGGGTTCTCTATAGTGTGAACCCGACTAAATGAGCTGGCGCTATAACTATGCCAGTCTCTAGAATGGCTGTCACACACAGCCTGTCATCCCACTGGCCGCATATCACCCAAGATCTCACCAACCATGCCAGTGGTGTAAGTGTGGGGCCTATCCCCCAGGTGGGTCATCAGTGGCCACTGCCTCACTAGACGAGCTCGATATCTCAACACCTCATGGTCACTTATGCTTGTTGACCCTTATGCTTATCTCCTATGCTAGATGCTTTCTCTTAACTGTCCCTGGACTGAGGGCTCACAATGGGGTCACAGCATACGATAAATATTCCTAAAAAAGGTGCTACTTCTGTACAAATGCTGCACTGATGATCATGCCAGTGCATCACTGTGTGTAACCCTGTGTAGGGTGCACGTGAAATCCCTTCATGATTAACTTGGCAGTAGGTTTAGGGATTCCAAGTAGTCCGCCAACAAGTGGGGGTACTCCTGAAAGAACTCTTCATTCCAAGTAGTCCGCCAACAAGTGGGGGTACTCCTGAAAGAACTCTTCATTCAGTCAAATTGCTTCATGGGTTCCTCAGTCTTTAAACTTCGTGTAAAACTATTGTATTCTTCTTCCGGATCCATGCTTCCATCTATGGAAAGAATTTGCTTTGGCTCTATGACTTGAGCTTCGTCTATCATTATATCTAGTTGTTGCTCTTTTGATATATCAATGCTAGACCTACATATGGCTTTAACCAAGATAATGAAAGACATTGTGCATAGTCCAACTTTCGAGCAACTTTAACTTCAAAGAGACAACACTTTTGAATGATTGGAAATGGGCCAAAACTTCGGAATGATAGTTTGGGACAACACTTGCCCACTTGCTTTAGCCGTTGTTTCATGATGCGGAGATATACCCAATCCCCTTCCTTTAAGATGACATCTCGCTTGGATTTGTTTGCTTGCCAGGTATATACTTCTTGAGCTTTGGTAAGACACTCCTTAATTGACTCCATGATTTTTGAGAATATCTCGATGGTTTTATTGGTCTCAAGATATGGTGACACCTGTCTCATCAAAAGAGATGAGAACCGGCGACCAAATGATGTCTTATATGGTGTCCGACCAATACTCTTCGATGAGTGAGTATCATTTAGTATTGCTTGAACCAAAGGAAGATATTGTTCCCATTTCGACTGTTGGTCATGGTAGTATGATTTGAGAACGTTAAAGGCCAATTGATTGTATGCTGTTGTTTGGCTATCTATTTGAGGATGGAATGCATTGGACACAACTGCAACTTAGTCCCAAAATTGTCAAGCAAAGCTCTCCAAAAATGGGATGTAAATGGATCTCTATTTGATGTGATAGTCTATAGCAAACCACCAATGGGGTACCAAAACCAAATGAACAAGCGAGCGATGTCCTCAGCTGTGGCTGTGTGCTTGCATGGAATGAGCATGTAAAACTTATTGAATCTGTCAACAATTGTCATACACTGTGTGTTTCTAAATCTAGCAGAGGCGGGAAGAGGGTCTACGAAGTCCATACTGATGTCGTGAAAGGGTCCCTCAGAAATAGGCAAAGGCTAAAGTGAAACTGCTTGTTTGGTAATGAGGAACTTTCACTTTTTGACATATCTGGCATGATTGGACATGTTGGTAGACATCCCATCGCATCTTAGTAGCAGAGTGGACTCCTGCAATGTCTAAATAGTGCCCTTCGACTAAGAACATCAGCAACAACGGGGTTATTTTTGCCTAGGACGTATTCAATCATTGGTGTATTCAATCATTCCCCCAAATTGTTGGAACAATTGACTCCAACTCAACTGCCAGTCACTCCATTGGGCAATGGGCATGGTTTGAAACCATTTAAGTGCTTGGTGATCTATCTTAAACTATGAAGTCCCTCTCGTAAAAAAGGAAGTGATTCCAATGCTTAAGAGCGGTCATCATCACCCCAAGAGCTCTTTGTCATACACAAAATAATGCTTTTTGACATTAATAAATTTGCGGCTATAATAAGACAAAGACCCTCAAATGAGCAGCTGTAGTGGGAATAATCCAACTTAGAATGGCCTATATCTTTTCAGGGTCAAGGCTAATATACCTGATGAACTGATGATGTATCCCAGGTAATGGATTTCCTGTACTCCAAACTCACTCTTCTTGGCATTGATAAACAACTCATTATCTTGCAAGAGTTGCAAAACCTGTGCCACATCTTGCTCATGCTTCTCTACAGTCCTCGAGAAGATAAGAATGTCATCTAAGAAGATGAAGATGCATTTGTCACAAAATTCGTCACAACTTCTATTTTTTCTACTACTTATGTATGGCATATGGAGCCTGACATGACATACATGTATGGTTGGTGGAGCGCTTGACATGGTGTGTCTGTGTGGCATATGGAGCCTAACATGACAGTACATGTATGGCTCATGGAGCCTGACATGATAATACATGTGTGGCTTTTGGGGCCTAACATGGTGTACATGTATGGCTCATAGAGAGCCTAACATGATGTGATTCCCTAGGTCTAACTATCCTAGAGATTTTCTATATTTATGTTCTGGTGGGAAGGTTCTAGAAGGATCATGAGCCTTGGATATTTTAGCTGATACAACTAAGCATATGGGTGTTTTTTCCAGTCTAGCTACGCTCATGTGTGCATGACTTTGATTTTACCTTTGGATGACTTATCTTGTTTTCTTGAACAATGCCTGAGATTTTTACTTGTGTTGTCCATGGGATCCGAGATGCATAGGCACACTGTGGACATGTATGTGCACTGTAAGATTTCTCCCCAACCCCTCTCAAGATGTCCAGTTTCTTCCCCTGTAATCAATCCCCTTTTCAGAATAATAAAAGATTTTGTTTCTATCTATTTTGACTTAGAGAGAGAAAATGTTCTAGAGAGAGGTAATTCAGTTTTTAGATATCTTTGGATGAAAAAATATCCCTTATTATTAAAATAAATTCCCCCAAAATAAAACTTTAAAAAGAAATTCCTAAGGTGCATTAGAAATAAATTACAATGTGCACAAAAGACCTTAGCCTAAGGGTCTAGATTTCTTAAAATTTTTGGATTAAGGTTCCTATAGACCAATAAGATTAATCCAAACGTAGGGAGGAGATAAATTGAAGAATAAAAGAAAAACCCCCCAAAAATGAGTAAATGCTCACATAAGATGAAGAGTGGACTAAGGACCAAAGAAAAGATTTAAAAAAAACTGAATTTTGACACCTCCGAGTGAGGATCTCCCCTCATGAAGGAGGCGCCTTTTTTCTTATCATTACCCCCAATTTTTAATCAATAAAATGAGATATTTCATCTCTCCTCTCTCCTATTTCAAAACTAGATCCAAAAAGTAAGCTGAACTGACCCAAATATGGTCAAAAATTGACCAAACTAATCTGCAAAATTCTAGAATCAGTTTGCTTGGTTTGAGGCTCACTTTTTTCTATAAATAGAAGCCTCCCCCTTTCGTAAAAGCTTAATAGTGTTTTTACACTGTTACTCTACTCCTGTCCTCATCTACATTGAATTTCTCAATAATTCAATTGTTTTTTGCCTAATCTTCTCCAAAGTGAATTGGTGGCCACTCTTGCTTCAAACAAGAGTAGAACCCTCAATCCCTCAAGCCAAAGGAGAGCTTACAAGCTCCAAGTAAGCTAATTTTCTTACTTGTTTAATGAAAAATTATGGTTTTCTTAATTTTTATGCTTTGCAAATGTTTGAATTAAATTCAAATGCTATGCCTTGATGAAAAGGCCACCCCCTTCTCTTCTTTACATTCCAGCCTTTCTTAATCCTAGAAAGATTAATTAAGGGATTAATTAAACTCTTCTTATTGTTTACTCTCTTGAATTTAGAAAATTGTGTAGATTAGAGTTCTATGAATCTAATTTGGGATAATTTAAGTTAAAAATAGAATGATAAAAATGAGAAATGGTCAGCCATATAAAGGAGGTTATGGCAAAATTTTCTAGAATTTTATGGAAAAGAAAGTTTGTTTTTATGTTATTCCAAAAGAGTAATTCCCACCATTTTTGCATCTAAATGAAATATTCTAATTACTCCATGTACATATTCACCTATGAATATGCATGGATATCACTGATATTAATTATTAAATTTGAAAGATGCATAAAGGAATTTTTTTTATAAAAGTGTTATTCTCATTAAATTTGTTTTTATGCATAGAAAGATGCATAAAGGAAATTTTTTAATTATAAAAGTGTTATTCTCATTAAATTTGAGTTTTATGCATAGAAAGATGCATAAAGGAAGTTTTTTTATTATAAAACTGTTATTCTCATTAATTTGATTTTTATGCATAGAAAGATGCATAAAGAAAATTTTTTATTAGGAATTTTTTTTCATTAAATTTAATTTCCATGCATAGAAAGATGCATAAAGGAAAATTTTTTATTATCAAAGTGTTATTCTCATTAAATTTAATTTCTATGCATAGAAAGTTGCATAAAAGAAATTTTTTAATTTAAAAGTGTTATTCCTATTAAATTTATTTTTTGCATAAATAGATGCATAAATAGATGCATAAAAGGATTTTCTTATGAAAGGATTTTCTTTTATATAAAAGTGTTTTTACCATTGAAGTTGATTTTTATGCATAAGTAGATGCATAAAGAATTTTTCTATTAAAATTAGAATTCACTTAAATTCGTGTTTAAATTCTATGAGTAATTGATAAATGAATAATTAAATACTCTAAGAGAGAAATTTCTTTCGTTTTATATTCACACGGTTTGTAAAAAGAAAATTCAGGAAATCTATTGAGATAGAATTATTCAGACAAATGATTAATTTATTCCTCATTGGAATTCATAACTAATTTAGAAATTAATCAAGTGTATATTCAAAGAAAGAAACTCGGTAAAATAGTAATTGAATTATCAAACCTTTTTGAGAAAGATAGTTCAGGAAAAATCTTATCCGACACTCGAACCTTGAATCAGACCATGCCCAAGACCAAACTCTTTGCCAGTTTCGAGGAAAGAAGATGTGACCAGTTTAGAAAAATACTCTCAAAACTCCCGCCAAATCGAAAACTGAGTTTGAGACCCTTCAAAATGATATGTGGATCAAGGTTATAGAATTCGAGGAATTCTGGTATGAAATTCAGAAATACGATCAAGAAGTTTTGGGGATACCGATTCAAGAAATAGTCATTGTATTCAAAAGAAAAATCAAACTAAAAACTTGCATAGAAACCCTGTTTTCTTAAAGGACTGTCCAGAATGCTAGAGGGAGCATTTGTATATGTTTTTCTAAGGGAAGTTCGGTTGCACGGGGAGTGTCCAAAGGATAGCTCATGCACAAAGTGCAAAGCCTGCCCAGGTCTGACGAGCCTCGGTATGGTTAAAAAATGGTGCGCTTCTGGTACGATGGACGAGGGCCGACGAAGCGGTCCGTGAGTGAAATGCCAGGACACCTAAGGAGGATCTTGGAGGGTTCTGTTTGACCAGGCGATGCATGGGCTTGTGGTGCCTAGGACACCCATGTGTATGTCATGGAAGATATGTATGATGGACAAAATGATTATTGTAATCTATTTACTGGATCTCGTTTTGCTGACCAGTGGGTCTCAACGGAGAGTCTAGAGTGATACTGTTTTTTGAGAAGCAAGGGACTGGATGAAAATTTTGAGTTATGATATCTGTAACCAATAACTGTTTGTCAATGGATTATTTTATATGTTAAAGTTTTAAAGAGGAGTGTATGCGTATCTGTATTCGAAAGCAAAAGTTAAGAAAGGCATTCAATTATGGGTGGGTGAGTAATTGTCTGGTTCTACCGATTCCAGTGGTTGGGTGGTGGCTAACCCATGGACCGAATGGGGTTAGGCTAGAATCAGTGGAGTTTTATTAATTAAATTTAAATAATAAGAATACGCTTAGAATTTGAGTAGTTAAATAAAACCCTGAAGAATTTCTCAAATGATTAGATCAACAGCTATGCCTGATTTCGGTTAGGAAAAAAGCGTTGATTTTCTCAGATGATTAGATCAATGGCTGTGCCTGATTTCAGTTAGGAAAAAGCATTGATTTCTTCAAATTAAGTCAATGATAGTTTTCCTTCTATCTGGTTTAATCAGGTGAAGGATAGTTTAATCTCTTGAGCCCGTTAGAAAATTTGTTAAGAAAATCAAAAAGGTGGAATCGTCCTCATTTTTCGGGCAAGGAAAATTTTCCCGATTTCGGTTCTGGAATGACCACAAGATTAGTATCGTGTCCGGATATTCCAGGGCGAGGCCCCGAGTGGGAAACCCTGCCTCGCGCAAGAGGAATCTACTTCCGCTGCTGCTAGCACCCGGGAATCCGGTGTGCGGAGGGGACAGAGGGGTCTCACATCTGGTATCAGAGCGCTGTTGTAAACTTACGAATTAGTAGCAGAAATTGCCTAAATTTTAGTTTTCACTTGTTAAGATTATGTTTGAAATGAACTTCATAAATTGAAAACTCATAAATTGAACTGGATTTTTAGATGGATACCCCAAATCTGTCTAGCATTCCTGAACTCTGGAAGAGTCAGGATATGATCACCTTTGCCTTCAAAAATCTCATCAACTCCGCTACAACCCGAGAAATCAGAGTGCGACTCGCTCGTCACTTTGAGGATCTATACTTACCTGATCCAGTAGAGCGACATCAGTAAATGTGGTTCTCTGGAGGGTGAAGTATTCGTATCAATACCAATCAACGTCAGAGACTCAGATAGAATATCTCGCTAGCCATGATCTTGTTAAGGCTAGGAGTTATTCATTATGTATAACTCTATAATCATTCACCTCGGGATTTTAGAATTTCTTGTCGTATTTTAATAAAAGAAAATACCCAAAAATGAGTAAATGCCCACATAAGATGAAGAGTTGACCAAGTACAAGGCTTATTAGTTGAAAATTATGGAGTATTAATAAAAAAATGAGATATTTTGGAGTAATCATTCATTTTTGACAAATGTGTAAGGAAAATAGAGATCTTTAAGGAGGCGCCTATTTCACATGCTTGGATGAGTTTAAAACTCAAAAATAATAGGATATTTTTATCTCTCCTCTCTCCTAAATCAAACCAAATAAAAAAGGGAGCCAAAATGGACCAAAACTTGTCCAAATTCAGCCAAACTGAAGCTAGAAAATTCTAGAACTCCGTTGGACTCAGTTAGTGGCCTCCCTCTCCTATAAATAGACCCCCATTCCTTTGTATTATTATCTGTGAACTAAACTATGCCGGTATTACTCTAAACTATGCTGGTATTACTCTAAACTAAGCTTAATTTCTATTATCCTCTAAAAACCTCTACAAAATTAAAGAGATTGGAGCTTCTCTCTCTCTTCAATCTTCCTTGGTGACTCCTACAACATACCAAACCAATTGATTGGTTGGGGGCCTCTACAGTGACTAAAGAATCAAGCGTTTTAGGAGGTAAAGAGTGGATTATGGTCTTTTTTCTATAATTTCTAAATGTTTCTTTCTTCTCAACCCCTCTCAAGCTTGAGAAGCTTTAATTTGAATGGCTTTTGAATATTATTGAAATGCTTTAATGTATTGTAATAAAGAAACACATAAATTTTCATTTATGCTTAATTTTAATGGTTTTTAAGCATTTCTCTCTCTCCCCCCAAAGAAAGGTCATTCCTATGACCTATTCTCAATCCAAATGAAGCTTCTCATGAAGCATTTCTCTAATCCAAAAGTAATTTTTATGCTTGTCTAATTGGAGGCCAAAATAATAGCTTTTTAATGCTTTTATGATATTTATTTCATAGAGAAATTATGAATCAATCCATAATTGGATAATGATCCAATTAGTGGTCATTCTAATCATATTAATAATATTAAACTTCATTCTCTAAATGAAATTCAGAATTATCAGTAATAGTAGCGGAGCTATGGTAAAATTTTTGTAAAATAAACACATAAAACATTTTCATTCATAATATGAAAAGAAGACTTCCTACCATATTCTAGGAATTAATGATGAGAATGAGTACACATTGAATGTAATAGGGAATAAGTAATGTGGTCCGAGAGAGGATAATGTGGAAAGACGAGAGTTCGTTATAGAAACTGTATTTTGTGACTGTTTGTAAATGACTGTTTTATGTCAAGAATGCTGGGGAAGCATTTTGACCGTCTTGAGGATTAAGGTCGTGAAGACCGAACTGATAAAGTTGCAACTGCTGACGGAGAGTCAATGGAGGACGTCTCGCGTAGCAAGGTCGGCCGAGGTCTTGACCAGCCTCGGTTCGATTTAAATGGTGAGCTTTCGGTACGGTGGATTAGGGACCAAGGAAGTGGCCTATGAGTGAAGCGCTAGGTCACCTGCGAAGGATCCTAGAGGGTGCTGACCATACGGTGCTCGGGCTCTGGGTCGCCGAAGATACCCACACGTGCGTCGTGGAAGATATTGGAACAAGGAGTAAGAGTTGTTTTCTGAAACCGGGCATGGATCTGGTTGATTGACCTTGCTGGTCCTCAACGGATGAGTCCATGGCTCTTTTATATGGATCTGTGGGTTGATCTTGCTGATCTTCCACGGAGATTTCATTCTATTATATGAATATATTGCCGGTTACTATGAGCTAGGAACTATGGAAAAGGCCCCTGAGTGAACAGGTGGTGAGCGTTCTGGTTGCCAATGATGCCATAAGTATACCGATGAATGAATGATTGGAAATAAGGATTCAACCAGAGACTTTGAGGATTGTCATCAGTGACATAATGGTTTCATTAAAGGATTGTTTTAAAGTTAGCTGATGCTAAGAAAAAGGCAATTTCATATTGGGTGTGTAAGTGGTGTGACTAGTTTTATGTTTGCATGAACTTCCCGCTAGGGGGCCTTGGAACTCTTTTCCTTGGTACCCGGGACAAAACCTAACCAAATTCTTAATTGGATCCCATCACTACAGTGGTTGGCCCATGGGACTGGATGGGGTTAGGCTGGACTGATGGATCCGTAAATCGAGATTTAATTTCTATTATTACGATAGATGAAGTAAATCCCGGATAGTAATTGTTCTATGGATAGGAATCAACGGCTGTGCCTCTTGATGGGAAAAAAAGCGTTGATCCCAATGATCCAAGTGCAAGTTTCTTCCTTGATCTAACCAAGTACCGTTAGAGGTGCAGTCAGATCAGTTTGATCAGTAATGATCTTGACTACGTTAGAGTAAAGAGTTATCCTGGTGGAATCGCCCGTGTTTTCCGGGTAAAGGAAGTTTTTCCGGTTTCGGTTTTGGACAAACCGACGGATTAGTCTCTTGTCCGGATATCCATGGCGAGGCCCCGAGTGTGAGACCCCTACCCGCGCACGATGTGCTACTTCCGCTGCTAGTACCCCGAATCCGTGGAAACAGGGATCTCACATGGATGTATCAAAGGATTTATATTCCTTGCCAAGACCACGCAAGGTAATATCCACCAAATCATCATCAGGCATGGGGGCATTTATTGTTGCCAATGCATCTACAAACTTCTTTATTTCTTGCACATAATCATGGATGCTCCTTTTATTCCGCTTCACATTATGTATCTGCTATCGCAACTAAGACTTGCGAGCACTCGTGTCTATATCAAACATCTTTACCAAAGTATCCCATGCATCTTTGGGATTATCAGCATCCTGTATGTGTATGAGCATAGCATCAGAAATACATATAGACAGATAATGCAACACTTTGAATGCTCTTTCTGACCATTGCTTATGAGCAATAACCTGCTGCTATGTAGGTTGTTGGGGTAGCTCAAGCTCTTGCTCAGCACCTGTAATGAGATTCCAAAAACCTTTTCCCTTCAAGAAACTTTTGATCCTGTACTTCCATGCCTGGAAGTTCTTCCTATCCAACTTTCCAACAATCTGTACTGGATTATCCGACATATTTGCTCAATGCAAAACACCTTGCGTACACTTCAAATCTGTAAACGAGCCTTCCTCAGCTCAACCACACTCCAATGAATGTTCCAGATACTCCAAAGTAGCCAACAATCTTCAAATTTGATGTAGAAAATCAACCTGTATGCATCCAAACTGAACTGGCTCACGCAATTCGAGATACCCTGTTTTGATGCGCCTTCCAAGGCTCCAAATCACAATTTAGTGGTTCAATCAAGTATGGGTAACTTTCACTGACACCTAAACAACCTCAATGTAGAGTATCAACACCATCTGACATGTGTACATATCAATTTTTGAAAACCCCTTTCTCTGTTTTGGGAAAAACTAGAAAAACTAGAATAACCAGTAGCAAATTTGCTCTAATTTCTTCAATATTTGTCCAAATTGAGCAACCAGGCATTCATTAGCTTAGCAATGATGTCCACTAACTCCATGTTAGAGGAATTTGTCCAAATGTTTAAGACCAAAGATTCATTGCTCAATTAAAATCACTCTGTTTCTCTGCAACCAGTGGACAGGCTTTTTAATCAGCTCATTCCCAGCTCAATTAGGCATAATTGATCAAACCAACCATGTAGCCCTCTTCTCCAATTATATAGCAACCAATTGCTAAACAAATTTTGAAATGTATCAAGCAACCAAGTAGAATTTGATCCTCCACTCAGTAAAAATGTCAAAAACTGCCCTGTTTCTGCTGTCCAGTCAACGTCGCTGCTGTAGAGGGCTTTGGGAGTAATTAAAGTGTTAATTGATGATGGATATAAGTGCCCAACACACTTAGGTATGTGTGCAACCAGTCAATGATTTGATTTTAGCCAAAAACATGCTCCAAATGCATCAATTTTTGAGTTGCTTTTCTTTGTTTTGTGAGAGCTCAAAAAACCAAAATTTTTCACGCATTCAAATGCTTCCAAATTGCTCCAAAATCACAGTAGGGCTTGCATAGGAGTTGCCAATACATTCCTCCTTGTCACATACATGTTTGTTTTGCCAGATTTGCATGTATTTCCACCATACATCAGTGCTTCCAAGCTTTAATGGAAAGCTT
This sequence comes from Cibotium barometz, assembly GCF_041138505.1. Taxonomy (NCBI): domain Eukaryota; kingdom Viridiplantae; phylum Streptophyta; class Polypodiopsida; order Cyatheales; family Cibotiaceae; genus Cibotium; species Cibotium barometz. The sequence goes on along the minus strand of NC_141086.1, from coordinate 10,695,372 downwards.
TCAAAAGACCAAAAATTTCCTTTGCTTTGGGTTGCTCTAATTTGCTTTGTTTTTGCCTGAATCACCTGCAATCTGCTCAAGGATGTTTAGAAGACCTTACCCAATAGGCCAAGCTCTCAGATCTGATAGTAATCGGTGTGCTCCAAGCTTCACAGCTTCAATGGCAAGCTTCTCTCACTCACTCATAAACCCTAATAGACAGCACAAGGCTCTGATACCATGTTGAAAGAACAGTAGAGGGGGAGGAGACACACACACAGGAGCAAACCCTAATGTATATTGCAAACCCTAACCATAGAGGGAAGCCATCTCCCTTCTCACACAATGCACAAAGCCATAATCCATAATACACACAACACACTATGAGTTGTGTCCACACACATCTAACCCTAGCTAATGTCCACACACTATGACCAACTGGACGCGGTCATTTATGTCTCACACATTGACCAACTGGACGCGGTCATTTATGTCTCACACATGTTCCTACCTAACATGCCAGCACATAGCATAGCTGGCTCACACTGACATCGAGCTTGAATCTCAACAACCCCTCTCAAGCTCATGATGTATGCGGATGAAGATGTAGATGAGCTTGGGTTATCAAGGCTCTCAACAGGGATCCTGTGGAGATTTTCTCATCCTATGTCTACCTTGGTGTCACTTTCAGTGGCCCACACTTTACCATGCTTCCCGGAGCACATGCCAGAGTTACGCGGGGATATGTAGCCTTGAGCTTACTTGAGCGGCAGTGCTTCCAGGCACATTTCCAAGAGCCCAGGATGAAGGGTTGGCTTTTTGACACCCTCGTCACACAAGCCTTGATGTATGGAGCAGCTTTTTAGGGGCCAGATTTACCTGATGAGGATTGGCAGCGAGCTGAGAGGCCCCAAGTCATGATGTTCTCCTGTATGATCCGCAGCAAACCACCAGTCCCACACTAGATTATCCAGGCAGAGTTTGTTGCAACCTCAATGGTAGTGGAGGCACTCTTCCAGACAGTCACATACCTTCATCACATCAGTCACATGGATCCCCGCAGGTACCCGAGGCTTGCCCTGGAGTCCTCCAGATAGCTAGCACTTGAGGGGCACACTGGAGTATGGTATGCACTAGTTTCCACTTGGTTCTCAGTATATGGGCTTTGCATGGATTGCCTACCCCCCTTCAGTACAGTTTGGACTTCCCTTTTTTTCAGTTGTCTCACGAGGATACCAACCGGGTTATCCAGTCAGATCTTCTTAGCCTCTACACATATTGCACATGGATCACACCCCCGGAGCTCCCCACAAAGATGCACTTTTACAGAGAGACCACCTCATCACACTCACTGAGGATGGATTCATCCAGCAACCGGGCTACTTGAGTGTTGCGATTGCGATTGGCCAGATACGGGTTTCTTCCCACCCCCTCAGAGTGGAGACAGGTAGAGCAGCTGAGCGCATCTTCAGAGCCGGGAAGCTTGTATGGACACCCAGAGAGGAGAGGATCTGCAGACTATGCCACATAGAGGTTGAGACGGGGAGGAGCATTACATATGCCACTGCCCAGTATACTATGAGATCCGCGGGAGGTTTCACTGTCTATTTCGTGAGGGATTCGGTCCACTCTCAAGGATCATTGATTTCCAGGACCAACGTTGCCTGGGCCTCTTCCTGCTTGAGCTCCGTAGACACAGGGACACCTCTTCTTGAGACACAGGCCCCAGCCACCCCGCCCCCTCCCTCGGCAGCCAACCATCACCAGTTTCTTCCAGACTCAAGAGGTGGAGGACACCGACATAGTGGATCTTGTGGACCCTCCACGAGCTGCTCTGGACCTGCCTCGCATGAGAGGAGTTACCTTGGACCGAGCCTCTGCACTCCAGCGTGCCTGACACCCTCGACCCCCCCGTTGGCCCATGATCACCTCATTAGCTCCAGATCCAGGACATGCTCCACTGCCATCGAGCTACCTTTCCACGAGACAAGCTGAGGGAGACCTCTGGGCCATACTGGACCATACTCATCAACCCCATGCTTGACATTTTGGAGAGTGGTATACCATCTACTCTCGAAGCTGATTCTTTTATGTTCTTAGTACTCCATGACGAGTTTCCATGGATAGTTTTGTATCACCCCCGTGAGATAGCTATGTTTATGTTTTCATTCTGTTTTATTTTCCATTCCATGATGAGATATGCCATGGACATTATTGTACCACTTTGGTCTCATAGGCCCATTGGGTCTTTAGTAGACGCTTAATATATCTTTCTCTCTCTCTCTCTCTCTCTCTCTCACACACACACACACACACACACTTAAGAGGCACCTGCAGGATTTGGATAACCCTCCAAGATGATATGGGGCAACACACATGCATGCACACAAGATTGCTTACTATCTCTTGTACCTATGCATGTAGATAAGTAAAAATATGCAATCATAATACTTCCTTAAATTAGTGAATACTCTTATCATTTCACACACCCACACACACATTGGTTTCTCTCTCTTTCTCTCACATACTTTTTAAAAGAAATAGTGAAACCATTGCTTCATTAATAAAGTAATGTACTATCCCAAATTGGGACAACTATGACTCACAGTGAGAAAACACCTCGAGTTGTGAAAAAGAGCTCTCCAAGGTCAAAAGAATCTATGAGAGACTAGTAAAGTGATCTACAAAAGAAGGAAAAAGGGTTGACATGTGATTCTGGACATGGTAGGTAGTCTTGAGTGCCCAAAATCCCATCCTTGGAAATTGTGCCCACTGGTGCCTTGACAGGAGGCTCAAGACACAAAAGATGGGGCACTGTCTCATGTGGGTGAGAGCATCATGTTGAAGCAATGTCTATGTGCCAAAAGAATCCCCACTGGAAAAACACACATAATACATCTTCATAGAGACAATTGTTTCTTCAAGGGAAACTTCCTCTTCCATATCTGTTCCAATGCCGCTTTCCACGGAGTCAAGGATTTAGACATGCACCATAATAGATGATTCGCATGCTCATGAATCCAAGGGGGAGGGGGGGAAAAGGATCTTGTGCGCCCTAGAAATTGTGAGCTGATGAAAAAGAAGAGGTGTATATCCAGGGAGCTACGTGTCAAAAAGCCTAGGGTGTTGGGTGATTTGTGTGAGCCAAGTAATTGTGGTTACTTTGGCAAAAATATCCATAATAGAAACCTGTTCTTTTTCACATTTGAAACTGAAAAATAGGTCAACTTGATTTATGAGTCTTTGAGTTGACCTTCTTCTTGAAACCCAGGCAATGGTTGCATCATCTCCATAATGACCCTCCAAATCGACCTATGACAATGTCTGATTGCTTGAGGAAATGAAAAACCATACCATGCTCATCAATAATGTCCCGTATGTGGCGAATTCCAAGCACAGAAAGGTTATAGGCCATCGTTGGTTGGGATAATGCAAGTAGCACTTTAAACACTGTACTCCTATGAATGCTCTCTATAGTCAAAGAGTTTCCTTGGTTTGGGGGATGGCGCAACCAATGTAGGTCTTGTAAAAAGTGGCCCAGTCTTGAATGAGAGCAGTAGCATAGGGTGAACCTGTGATTTTGCCATTAAAGTGTCCAAAAACTATATCATCATAACGGGTGACCCAAAGTCCATATGCTTCTGTATGCATGTTGCTCAACATGCCAGCCCATGGCTTTGTATGTGCCACAAAATCAGGTAGAATCATCATGTTCCTCGCGAGAACATGATAATGAATATTGAGAATATTAAGTCCACCATGCATCTTAGGCAAGCAAACCAATTCTTGCTTCATCAGAAGAAGGGTTTTTCTATCCACTTTTGTTTTCCACTTGCATTCTAAGGCTTTAGACATGAAAAGTTCAATTTGTTTGCGAGACCAAGGCAACAAAAGGAGATAGAATTGCACATACGCCATGATTATAGATTGCACTATTCGTAGATGTACATGCAATGGTCATGTAGAGAGTTTCCAATATTCAATTTGTGATGTAGCTTCTGCATTACCCATTCAATGAGATTCTTTGAGGGAGATCTCTCATTCAGTGGGATATCCAAGATCTGTGACTATTATGTATGTGTGTACATATATACACACACATATATACTTGATAGATAGATAGATATACATATACATATACATGTGTGTACATATACACACACACATATATACTTGATAGATAGATAGATAGATAGATATACTTGATAGATAGATAGATATACATATACATGTGTGTGTGTGTGTGTGTGTGTGTGTGTTTTACAATCACAATAGTAGCTCAGTTGGTAGAAGAGGTAGAGTGTTGTCTCATAGGTCTTGTGTAAGATTCCTCCCCAACCTCTCAGGATGTCCAGTATCTTCCCTTGTAGTCAAATCCCTCTTCAGAAATATCAAAGATCTTGTTTCTACCTATGTTGTGGCCTAGAGAGAGAAAATGTTCTAGAGAGAGAGATTATTTAGATTTTGAATATTTTTGGATAGAAAAATTTCTCATCCTATTAATATAAGTTCCCCTGAAACAGAAGTTCAAAAAGATTTCCAGAAGGTGCATTAGAAATCAAGTATAATCTGCTCAAGAGGCATTATCCTGAGGGTCAATTTTAAATTAAGGTTCTTATGGGCCAATAAGATCAATCCATGTGTGGGGAGGAGATAAATCTAATTTGTAAAAGAAATTACCCAAAAATGAGTCAATGCTCACATAAGATGAAGAGTTGACTATGTACAAGGGCTATTAGTAAAAAACTATGAGTATTACTAAAAAAAATGAGATATTTTGGGTATAATCATTCCATTTTGACACATATGTAAGGAAGGGAAGTCCCTTCAAGGAGGTACATACTTCACATGCTTGAATGAGTTTTAAACTCAAAAATAACGTGATATTTTTATCTCTCCTCTCTCTTGGATCAAACTGAATCAAAACCGAATGTGATATTTTTATCTCTCCTCTCTTGGATCAAACCGAATCAAAACCGAATAAAAAAGGAACCAAACTAGGTCCAAATCTAGTCCAAATTCAACCAAATTGAAATCTGGAAAATTCTAGAAATCAGTTGGTCTTGGTTAGAGCCTCCCTCTCCTATAAATAGAACTTGAGTCTTTGTAAAAAAATAGGAGAATTATACTATGCCAAAGGATATCTGTGGTGGGCGAGGCCCTGAGTGTGCAGGACCCTCGCCCCGCGTGGGAGGCCGACACCACTTCCGTCGTCGCCGAAAGGAGCCCCGGAGCGGGCGGGCGGGGACTTCACACATATGGAGCCTGACATGAGAGAACATGTATGACTCATGGATCCTGACATGATAATACATGTGTGGCTTGTGGGGCCTAACATGGTGTACATGTATGGCTCATGGAGCTTGACATGTTGGGTAGGAGGGCAGCTAGTCTTCACACAGACACACACACACAACCTTAAGCATAGAGAAAACGTGAGAGTGCTAGAAAAGATGTACTCAATAATGATGTGAAATGAAAGTACAAGCTCGGGGGGGTCACTATATGTAAATCCTCTATATCACGTGCGTTCAAGGCCTATTTAAAAAGTCCCTTATCTGTGAATTTTTTAGTGAATATAATGTATCCTTTCCTATTCAAATCTGTAAATTTTTTTTTAAAATACAATAAATAAATCCCCTCTGTAAATATATTTCTTTAAGTTTTAAATATTTAAAATGTCCTTCTGTTGAACCCACGTGATACTTACATATTTATACGAGTGACCCCCCCGAGAGTACAAGTGAGTACTAAAAAGCCTAGGGCTAAGTGCCAACACACACGGGGGAAAAACCTGTGTCCAGTCACAGGGAAAAAGTGCCTGTGATGATGAGTAAGCTGGGCTCACACTTGAACTAGCTAGGAGTGAACATGATCACACCTGAAAGTGGACATGACAACCAACAAATCCCCATCAAGTGAACGGTGTGAACGGGTAGTAGCAGGGTGATAAAGCTGTGAATGCTGCTCTGCTCTATGCTCCACAGTAAGAATGATCAAGAGAGATCACGATGGCAAAGATGAACTGCAGTGGCCAATGGGAAAAGCAAGCACTATATGATGGGGGAAAAGAAGAATCCCCAATGTCATAGTGCTAATTCTGTTACAGAGAGTGTACCTGCATGTGAACTGCCTCTTGATTCCTTGCTTTCTCAAGAAATTACTAAACTCATGGAGAAATATTCGGCTTTATGAGTTTTCAATATCATCCATTAGCAAACTCAAAGGCAAAGTCCATTGTCGCTTACGCTATAAATATTATGTGAGACTTCCATTTGTACTTCCACTTGTCCTAGTTTTTGCACAGTCCTAGTTTACTGCACAGTCCTAGTTTTTGCACAGTCCTAGTTTACTGCACAGTCCTAGTTTATGTGAAAACACTTACCAATGAGAGATCATACACACATCCAACACTACAGAAATACTGAAAAACAGGACAGTACTTGCCACCATTTCATAACATTAGTTTCCTCATATATATCACACAAAGCATTTCAACCACTCTATTCCACATGATTGATATCAAATGTACAATATCTTAAGTCTAACGCGCGATGCGTATATCTTTTTGAGTCAAAGCAAAGTGTCTCTCCTCATCCTTACAATCACCATATAAACAAGACACGATCTTACATTGCAAGCTTGTGCTTCCATTTGTACTTTCGCTTGTCCTAGTTTTTGCACAGTCCTAGTTTACTGCAATCTCCTAGTTTATGTGAAAACACTTACCAATGAGAGAGATCATACATACATCCAATGCTACCACAAATACTGAAAAATAGGACAGTACTTGCCACCATTTCACAACATTAGTTTCCTCATATATATCACACCAAAGCATTTCAACCACTCTATTCCACATGATTGATATCACACCAAAGCATTTCAACCACTCTATTCCACATGATTGATATCAAGTGTACAGTATCTTAAGAAAAGCGTCTCTCCTCATCCTTACAATCAGTTTCACAAATACTGAAAAACAGGACAGTACTTGCCACCATTTCACAACATTAGTTTCCTTATATCACACCAAAGCATTTCAACCACTCTATTCCACATGATTGATATCAAGTGTACAGTATCTTAAGAAAAGCGTCTCTCCTCATCCTTACAATCACCATATAAAAAAGACATGATCTTACATTGCAAGCTTGTACTTCCGCTTGTCCTTGTTTTTGCACAGTCCTAGTTTACTGCAATCTCCTAGTTTATGTGGAAAGGCTTACCAATGAGAGAGATCATACATACATCCAATGCTACACAAATACTGAAAAACAAGACAGTACTTGCCACCATTTCACAACATTAGTTTCCTCATATAGCTTTCACCAAAACATTTCAACCATTCCATTCCACATGATATATATCAAGTGTACAATAGCATAAGTCTAATGCGCGATGCGAATATCTTTTCTTGGACTTGTCCACTTGGAAGAGTCAAAGAAAAGTGTCTCTCCTCATCGTTACATACAAACAAGACATGATCTTACATTGCAAGCTCTGTAATCCATCGCATAATAGCACATCCTTGTTTATGAGGATGCCTTCAACACCGATGGGAGCATGTCTTTCAGTTAAAGGCAATAAACCATGGCAAGTGTGACAAGAGAGGGTAGAAAGGGGGTCTACCATCAATGTTTTTGTGGAGCAATGTGGGCACCAAATACGTAGTCTTTTATCAAAGTAAATACGATGTCTACCACGTTGATGTTTTCTTCTCAATACACCGGTTACATGAGCTCGTTTGTTGGGGGGACACAATTCAGTTTCCTCAAATGAAGTTGGAATGGTATTGAAAGGCTCTCTTGGCCTTCCATGGCCAAGCCTAGTTGTCATCACATGTGCTTAAATTTGACGAACACTCCCTCTTGTAGGCATGTCAATCTCCTTTGGCTTGATAAGATTTGTAAGGTACTCCTTTGAGGTTTGTAACTGTGTCAAGCATAATTCTTTTTCTGTAGAGTCCTTTGTGTCCAATTCTTCCTCTATTTGACTTAAAATTCTTCTAAATTCTTCAATGCAGAGATGAATGTCTTCACTTGTGTTGGCCTCTTTCATGTCCATCTGATTACAAGGGCTCGTAGAAGTCTCACAAATCTCGTGATCCATAGAAACCATTCCCAAGGTGCGTGCATTGTCAATAATGGGAAGAAAGTTGTATAACTCAGGAAAGTGATGCCTCATTTTTATCAATCTTATACCATATAAGTGCTTGCAGTCACTTGTCCAATCGGGGCAATCACAATAATTAGATGGCATACTCACATGATACCATTGGCTTGAAGAAGAGGTGCTTTGAATCTTGAACGACAAGGCCATTTCATTGATAACTTTCAACAATGAGGGGTCACTTTCAAATCGTTGTAATATTCTCTCCCCTGCATACAACCTTGAAGTGTGCATCTTTGACGATCCACGAATACTAAAGCACCCAGAATCGGCTAGATCAAGAAGTACAAATGTCAAGAAGAGGATTTAAGATACTTTAAATGAATACAACAAAAATGTTAAAAGAACTAGTGATATTACCTATTTCTTGCTTTTGCTTGAAGAACTCAAGCATAGTTCTACCCATGTGCCTGCCAGTCTTGGAATCGCCCACAAGAGCATGTATAAGTTCAAGCATGGACCGGTTGATTTGTGCATCCAAGAGAGTGTATTTTATGTACTGCCATAGCGCTCCACCAAGTTAGTAGTATCAACATTCCCATAAGAAAACAATCGGCCAAATTTTGGCCATCGCCTTCGCTATACACAAGTAGACCCACACCAACCATTTGTTACATATCGAATGATATTGTCATGTGCATTGTAACATTGTAAGAAATGTTGATACTTCTGTTCAAATTCCATTTCTGTAACCGAGTGCATGAGATTTGACATTGATGTGTAGATCTCATCTTGTATTTCTTTGGGAACCTACATTTTTCATATTTTTGTTAGAGATTAAATTATAACAAAAAACTCATATTAAATCAAATATCCTAAGCTACTCTCAATTACGCAGTCCTAGGTTACTGCACAGTCCTAGTTTTAGTCCTAGTTTACTATCCAATCCTAGTTTACTTGCATACCCACAGTCCATAGTCTTGAAATATTGCAATCTCTTCCTTGTGGTAACAAATTCTCAATCCAAGCTTTCTTAGCATGGAACCAACATAGGATGACATGGCATGCACCTTGTTAGCAAGTTTCTTGCTCTTGTTGAACCCAACAATGGGGGTCTTCGTCAACCACCTTAAGCAATGGCTCTAGTTCTTGTGGACACTTGTTAATGACAAGAGCTGTAGGACGAATATCTCCCATTCTTGAAAAAACCATTTTCATAGTAATCTCCAAGGCAATGCTCTCTTGATGAGAGCCTAGGTCATTAGTGCACATCATACACCACACTGGAATGCCAACTCCAAGCTGGTCTGGTAGTACAACTGCATATAATGGTAGGCCAAATTTATTTGTCTTGAAAGTACTATCAATAGCCCATGAGTTATGCAACGAGAATCGAAGTGCCATTTGTAACATCCAGGTATCTTGAATAATAAGAATGAATGGTTTGTCTTTGTCTTCCTTTGCTTGAGGATTGTAAGGCTGACAATATAGCACCTATATCCACAAAACATGCAATTAAGAATGTATGGTAAGAAATAAAGGAACTCCAATGATGTCAAGCAAAACCACCAGACTTACCTTGTTTTGTGCCTTTAGTTTCAAGCATTCCATGTACATCAATGCCCAATCATCTTCTGTAGCTTTGTCTGCAATAACATGAATATCAAGAATATCTATTCACATAGAAAAGAAACCAAGAATGTCAATGAGTATTAGGACGCTACCTTGATTGCATACCTGGTATGACAACATGGAGACCTCTTTTGGAATCATGAAAAACCTAAAGATTGTGCGATCTAGGTCTGAAGATTTCTCCATATGAAATCTCTCTTTTGAGAGTGACATCCTTGCTACATGGCGAGAGCTACCAATGTCAAACAAATCCTATATACAATGCTCAATGACAATAGGATGGACTAGCAAATGATATAGATCATTTCGAGTGCCAAGAACATGTCCCTTATGAGAAGCATATAATGAAATAATTGCTTTGTCTTTTGTATTCAAATACTCCACTTGTACCTTAAATGGATAATGACACTTCTTTGAGGTCCTCAATCTCCTTAGTGTCCCCTTTTGACTAGGTTCTCCACCTCTATGGCAAAAGTAATCAACATCCCTCTTTGATGCCCCTTGGTTTTTTGTTGAGCGAACTTTCACAAGCCTCACTTTGTGCTCTATCATTATCTCTATCAAATGCCTCTCCACATTAGAGCTATCAATATTCAAAATGGTCGTGGGTTCTCTTTTTGGGTTCTTGTGAAGACAACGTGGAATATAATCTCTATCAACTCTTTGTACCATGTTTTTGCAAGCACAAGAATTAATGTACTTTACATAAGAAATAGGGATTCCATGTTGACGAATGTCAACACACCATGTTTCTTTAATGGTTTCAAGGGTTTCCTTTATCCCTCTATGATCTCCACACTCCAATATATTATGACATGTTATGACAATATTTTTCCATTCGTCTATGCATGATATCCTTAAATTTGGAAATGACTTTAAGCAAAGCACAAGGGAGCCATCTTGATTTTGATCCAAGCAAAGGTTTTCCTTCATTCACCTCCATTTCTTCAGATCAAGGATTCCTCTAGAATTGAAAGTCTTAAGACTCTCAATGGTCATCAACAAATCCCCTTGAATAACACTGACCACTATCACATCATAACTTCTCTTATCAAAGGAGAAATATATAGACGATTGATAAAGCAGTGGATTAAGTGACTCTTTGGCACTTTCTTCAATTTCTTTTCTTTCAACTCTTTGTACAAAGAAACCATCGTCTTCTTGACTCTCACTAGATTCTTGGCTACTTGTATCAGGCACCAAGTATTCTTCAATCGTAGTTTGCTCACTTGGGCCATCTTCAATCGTAGGATCTTCAATCCACAAGCTCATCCTACACACACAAGGACATATTTAGAAAGTTATTATGTTTTAAAAAGGAAAAAAAAATTCTTAATATAATGCTATTCATTTATCCCTTTGACCGTCGTAGTTTGCTCACAGTCCTAGTTTACTACACAATCCTACTTTCCCTAGTTTTTCTAGTTTACTACGCTGATCTTGTTTTCTGATTTTCCTACCACATATCAAATAGATTGTGTGATTTAGAGACAAGGGAGAGAGATAGCAAATTACCTTCAATGTTTAGTCAATAGCAAGCTTCTTTGAGTAAAAGAGGTGGTGGAAGCAACATATGACAAGGTGGAAGCGGGCATGAATGACAATGAAAATCTTGCATATTTCTTACATGTCCTAGTTTACGTTTTTTCCTAGTTTACCTTGGGAAGACGTTCAAACCTTATTAATTGACCACTACATGCAACCAATAGATTTCTTAAGAAGAAAATATTAAAAATGATTAAGATTTAAAAATCTCTAAACCCAATGCAAATGATTACCACGACCTCCCGAATCTATGATCCGCGTCCTTTTCCCAGCCGCCACCCTCATCCCTAGTTACTTTTTATCCCTAGTTTACTTTTTATGCTCTTTTGATCCGACGGCCAAGATCTGCGCGCTCACCTCAGCCGTTGATCCCACTTGAGGTGCCTCTTAAAAGGCACCGTGGGATTTAGAGACGAGGGTTGCCATAGAAAAACAAGAGCATTCTTTTTTTTTTTTTTGCTGTCGGTTGCTGTAGAAAATGTGCGCTTGATGGTTGCTGTAGAAAACGTGCACTTGATGTGCTGAGCCTCACAGAGGCGATGTAGAAAACGTGCACTTGATGTGCTGAGCCTCACAGAGGCGAAGGCTGCTGCTTATGCTCGAAGAGTGTTGTTGGTTGACTATGATGCATGTTGTGCTTGTTATACGCCTGCGTGTAAATGATGCGCTTGCAAATGATGCACCTATGCTTGTGATACGCCTTCGTGTAAATGATGCGCCTGCGCCTGTGATACGCCTGTGTGTAAATGATGCGCTTGCAAATGATGCACCTACGCCTGTGATATGAGCAAGGAAGCCGCCTACGCTCACCAGCACCATCATCTTTGCTAAATCTTTGCTTTTGACTGCTTGGTTTCTGTGCTTGCTTTTCCAACAGCAACTTTTGATTCACCAAGTTGATCAACGAGACTTTTCTCCTCATTACCTCCACTCTTCTCAGCTTGCACACCCTGATACTCTTTCTCAAGCTCGACTAGTGATGCTGTCAATGTCTCCACTTTGTCAGACAAGTATTTTATGTCACTACCCATCCTCTTTTCTTTCTCCAAAGTGAGCTCCAAACAGCCCCAACATCATATGTTTCATGGATATGCAGTTGCATATTGGTTGTTTGTTCTGAATAGCAGCAGACACATTATCACTCATGCTCCTTTGTTATCAAGTGCCGATGTTGAATAAAGTTGGTTGAGTATGAATGGCTGAGCAATGCGCTACGCTTGGAGAAGAGTTGAAACTGTATAGGCACTACAAGTGATACAGCTTTTGCTGGTTACTATTGAACTGTTTGAAATGAATGATAAATGTTTGATGATCCTTTATAGTATAAAGGTAGTTCTTCACTAAATCTGCAACAAGAGATCATGACTCTCAAGGAACCTTGTATGCAAGTTAAGAGAACCTTGTGGTGTATGGGACACATTGGCTCACACGAGTGGACTAGGTTCAATTCCCAGTAAGGCCATACTTGCAAACACAATGTTAATCAACAAACCTTTTGGATTCTTGCACTCGAAATTGTAACACTTCTATACTTTTGCATCAACTAGTTATCAACGTGCTTTCTGCATAATACTAATGCTGAGATCTATAATAGAACAACATACTGTACATCTTCTTGTGGCAATGTGCTAAAATGTTGTAAACAGTGTTTTCTCGATATTTTTCTTGTTTCCTTTACTTTTAATAGATCAAGATTTATGCTAATCTTTGTAGATTGTTCTATTCTAACAGATTTGTAATCTCTGTCTATCTTTTTTGCCAAGAAAGTATCAAGATCAGAAAGATTTGATCAAGAATCACTTATTGGTCTGGTTTTTGTGTCAAGATTTAATTTCAGCATAATAAACTTTGAATAATTTGTAAATTTCTCTGTTCTGCATTGTAGATTTGCACCAATCCTTGAAAATTTATATCAACTGTACATAATCTTAAAATCTATACCAAGATTTTGCAAACTTTCTTTGAAACAGTATCAAATTTTTACATAGCAATCTTGATTTCTGCATAGCAAATTGTACTCTGCATAAACTCTGCAATCTGAATATTCTACACAGTCTGCCTAAACCTTGCAATCTGAATATTCTATAGAGTCTACACCAGTCTTTGAAAATTGCAATGAAATTTTTACAAAATTGCTTCAGCAAAATCAAACTTCTTATAAATCTGTTCCAAGAACTCTAAGATTTTAGAAAATAGGACAGAAATAGAGGCTTAATGAATTATAACTTGGAACTGTAAGCTCTTTAAACAAGATAATGTAAAAAAATCTCAATTTTGGTTGCTAAAATCTTTGTAAATCCTAATTCGAAAATAAAGAAAATCAAGATCAAGAAGTTCAAGAAATCAAACAGTAAATTGGATTAGGGTTCAAAAAATAGTGTTTAATGCAAATTTAAAAATGATTAACATAAATTTCTTTGCTAATCTTGTCAAATAAAAAATTAGCAAAATTGAAAATTGTGTAAAAATTAATTTTGAAAATGATTAATATTAATCACTTCTTAAGCAAGGATCTAAGCCAAGAGCTCTGATATCACTCCAAGAAACTATGGAAGTGTGGTGTGTTAGCCTCTCACCTAGAGGAAGCTCATCATAGGGAGCAATACCTAGAGCACTCATCATGGGAGTTTGCACCATATCCATGGGAACACATGTTCCAAGGAGAATAGATGTCCAAATGTCATAAGGTGAGGAAAAGATCCTAGTACATGATAGTAATCTCCTATTTATATCCTTAGGGACCCATGCCCCACATGTATAAATGAACCCTAACCCCATGTGCCTAGGCCCATCCGTATGTGTACGTGCACCAGTAGGACACTTTGTTACAATAGGTATCAATCTCAACCTAAGGAGAAGTAGCATCGGGAGAGGAATTAGTATCAGAAACAATACCCCATAGCTGATGTTATCGAAGAAGAGACTTTATCTATAGTGCCCAATCAAAATAATCGGTTTCATCTTAAAATGATTCCTTTAGAAGTTGAGGAATGGAAGAAGAGATGATAGTAGGTGTAGAAACGATGGAATCCTCCTCTTGAATTTACACCAAAAAAGTTACAAGTAGGTACCGAGGGAATCCTCTTGAATTTACACCAGAAAACTTGCAAGTAGGTACCGAGGGTGGCCTAGTCCTCCCTAGATGCTAGGTGAGGTGAGAGAAAGATGTAGAACTATACTCCTATCGGAGATCAAGGCACATGGAAGAAGACGAGAGCCGACCCGATGCACAATGAAGTAAGGGAGAGAGAGGCTAATGGAGCAAGTACACGGTGCATGTGTGCATGCGTGTGTGCATACGTGTGTGTGTGTGTGTGTGTGTGTGTGTGTGTGTGTGTGAGAGAGAGAGAGAGAGAGAGAGATGTGTGTGGTGTGAGTGTGTGTACATATGTACATACTTGTATATGTAAGTTAGTTAAGCTATACCTTGAAAAGTGAGTAAGAAAGATCAACTAGTACTAAATGTAACCTAAAAATATTCAATAAATCCACCCTAAACATAAGCTATTATCCATAAAGATTCAACAACATTCACTTGTGTTAATGAGTGCCAATAATTTTTTAAGCAATGATTGATTTATCATAATTGCTAAATAAGTTTATAAACAAGGGAAAGAAATAGTGATCAATGGATCATGATGGGGCCTATCATATAGAGAGAGAAAGAGGAGAGAGACGTGAGAAAGAATTGATTAAGTAAAATAGTCTCATTCATGAGTGAGTGGATAAGAAAGAAAGCATTCATTAGCTTGGGAAAAGCGAAGTAGTCCCATTTATGATAATTATACCACTCAATGAAATAAAAGAATTTTTTTTCCACCTTTTGGGATTTTTCCCTTAGCAAAAACATATAGCAACCACTATGGCCTTCAGAAGGGCATGCAAAAATGAGTATCCTTTGGGTAAACTACCCCAAAAAAATTTTGTGGGTCACGTATGGGAAATTGGGCTTTTGCCCACATTATCTACTAGGGGGTCAGAGAGAAAATACCCAAACTTGAGAGAGAGAGAGAGAGAGAGAGAGAGAGAGAGAGAGAGAGAGAGAGAGAGAGATTAATCCATTCTCATGTCCTTATATAGGCATAAAAACATAAAGGAGTGAAAAGGCATGCCTAAGATGGTCGGCAGTGTGGTTTGTGAATGTACAACAAATTTCTTTTAGGGCTTCTACCACCTTCTTCTTCTGTTCATCTGGGTTCCTCTGGTTTGGTTTGGTTTCAAGATGAGAAGAGGTAAAGGTTTTTCCCCTATCCTAATAGCCGCTAAGCCAGAGGGACCCCAAAGAAACCTGGCCAAAGAAACCTGGTGGGAGTCTCAAAAACAAATGTTGGTTCACAATCTATCACCACGGGTAAAGCCGTATAGTCACAGGTACAAGGTTGTGTGGAGCAGCACATCAATCCCATCACCATGGAGGTAACTCAGCTAGAACCGTAAGGTTTCAACTTGACCCATCACTCTGGATACGGTGCCCACTCCAAGTTAATCATGAGGGAGAAAGGCCCTTCTCAGGATTCCTCTTCTCATATGTGAACCACACGGGTCACATGTATAAGAATATGTCACAGTGAAAAGAGAGATATCAAGACAATGAAATAGATACACAATGGAGAGAATAAAAAACTTTATTTATAACAAAGAGGTACAAGTGATGGTGTTGTCCACCCATATGCTCTCAAGTAGAGCTTAGATGGAGATTTAGATAGACTCTGGATGGAGGATGTACTAAGTGTAGAAGGGGGTGGATACTTACTAGAATTGGATGCCTTAGCTCATGGCAACCATGTGCATATATAGCATTGTAGGCGGTGTGGTAGATGCATAGACAACGAGGGCAGTTACACTGCATAGACACGGTCACTGCCCGCATATCAAGAATGCGGCCCACCGATCACCACCCACTAATGATGGACCTGGTATCTGAGGGAATATTCCTCATACTATCGCCTTGCAGTCTCCAGCACTTGAACCCCCACTAGGGGGGCTGCTAGCCCCCCTAGGATCCCCCAGCCAAGGTGATGCCCCGGGCCCCCCAACTAACGCTCGTACCCTTGACCATCTCCAAACCATCATCAATGGTCACAATAATGACCCCATCGGCATCTAGGCCAAGGTTCCCACTAAAGACATATGCACCATGGCTACTCCTAAAAAATGGGGGCCTAACAAATGTGCATTATACATAAAAGTGAGATACATGCTGAGAGGCGAGCATTGAGTGTATACTAACAACCTTCAAAGTGCCCCCTTTTTTGGTGACTCTCCGACTCATTCCACACACCTAGCTCATATCTCCTTACATGACAATAGGCTCTTCTCTCCCTTTCCCTTCTCTGCTGCCAGTCAGCTCCATCCTTCTCCTCCGGTAGAGTCTTTATGTAGGAATGATTCTTTTCCATAGAACAATTTTTATCCGGGATTTACTTCATCTATTGTACCATAGCAGAATTTAATCTCATTTTAGGGATCTATCAGTCCAACCTAACCCCATCCAGTCCCGTGGGTTAGCCAACCGCCCACCCAATGTAGTGATGGAATCCATTTAAGAATCTGGTTAGGTTTTGTCCGGGGTACTAGTGAAAAGAGTTCCTAGGCTCCACAGCTGGATATTCATGCAAACTTCAAACTAGTCACACCACTTACACACCCAATATGAAATTGCCTTTTTCACAGATTCACCTATCTTTAAAACAATCATTTAATGAAACCATAGTGTCACTGATCATAATCCTCCAAAATATCCGGTTGAATCCTAATTTCCAGTCAATCCTTCATTGGTGTACCTATGGCATCATTGGCAACCAGAACGCTCACCACCTGTCCACTCAGGGGCCTTTTCAATAGTTCCTAGCTCATAGTACCCGGCAATATATTCACTTATAAAAATCAAAATGGAATCTCCGCTGAAGATCAACAAGATCAACCAACAGATCCATATAAAAGAGCCATGGACTCATCCGTTGAGGACCAGCAAGGTCAATCAACCAGATCCATGCCCGGTTTCAGAAAACAACTCTTACTCCTTGATCTAATATCTTCCCCGATGCACGTGTGGGTATCTTTGGCAACCCAGAGCCTGAGCACCGTATGGTCAGCACCGTCTAGGATCCTTCGCAGGTCACCTAGCGCTTCACTCATAGGCCGCTTCCTTGGTCCCTTATCCACCGTACCGGAAGCTCACCATTTAAATCGACTGAGGCTGGTCAAGACCTCGGCCGACCTTGCTACTACGTGCGAGACGTCCTCCAATGACTCTCCGTAAGCTGTTGCAACTTTATCAGTTAGGTCTCCATGACCTCATTCACAAGATGGTAAAAATGCTTCCCCAGCATTCTTGACATAAAACAGTCATTTAAAAACAAGTTATAAATACAGTTTCTATAATGAACTCTCATCTTTCCACATTGTTCCACATTGTTCCACAACAATCCACATTATTTAATCCACATCCATTTCATATGTATTCCCATTCTCATCCAATCACATCATTTTCCATCTCATCATTTCTTTTCTCATTTATCCTCATCAAATCTCATCCACTTGCATCATCTACCCATATCCATATCTCATCACATCACATTCATTCACATGTCATCCATTCATATCTACCACGATCCACATCACCTCACATCACATCCATTTCACCTCACATCTATCCCGATTCACATCCCATCACATCACATATCATCCATTCACATCTATCTTGTTTCACATCACATCTCATCACATCCATTTCACATCACATCTCATCACATCCATTTCACATCACATCTCATTCATTCACATCCCGATTCACAACACATCACATCACATCTCATCCATTCACATCCCATATCATTCATTCACATCCCGATTCACATGACATCACATCTCATTCGTTCACATCCCAATTCATATCACATCTCATTCCCTCACATCTATCCATCTCACATCACATCACCTCCATCCATTCACATCCATCACATCACATTCATGCATATCCATCACATTCATTCTCATCACCATCTCATCACATACTTTCTATCCACATTACATCACATCAAATCTATCCACATCATATCTCATTCATTCCATCCACATTACATCACATTCACATCATGTCTCATTCATACACATCTACATCCATTCTTTCACATACATTCACATCCATTCTTTCACATACACATCCACATCCATTCTTCACATACACATCCACATCCATTCTTCACATACACATCCACATCCATTCTTTCACATATACATTGACATCCATGCTTCATATACACATTCACATCCATTTTTCACATACACATTCACATCCATTCTTCACATATACATTCACATCCATTTTCATCACATATCATCCACTCACAACCCATACCATTCATTTACATCCTGATTCACATGACATCTCATCACATCTATTCACATCACATCTATTCACATCACATCCATCCATCCATTCATTCACATTTATCTGATTCATATCACATCTCATCACATCTATTCACCTCACATCTCATCACCTCTATTCACATCACATCCATTTTGGTGTAAGACGGTCCTTTAAGAAAACAAGGTTTCTAAGCAAGTTTTCAGTTTGATTTTCTTTTGAATACAAGGAGTATTTGTTGAATCAGTATCCCCAAAACTCCTTGATCGAAATTCTGAATTTTATACCAGAATTCCTCAAATTCTATAACCTTGATCCACATATCAATTCTAAGGGTCTCAAACTTAGTTTCAGATTTGATGGAGTTTTGAGTGTATTTTTCTAAACTGGTCACACCTTCTTTCGAAAAACTGACGAAAGAGTTTGGTCTTGGTCATAGTCTGATTCAAAGTTCGAGTCGGATAAGATTTTTCCTCAACTATCTTTCTCGAAAAGGTTTGATAATTGAGTTACTATTTTACTGATTTTCTTTCTTTGAATATTCACTTAACTGATTTCTAAATTAATTACGAATTCCAATGAGGAATAAATTAATCATTTATCTAAATATTTCGATCTCAATAAATCTCTTGAATTTTCTTTTTACAATCCGAGTGAATATAAAACGATAGAATTTTCTCTCTTAGAGTATTTAATTATTCATTTATCAGATACTCATAGAATTTAAACATAAAATTTAAGAGAATTCTAACTTTGATATAAAAATTCTTTATGCATCTATTTATGTATAAAAATCAACTTCAATGGGAATAACACTTTTATTGAAAAAAATCCTTTTATGCATCTATTTATGCATAAAATTAAATTTAATAACAATAACACTTTTAAAATAAAAAGAATTTCTTTATGCATCTTTCTATGCATAAAAATCATTTTTAATGAGAATAACACTTTTGAAATAAAAATAAATCCTTTATGCATCTTTCTATGCATAGAAATTATTTTTAATGAGAATAACACTTTTGAAATAAAAAAAATTCCTTTATGCATCTTTCTATGCATAAAAATCAATTTTAATGAGAATAACACTTTTGAAATAAAAATAATTCCTTTATGCATCTTTCTATGCATAAAAATCAATTTTAACGAGAATAACACTCTTGAATTAAAAATAATTCCTTCATGCATCTTTCTATGCATAAAAATCATTTTCAATGAGAATAATACTCTTGAATTAAAAACAATTCCTTTATGCATAAAAATCATTTTCAATGAGAATAACACTCTTGAATTAAAAACAATTCCTTTATGCATCTTTCTATGCAAAAAAATCAATTTTAATGAGAATAACACTCTTGAATTAAAAACAATTCCTTCATGCATCTTTCTGTGCATAAAATTCAATTTTAATGAGAATAACACTCTTGAAATAAAAATAATTCCTTCATGCATCTTTCTGTGCATAAAAATCAATTTTAATGAGAATAACACTCTTGAAATAAAAATAATTCCTTTATGCATCTTTCTGTGCGTAAAAATCAATTTTAATGAGAATAACACTCTTGAAATAAAAGTAATTCCTTTATGCATCTTTCTATGCATAAAAATCAATTTTAATAAGAATAACACTTTTGAAATAAAAAAAAATCCTTTATGCATCTTTTTATGCATAAAAATCAATTTTAATAATTAATATCAATGATATCCATGCATATTCATAGGTGAATATGTACATGGAGTAGTTAGAATATTTCTTTTAGATGCAAAAATGGTGGGAATTACTCTTTTGGAATAACATAAAAACAAACTTTCTTTTTCACAAAATTCTGGAAAATTTTGCCATAACCTCCTTTGTATGGTTGACCATTTCTCATTTTTATCATTCTATTCTTACTTAAATTAATCCAAATTAGATTCATAGAATTCTAATCTACATAGTTTTTTAAAATTCAAGAGAGTAAACAATAAGAAGAGTTTAATTAATCCCTTAGTTAATCTTTTTAGGATTAAGAAAGGCTGGAGTGTAAAGAAGAGAAGGGGGTGGCCTTTTCATCAACGCATAGCATTTGAATTTATTTCAATTAACTACAAAACATAAAAATGAAGAAAACCATAGATTCTTCATTAAACCAGTAAGAAAATTAGCTTACATGGAGCTTGTAAGCTCTCCTTTGGCTTGAGGGATTGAGGGTTCTACTCTTGTTTGAAGCAAGAGTGGCCACCAATTCACTTTAGCGAGGATTAGGCCAAAAACAATTGAATTATTAAAAAATTCAATGTAGATGGCTCAGGACGACAGGTGCAGAGTAACAGTGCATAAACACCATTGAGCTTTTACAAAGGGGGAGGCTTCTATTTATAGGAAAAAGTGAGCCTCTAACCAAGTAAACTGATTCTAGAATTTTCCAGATCATTTTGGTCAATTTTTGACCGTTTTTGGATCAATTCAACTTACTTTTCGGATCTAGTTTTGAAATAGGAGAGAGGAGAGATGAAATATCTCATTTTATTGATTTAAAATTGGGGGTAATGATGAGAAAAAAGGTGCCTCCTTCATGCGGGGAGATCCCCACTCTGAGGTGTCAAAATTCAAATTTTTAATTGCTTTCTTTGGTCCTTAGTCCACTCTTCATCTTATGTGAGAATTTAATCATTTTTTGGGGGGGGTTTCTTTTATTCTTCAATTTATCTCCTCTCCCTACATTTGGATTAATCTGATTGGTCCATAGGAACCTTAATCCAAAATTTTTAAAAAAACTGGACCCTTAGGCTAAGGTCCTTTTTACCTATTTTCAATTAATTCCAATTGCACATTGGAAAGTTCTTTTTGAATTTTTGTTTCAAGGGAAATCATTTTAATAAGAAGGGATATTTTTCCATCCAAGATATCTAAAAACTGAATTATCTCTCTCTAGAAAATTTTCTCTCTCTAGGCCAAAACAGATAAAAACAAGATCTGTTATTATTCAAAAAAGTGGGATTGATTACAGGGGGAGAAACTAGATATCTTGAGGGGCTGGGGAGGAGTCTTACATGCTAAAGAGAACTAGATGGGATCCAGATCTAGGACATGAGCATGTTTTCTTGCTTTACAATCTAGTTTGATTTCTCGTTTGCATTGTTCCATGCTTGCCATATAGCTTTAACCAGAGGACTTCCTTGCAGTTTGATATTTATAGGGCTAAAGAAGAGCGTCATCAAAGGAAGTTTTTTCCACTAGGGGAAATCTATAAGGACTCAAGTTACCCAGATTTTAGTTGAGAAGAATTGCCCAGTCTTCTTGGGGCATTATGAAACTTTTGACAATCCTTTTAGCTACCATGTAATCAACAAAGTTAATTATGTTTGGAAATCCCAACCCCCCCTGTTTTTGGGTCTTGCACATACTTTCCAAGTAACTTTAGGTATTTTGGCTTCCTCTGCATTTCCCGACCATAGAAAGTTCCTGCATAGCTTCTCTAGCTACTTTAGGTTAGAATTAGAGCGGCGCCAACATGACCAAAAGTAAATGGCAGTGGGGAAGAGGATATGCTTTAGAACTACAATCTGCCCCCAACAAGATTGCATACCATACCATTTTTTAAATTTGTTCTGCACTTTATCATGACCCATGTCCATCTTTGATTCATAGACACTCCAAAACCCATTGGGATCCCAAGGAGTCTGAATATTTGGCCTTCTTACAGAATCGTGCATCCTTGATCCAACAGCCAACTGTGGGTGGCTCAGAAATCATGGTTCTTATTCCGGTTTTAGAGTGATTGATGATAGATTACGAGGCCAAACAGAACAACTCTAGGCATTTCCAAAATGTACAGATTAATAGCAAATCATTATGGATAAGACCATTGGTGTCATCTGAAGACAAGTTTGGCCATCATTTGGAAGATAAATGCCCTGCATCTATCCATCTTCCATAGCCTTGTGGACCATCTTAGTGCATTAGATGCAATGGCAAAGAGCAATGGGGCTTGAGGACAACCATGTCTAATAGATTTGCACAACTCGAATGGCTCAGTGTGATTACCATTAACTGTGGCCTGCCTTGGCAGCATTACCAACAAGGACATGTACCATTTTTAATGAAGGCCCCATGTCTTTGAGGGATTACAGAACAAAATTGCATTCTAATCTGTCTAAAGCTTTCTCAAAATCTATTTTGAAGAATTAAAATCTTGTTGGGCATGTTCAACTCCCTCCCATAGGGAAATAATGGCATCCAAAATATACCTTCCCTTGATGAATATAAAATCTTGTTGGGCATGTTCAACTCCCTCCCATAGGGAAATAATGGCATCCAAAATATACCTTCCCTTGATGAACCCTTTTTTCATAGGTCGTATCCAATCTTGCAAGTGTCCAAAGAGTTTTCTGGCTAAAGCTTTAGCATATATTTTAGAAGCTATGGAGAGAATTGTGATTGGTTGCTAGTTAGATATTTCTTCTTTGGAGCCTTTCTTATGGATGAGTTTGATGACCCCTTTATTTATGGAAAGTACAAGAGCACCATACTTGATAGACTCTTTCCAAGCGGATTAAGCACGAAGTACTTGAAGGATTTGAAGAACTATATAGGAAGGCCATCAAGGCCAGGGCTCTTACCATTTTTCATGGCCATAATTTCTTCTTCTATCTCTCCACAAGTAAGATCAGCCTCCAATGTACCTACCAAACTCTAGACCGTTTTGTTTTTCTACATTTTGAAATAGCCTGCATAGCTTTACATCTTTCTTCTGTTGGGGCTTTTTTGACAGTGAAGATATTAGAAAAGTGTTCCTTGATAATATCAAAGTTCTCCGCTATAGATTCTACACAAACTCCATTTTTATTTTTGAACATAGGAATGTGGTCTACTGCTGCCTTCTTTTTCAGAATGTTGAACATCTCCTTTGCAAGTCTGTCTAACTTACCTGCTGTAAGATCCCTGTTCCCACCGAGCAACGGATTCAGGGTACTGGCAGCGGAAGTAACGCTTCTCGCGCGGGACAGGGGTCCCACACTCGGGGCCTCGCCCACGGATATCCGGATAAGAGACTAATCCGTCGGTTGTTCCAAAACCGAACTCGGAAAAACTTCCTCTACCGGAAAGCACGGGCGATTCCACCAGGATAACTTTTTACTCTAACGTAGTCAAGATCATTTCTGATCGAGATGATCCGATTACATCTATAAGATACTTAGTCAGTTCAAGGAAGAAACTTGCACTTGGATCATTGGGATCAACGCTTTTTTCCCCATTCAAGAGGCACAGCCGTTGATTCCTATCCATAGAACAGTTTCTGTCCGGGATTTATTTTTTTTTTTCTATCGTAAAAACAAAAGTTTGAGTCTCGATTTACGGATCCATCAGTCCAGCCTAACCCCATCCAATCCCATGGGTTAGCCAACCGCCCAACCACTGTAGTGATGGGATCCAATTAAAAATTTGGTTAGGTTTTGTCCCGGGTACCAAGGAAAAGAGTTCCGAGGCCCCCTAGCCGGATGTTCATGCAAAATAAAACTAGTCACACCACTCACACACCCAATATGAAATTGCCTTTTTCAACCAGATTCAACCAGTTTAAAACAATCCTTTAATAAAACCATAGTATCATTGATCACCATCTTCCAATTTATCCAATTGATTCTTAATTTCCCATCATTCCTTCATCAGAGTATCTATGGCATCATTGGCAACTAGAACGCTCAGGAGCCGTTTCGATAGTTCCTAGCCCATAATACTTGGCAATATAATCACTTAACATGATGGACTCTCGTTGAAGATCAGCAAGATCAACCAACAGATCCATATAAGGAGCCATGGACTCATCCATTGAAGACCAGCAAGGTCAATCAACCAAATCCATGCTCGATTTCAGAAAACAACTCCAACTCTGTTCCAATATCTTCCTCGACGCACGCGTGGGTATCCTAGGCGACCCAGAGCCCGAGCACCGTATGGTCAGCACCCTCTAGGATCCTTCGCAGGTAACCTAGCGCTTCACGCATAGGCCGCTTCCTTGGTCCCTCATCCACCGTACCGAAAGCTCACCATTTTAATCGCACCGAGGCTGGTCAAGACCTCGGCCGACCTTGCTACGCGAGACGTCCTTCATTGACTCCCCGTCAGCAGTTGCAACTTTCTCATCACGACCTTAATCACAAGACGGTCAAAATGCTCCCCCCAGCATTCTTGACATAAAACAATCATTTACAGACAGCATTTACAAACAGCATTTACAAACAGTTTACAATACAATTTCTATTTTAACTTTCATTTTTCCACATTATCCCTCCTCAATCTACATTACTTATTCCATATTCCATTTATATGTATACTCATCCCATCACATCATTTCCATCTCATCACTTCAGATTCCCTCACATCACAATCGTATATTCACATCCATACATCCACAACTATATGCGTACATTCACATCTACATGCATACATCTACATCCCTATGCATACATCCACATCCACATTCACATTCACCTCCATACATCTACATCTACATGCATACATCCACTCCACATTCACATCCACATCTATACATCTACATCTACATGCATACATCCACCTCTACATCCACATCTACGTCTATACACCTACATCTACATGCATGCATCCCCATCCACATCCACATCTACATCTATACATCTACATCTACATGTATACATATACATCTCCATTCACAACTACATCTACATGCATACATCCATATCTCCATTCCCATCTACATCTATACATCTACATCTACATGCATCCATCCACCTCCACATCCACATCTACATCTATACATCTACATCTACATGTATACATCCACATCTCCATTCACATCTACATCTATACCTCTACATCTACATGCATCCATCCACATCTCCATTTACATCCTCATCTACACATCTATTTCTACATGCATACATCCACATCTCCATGCATAATAAAATTCTTTTAATTAATCTAGGATGATAGTTCCTAGAATATGGTAGGAATTCCTCTTTTTATACTTTGAATGAATTTATTTTATGCGTAATTTCTATAAAAATTTTACCATAGCTCCGCTACTATGACTGATAAATCTCAATTTTTTTCTAAGGGATAAAGCTCATTATTAAAGAAATAATTAGAATGGTCTCTAATTGGATCATCAATCCATAATGGTCTCTAATTGGATCATCAATCCATAATGGTCTCTAATTGGGTCATTAAGAAAACAATTAGAATGGTCTCTAATTGGGTCATCAATCCATAATGGATTTAATCATCAATGTGCATAAACTAAAAGCATAGCAAAAAGCCATTAATTTGGCCTCAAGCATAGCTTAATCTTGGATTAAGGAAAGGCTTTATGAAAAGCTTCATTTGGATTGAGAATGGTTCATGAGTATGACCATTTCTTGAGTGAGAGAGAGAAATTACATAAAAACCATTAGAATTTAAACATAAATGGAAATTAACTTCTATAGTATTTATTAAATTATGTAACTCTTCACTACTATTCACCAATTAACTTCAATAGCATTTAAAAAACCATACCAATTAAACTTCTCAAGCTTGAGAGGGGTTGAGAAGAGAGAATCATTGAGAAATTATAGAAAGATCAAAATTCAATATACTTACCTTATAATTTGCTTGATTCTTTATTCACGGTAGAGGCCCCCAACCAATCAATTGGTTTAGTATGTTGATGGAGCCACCAATGGGGATTGAAGAAAGAGAGAAGTATCAAAAACTAGTGAATTATTAAAGAATTCACAGTTCTTGGCTTTGGTGGAGTAACATAGCATAAGACACTATATATTTTGGCTTAAATGGAGTAGAGTAACAAAGCATAAGACACTATCTAATTTGGCTTAGGTGGAGTAGAGTAACAAAGCATAAGACACTATCTAATTTGGCTTAGGTGGAGTAGAGTGACAAGGCATAAGACACTATATTTTTTTTCAACAAGGGGAGGCTTCTATTTATAGGAAAATTTGAGCTCCTAACCAAACAAACTGATTCTAGAATTTTCCAAGTCAGTTTGGTTGAATTTGGACTAGATTTGGACCTAGTTTGGTTACTTTTTGATTCGGTTTGGTTCCATTTTGATTTGGTTTGGTTCAAGAGAGATGAGAGATAAAAATATCACATTATTTTTGAGTTTAAAACTCATTCAAGCATGTGAAATATGCACCTCCTTTAAAGAATTTCCCTACCTTACATATGTGTCAAAATTTTATTGCTCATAGTTTTTTACTAATAAACCTTGTACATTTTCAACTCTTCATCTTATGTGAAATATGCACCTCCTTTAAAGAACTCCTCTTCCTTACATATGTGTCATAGTTTTTTTACTAATAAGCCTTGTACATTTTCAACTCTTCATCTTATGTGAAATATGCACCTCCTTTAAAGAACTCCCCTTCCTTACATATGTGTTTATTTACTAATAAACCTTGTACATTTTCAACTCTTCATCTTATGTGAAATATGCACCTCCTTTAAAGAACTCCCCTTCCTTACATATGTGTTTATTTACTAATAAACCTTGTACATTTTCAACTCTTCATCTTATGTGAGCATTTACTCATTTTTGGGTATCTTCTTTTACAAATTGGATTTATCTCCTCCCTACACATGGATTGATGCTATTGGCCCATAGGAACCTTAATTGGACCATAATCTAAAAATTTCTGAAAATCTAGACCCTTAGACTAAGGTTCTTTATACTTATTTCCATTTAATTCCAATTGCACATTGGAAAATTCTTTTTGAATTTCTATTTCAGGGAAACTTATTTTAATAAGATGAGTTAATTTTCTATCCAAAAATATTCATAATCTGAATATTCTCTCTCTAGCATATTTTCTCTCTGTAGGTTAAAACAGCCACAAACAAGATCTCTTATATTTCAGAAAAGGAATTGATTACAGGGGAATATACTAGACATCAAAAAGGGGTTGGGGGAGGAATCTTACATTCTACCCCACTTAAAAAACGCGAGATGTCCTCATCTCGCAACTTGGGATAATTTCGCAAGGTGAACGAATATGAGACTTAGAGGAAAATTTTAATCAAGATTAACCACCAAGAAAAGTCTTAAAGAGAGCAAGATTCAAAATAAGAACAAGATTTAAACTTTATTCATTCTCGGAACTTATACAGTAAGATAGAAGAACTCTTTACACTTCCATAAGCCCGTCCATCATATGGTCACAAAAGCAGTCCTCACAAGCTGCACAAGTATAGGGTAACTCATCTATGGGAATGATTCTGCTGGTTATTGCCGCACCTATCTCAGTGGTATGAGGTGATCTAACAAAAGGACCTCTGAGAGGCAAGCCAAAAACGGGATAAAGGCATATCTTCTCATGAGGAAGAAAACACGCCAATAAGAAGACCCGCTCAGAAAACCCAAGATGCCTTGATCTCATGACGCAGTAGTATCGGGGACCCAAACCCAAAGCTTCAATAACCATGGCCAAGCGGACATTGTTACGAAAGTGCTGCTGACCCCAGGGTGTTACCCTAGTTATGTTTTGATAGGTCCGCCATTTGGTCTGCGCTACAGAAGTTCCTAGGTGAGGAAAAAGTGAGCGCTCATACTGTTCTATAAAGTCTTTCTTCACAGACTCTCTTGCGTCTTGAAGGTGAGAAATCATCAGGGATAAAACTAATTCCTGTTGCCAAGCCATGAAGGAGATTAAGAAAGAAAGGAGATTGATGGGAGTAAGATTACTGTGAGCGGCAAGTAAAAATTACAACTTATATAAAGGAAGGAGCTAGCGTAACCTAGAAGCCAACGGTAACTTGCCACTGAAGTTTTACCGTCTTTCCATGATTTGAGTTTGACACATTTTTCTATAGAAGGCATTAAGAATTTTGAGATGAGGGAATAAAAGAAACTTGTAGGCTAAGTCACCTACTTTCATTGAATTCAGATATAAGGGTCACAATATCTGGGGGATAACTTCTTATACTCCCCAAGAGATAAAGAACTTCTTTTGGGCCGTACTCGAATGAAAACCAAAACCTTGGTATCTAAAACACCGATTCTCACTTCTGGACTCATTGTTTTAAAGCCTTAAAACAGGTGGGACTCCTGAGAAGTATTCTAGGGAAAGGGTCTTCCTTTTTTAAATAGAAACTTTCTTTTATTTTAGAGAGGGAATAATTATAAGATCAGAAAGGAAGATTCTTACCCCTGTATGCTTCGAATGTTGGGGAGGAATCTTACATTCTACCCCACTTAAAAAGTGCGAGATGTCCTCATCTCGCAAGGTAGAGGATAACTCTTTTTCTTAAGATCCAATTTTATTCTGGGGTTCCTTATATTCTGGTCAACCCAACAGAATACTGGGATAAATATCCCTTATATAAAACTCATAATTAAATAACAATTCATTCAGATCTTATCATTCATATCTTTAACATGATAATGGTCCATTAGATCGAGAAATTTCCTTCTGAACATTCCTTCACGAGAATTTCAGTTAAGCTAGTCCTCAATTTGACATCCCTTAACTTGATCTACCGGTCAAGTATTAACAGTAGCAATCTAACAGCACAACCCACTAGCCTCATAGTGATTGGCTGGATTCATTATCATCATTCTAATTATGAATATCATCACAGGGACTCGTCCCATTCCCCCTCATTGTGGTTTCATTATATTTCAACTAATTTTTAAAAATCAACATTTTTCAATCAGCATTTTCAATCAGAATCCAAATCAATTCATCAATTCTCAAACAGAATTAAAAATCATATCAATCACATTCGAAATCATCATCTAGATAGCATTAACGCTTATAATTTCAAGTCTTAGATTTACTCGTATATACTGTCAGTAAAGAGCTGCAGTATACTCTCGGTATATACGGGTAGTCATGGCCCTTGGAATTATAATGTAAATACTATCATGTCTAGGCCTCAAGCAAGTCAGGGATTCTATATAATTGCGGTACTTCATCTGAAGACCCAATTACCAAAATTACGAATATCAAATTGTATGAATTATATCACACAATTATAACCTTTTTGTGTTTCTTGATAATTTTTTGACATATTTGTCTTCTCAGTTGATCTTTATTAACCAAATGCTCTGATACCAACTGTAAGATCCCTGTTCCCACCGAGCAACGGATTCAGGGTACTGGCAGCGGAAGTAACGCTTCTCGCGCGGGACAGGGGTCCCACACTCGGGGCCTCGCCCACGGATATCCGGATAAGAGACTAATCCGTCGGTTGTTCCAAAACCGAACTCGGAAAAACTTCCTCTACCGGAAAGCACGGGCGATTCCACCAGGATAACTTTTTACTCTAACGTAGTCAAGATCATTTCTGATCGAGATGATCCGATTACATCTATAAGATACTTAGTCAGTTCAAGGAAGAAACTTGCACTTGGATCATTGGGATCAACGCTTTTTTCCCCATTCAAGAGGCACAGCCGTTGATTCCTATCCATAGAACAGTTTCTGTCCGGGATTTATTTTTTTTTTCTATCGTAAAAACAAAAGTTTGAGTCTCGATTTACGGATCCATCAGTCCAGCCTAACCCCATCCAATCCCATGGGTTAGCCAACCGCCCAACCACTGTAGTGATGGGATCCA
This sequence comes from Cibotium barometz, assembly GCF_041138505.1. Classification (NCBI taxonomy): domain Eukaryota; kingdom Viridiplantae; phylum Streptophyta; class Polypodiopsida; order Cyatheales; family Cibotiaceae; genus Cibotium; species Cibotium barometz. The sequence goes on along the minus strand of NC_141086.1, from coordinate 10,665,151 downwards.
ATTAAAAATTTGGTTAGGTTTTGTCCCGGGTACCAAGGAAAAGAGTTCCGAGGCCCCCTAGCCGGATGTTCATGCAAAATAAAACTAGTCACACCACTCACACACCCAATATGAAATTGCCTTTTTCAACCAGATTCAACCAGTTTAAAACAATCCTTTAATAAAACCATAGTATCATTGATCACCATCTTCCAATTTATCCAATTGATTCTTAATTTCCCATCATTCCTTCATCAGAGTATCTATGGCATCATTGGCAACTAGAACGCTCAGGAGCCGTTTCGATAGTTCCTAGCCCATAATACTTGGCAATATAATCACTTAACATGATGGACTCTCGTTGAAGATCAGCAAGATCAACCAACAGATCCATATAAGGAGCCATGGACTCATCCATTGAAGACCAGCAAGGTCAATCAACCAGATCCATGCTCGATTTCAGAAAACAACTCCAACTCTGTTCCAATATCTTCCTCGACGCACGCGTGGGTATCCTAGGCGACCCAGAGCCCGAGCACCGTATGGTCAGCACCCTCTAGGATCCTTCGCAGGTAACCTAGCGCTTCACGCATAGGCCGCTTCCTTGGTCCCTCATCCACCGTACCGAAAGCTCACCATTTTAATCGCACCGAGGCTGGTCAAGACCTCGGCCGACCTTGCTACGCGAGACGTCCTTCATTGACTCCCCGTCAGCAGTTGCAACTTTCTCATCACGACCTTAATCACAAGACGGTCAAAATGCTCCCCCCAGCATTCTTGACATAAAACAATCATTTACAGACAGCATTTACAAACAGCATTTACAAACAGTTTACAATACAATTTCTATTTTAACTTTCATTTTTCCACATTATCCCTCCTCAATCTACATTACTTATTCCATATTCCATTTATATGTATACTCATCCCATCACATCATTTCCATCTCATCACTTCAGATTCCCTCACATCACAATCGTATATTCACATCCATACATCCACAACTATATGCGTACATTCACATCTACATGCATACATCTACATCCCTATGCATACATCCACATCCACATTCACATTCACCTCCATACATCTACATCTACATGCATACATCCACTCCACATTCACATCCACATCTATACATCTACATCTACATCTACATGCATACATCCACCTCTACATCCACATCTACGTCTATACACCTACATCTACATGCATGCATCCCCATCCACATCCACATCTACATCTATACATCTACATCTACATGTATACATATACATCTCCATTCACAACTACATCTACATGCATACATCCATATCTCCATTCCCATCTACATCTATACATCTACATCTACATGCATCCATCCACCTCCACATCCACATCTACATCTATACATCTACATCTACATGTATACATCCACATCTCCATTCACATCTACATCTATACCTCTACATCTACATGCATCCATCCACATCTCCATTTACATCCTCATCTACACATCTATTTCTACATGCATACATCCACATCTCCATGCATAATAAAATTCTTTTAATTAATCTAGGATGATAGTTCCTAGAATATGGTAGGAATTCCTCTTTTTATACTTTGAATGAATTTATTTTATGCGTAATTTCTATAAAAATTTTACCATAGCTCCGCTACTATGACTGATAAATCTCAATTTTTTTCTAAGGGATAAAGCTCATTATTAAAGAAATAATTAGAATGGTCTCTAATTGGATCATCAATCCATAATGGTCTCTAATTGGATCATCAATCCATAATGGTCTCTAATTGGGTCATTAAGAAAACAATTAGAATGGTCTCTAATTGGGTCATCAATCCATAATGGATTTAATCATCAATGTGCATAAACTAAAAGCATAGCAAAAAGCCATTAATTTGGCCTCAAGCATAGCTTAATCTTGGATTAAGGAAAGGCTTTATGAAAAGCTTCATTTGGATTGAGAATGGTTCATGAGTATGACCATTTCTTGAGTGAGAGAGAGAAATTACATAAAAACCATTAGAATTTAAACATAAATGGAAATTAACTTCTATAGTATTTATTAAATTATGTAACTCTTCACTACTATTCACCAATTAACTTCAATAGCATTTAAAAAACCATACCAATTAAACTTCTCAAGCTTGAGAGGGGTTGAGAAGAGAGAATCATTGAGAAATTATAGAAAGATCAAAATTCAATATACTTACCTTATAATTTGCTTGATTCTTTATTCACGGTAGAGGCCCCCAACCAATCAATTGGTTTAGTATGTTGATGGAGCCACCAATGGGGATTGAAGAAAGAGAGAAGTATCAAAAACTAGTGAATTATTAAAGAATTCACAGTTCTTGGCTTTGGTGGAGTAACATAGCATAAGACACTATATATTTTGGCTTAAATGGAGTAGAGTAACAAAGCATAAGACACTATCTAATTTGGCTTAGGTGGAGTAGAGTAACAAAGCATAAGACACTATCTAATTTGGCTTAGGTGGAGTAGAGTGACAAGGCATAAGACACTATATTTTTTTTCAACAAGGGGAGGCTTCTATTTATAGGAAAATTTGAGCTCCTAACCAAACAAACTGATTCTAGAATTTTCCAAGTCAGTTTGGTTGAATTTGGACTAGATTTGGACCTAGTTTGGTTACTTTTTGATTCGGTTTGGTTCCATTTTGATTTGGTTTGGTTCAAGAGAGATGAGAGATAAAAATATCACATTATTTTTGAGTTTAAAACTCATTCAAGCATGTGAAATATGCACCTCCTTTAAAGAATTTCCCTACCTTACATATGTGTCAAAATTTTATTGCTCATAGTTTTTTACTAATAAACCTTGTACATTTTCAACTCTTCATCTTATGTGAAATATGCACCTCCTTTAAAGAACTCCTCTTCCTTACATATGTGTCATAGTTTTTTTACTAATAAGCCTTGTACATTTTCAACTCTTCATCTTATGTGAAATATGCACCTCCTTTAAAGAACTCCCCTTCCTTACATATGTGTTTATTTACTAATAAACCTTGTACATTTTCAACTCTTCATCTTATGTGAAATATGCACCTCCTTTAAAGAACTCCCCTTCCTTACATATGTGTTTATTTACTAATAAACCTTGTACATTTTCAACTCTTCATCTTATGTGAGCATTTACTCATTTTTGGGTATCTTCTTTTACAAATTGGATTTATCTCCTCCCTACACATGGATTGATGCTATTGGCCCATAGGAACCTTAATTGGACCATAATCTAAAAATTTCTGAAAATCTAGACCCTTAGACTAAGGTTCTTTATACTTATTTCCATTTAATTCCAATTGCACATTGGAAAATTCTTTTTGAATTTCTATTTCAGGGAAACTTATTTTAATAAGATGAGTTAATTTTCTATCCAAAAATATTCATAATCTGAATATTCTCTCTCTAGCATATTTTCTCTCTGTAGGTTAAAACAGCCACAAACAAGATCTCTTATATTTCAGAAAAGGAATTGATTACAGGGGAATATACTAGACATCAAAAAGGGGTTGGGGGAGGAATCTTACACCTGCCCACCATTCTCTAAATAACAATTTAATGTGTTGGCACTGTATTTCATCTTCTTTTTTTAATTGTTCTCTTATTGTAATCAGACTGTCTTGGAGATGGACCTAGCATTGGCTTATTCTTTGTTCGAGAGACTAGAGCTCTCAAAATTTCTGAAACCTTCCGTTAGACCTAATTTTGATCACTTCCTTTTTAATGAGCATTTTTTGAGAATCTCTCATTGCATGGCGCTAAGCCTTAGTAGGCAAATAAAATTTATTGAAGTGAGTAGTCTATATTAATTCAATATTGTTACGAATAGTTGAGAGTTGGAACAGTTTGGGATCCGTATGGTGTTGAGATATCGAGCTCGTCTAGTGAGGCGGTGGACACTGATGACCCGCCTGGGGGATAGGCCCTACACTTACACCACTGGCATGGTTGGTGAGATCTTGGGTGATATGCGGCCAGTGGGATGACAGGCTGTGTGATAGCCATTCTAGAGACTGGCATAGTTATAGCGCCAGCTCATTTAGTTGGGTTCACACTATAGAGAACCCTTGTATGTATTTGGTTGAGTACCTTTCATATTGTGTGTACTCTTATCTTGTATATGGTGTGTTGAGTGTTGAGTAAAGAAGAAGAAGATTTTCAGCCTCTCACCTTGTGTGTTCTCTATTAGGGTTTTGTGAGTGTGTGTGTGCTTGCAAGAGCTCAAGCTCTCTTCCCCCCTGCATCTTTTCATGGTATCAGAGCCTGGTTCGTGCTAAGGGCTGAGCTGCAAGCAAGAGAACCACAAGAAGCGGTACGAGGGTAAGAGCTTCAACTACTCTTCCCTATTAACACCATATTAGTGAATTTGGGAATTTCCCAATTCCCATTTTTGAATACTTAAAAAAGGGGACATGTGTTGAACCAACGTGAGAGAGAGAGAGAGACACGTCATATGCATCCCCAAAGGTGTATGGAATACACACAATAGATGAGTATATATAGAGGAGATCCTAGGGCTATATATATAGAGACATTCTATATATAGCCAACACCCCCGCTCAAAGAAGGGTCTCTAACTGTGGATGAAAAAACCCTTGGGGGCTCAAGGGAAAAACCCACAGCTCTATATACACCTACCGCTATATTAAATTATTTTATAGTTACAAAGTATTCTTCAAAGGAGCTACATCACTCCCATATATACAATAGCCATGAAGGCTGCGAAGGAGCTACATCACTCCCATATATACAATATCTATGAAGGAGCTACATCACTCCCATATATACAATAGCCATGAAGGAGCTACATCACTCCCATATATACTTCATCACTCTTATGTGTACAATAGCCAAACGAAGGCTTTGAAGGTCATCCATTTTCATGTTGTCTTGATCCATTCATGTAGGTTGGGTGCGAGTCTATCTTCGTGGGGTGACGATGCCAAATAATATTTTTGTAGTCTCTTCTCTATATTGAAGCTCAGCAATATCCAAATATAATCCTAATCCATAAACCCTGCATGGCAATGTCAACTTGTGGAAGATCATCCAATCAATGGCAAATGAACTAGATTTGGTAAAGGAATCTGGTTACTTGGAGAAGTTGACTTGGAAGATTGACCTGTCACTAAAATAGAAAATGACACTCATTCTAGTTAGTAAGGATATCATGGAAAGCTAGAATCATATCTTTGCCATGGGAAAAATCTATGACATAAGATCAAACCTCCAATATTATGAGTCAAGATAATGAGACAACCATAACTTGGATCAAACCTCCAAGATGACATGATATGAAAGTAAACCTCATAAGATGACAAGACGAGAAATCAAACCTCTTACGTCATAGGTAGGATAACCAGACATGATGAAAAAGCAAACCTCTGAAATGAAACAATAATTAGGATGTAGACACCTCTGACAGGATGAGAAATCAAACCTCTGACATGTAGTCAGGGGATGACATGACGTGAACGTAAACCAATCTCGTAAGATGACGGGACAAGAAATCAAACCTCTATCATGTAGTCAAGATGACATGACGTGAATATAAACCTCATAAGCTGACGGAACGAGAAATCAAACCTCTCGGGAAATATGCTCGACGAAATTTCTTGTTAGTTGCCATAGATTGAATTCCAAGACGACCACCATTATAGCCATTTAGACCTGCATGGTTGCATTGTCGACCACAAAAGACATTGATAGATTTAAATAAACCTAGTCAATCTGATGAGCCAAAGCCAAGGCACGGTGCATCCAAAAACCATGGCGTCATGGATACAATCCATGGAAACGTAGTCAACCATCATTGACGAAACATGTAACCATCATCATGAAACAACACCATGGCATCATGGATACAATCCATGGAAACATAATCAACCAATATAGATTAGCCAAGTGAACCAACATCAACGAAACATGTAGCTTGAAATGACCAACATCAACGAAAAATGTAGCTTGGAATGACCAACATCAACAAAACATATAGCTTGGAATGACCAACATCAACGAAACATATAACCATCATCATGGAACAACACCATGGCATCATGGATACAATCCATGGAAACGTAATCAATCATCATCTATGAAACATGTAACCATCATCATGGAACAACACCATGGCATCATGGATACAATCCATGGAAACGTAGTCAACCATCATTGACGAAACATGTAACCATCATCATTGGAAACGTAGTCAACCATCATTGACGAAACATGTAACCATCATCATGGAACAACACCATGGCATCATGGATTGTAGTGAGTGAATTACATCAATGCAATGAACACATATACATATATCAATAAAATGTGTAACCATCACCACCATGGCATCATACCAAGGCACCAAAATTACAAACTCACCAAACCTGTCAGAATCACCGAGGCTTGCATGCTTAAAATAATAATTGTCAAGTCCGTGAGGCTGGTTGTAATGTAACAAGCAAAGGTAGAACACATGACACCTTTAACTATTTCTTGCAAAGGCTCTCGAGAAATAGTTGCATGCTTACAAAGCCTCTCGAGTAGTAACAGCATGCTAAGCATCAATAAAGTCCTCTTTACACACAAGACAAACTTCCTTGAAGCCATAGAAAGAACAAATACACAACTTCCTTGTGAGAACAATCAAACGAGAGATCAACATCACCGCCGAGATAAAAGGATAATGAGATCATCACCAAGATGACCATGACCAAGTAACTGTAATGATTCTGAAGTCATGAGATAAAACAATCAGATCATCACCGAGATGACCACGAGCAAGTAACTATAACGATTCCTAAATCATGAGTTAAAACTATCAGATCATCACCGAGATGACCATGAGCAAGTAACTATAACGATTCTAAAGTCAGGATCATTGAATTTACCACAAGCATTTCATGGGCACAAATTAGAACCAATCTATTTCAAACAAACTAATGCACACCTTTGGTTTGGTATGCGGGATTTTTGCTCACACGCACAGGGCTACGAATTGATATTTAGAGAAGGAGTAACCATTCAAAAAGTAAGATCCAACATCAGATATGTAAGTAATATCAAGCAGACGTACACCAAAAGGATAGCAAGCCAAAACCATGACATCATGGATAAAGTCCATGGAAACGTCATCAACGAATATAAAGAAATCATCATAATGAGCATCACAAAATAAAACCATGGCAGGATGAACAAAATACATAACATCAGTCGATCGAAAAGAAAGGCATAATTACCATCATGTGATAATACCTTGGATTGTCAATAAATACATTATGAACGTCCAAGCTTAATCATGTGATTCCTGTAGCTAGCACTAAAACAAGATCACAACATATTAGCTCATGACGCAATCAAAAAGATCAAGATTATTGTAGAAGTACATCATGGTAGCATAAGAGTTATACCAGACCATGGCATAAGTCATGATCAATGTGAGTTGCATAAGATACGAAAGATCTTCTTCTACTTAGTAACTTACATCATGAAAGTAAGAATCAAATATGTTGATTATCATGGACAAACAATTCTAACAAGTATACATCTCCAATAATGGACAGCCTTTCGGTTATACTAAGTTTGGCACATATTATCAAAGATAAATAGAAATTATGAATCCAAAAATGATAGATTTGACTTCTAATGGATGCCATGAAGCAGGTTGGTCTTCTTGCTTTGCAATATACAGAACGTGTGTAGCGCTTCAGGTTGTGTGCCAACTGGCAACACTACATGTGTTGAGCTTACAAACCCTTGCCAAGAAAACGCAAAAATCGGCCATAGTGGAAAGCATCAACCGGTAGTTAGATCTTGTTGCTTCAATCGAAAACAACCATGGGCAAAGTAGTTAAAAATTAAACTCCATAATTGAAAAGAAAAAATTGGCAAAGAAGTCTAAACTCGATTGCCTTATTCCCCCACGTGAATTGGACCCCAAACAAAAAATAGATGCTATTTTTGGGTAGGGTCAATGCAAAAATAGCGTGATAAAAACTGTATGTGCTAAATGGCTGCCATCAACCAAAGCGCCGCTTTTATAAAAAGCGACAAAATAAGAGCGTCAACAGCTTTTTCACTTGCTAAAATAGCACTATCAGAAGCATAACTATAGCTGACCAAGGGCATAAGCGAATAAAGACAGCCATGGCCGCCCTGCGTTACCTTGACTAGCAAGCCAACTTTACTATAAATAAACGTAGCTATAATTAGTTCCATGCATGCAGGGAGGGTAAGAAAGCGGAATTATGACGACAAAAATAGGGCACTGAGACATAAACCTATGGATGTCTGAGGTCTCCCAATCTGCAAGTATACAGCTTCTCTAGATTCTCTTCACGCATATTGTGTCTGATACAACACTGCTCAGTCTCATATAAACCTCGGTTCTCTTCACGCGTACTGTGTCTCTCTTACACTGCTCAGCCTCAAAGAAACCAGAGAATATACAATATGCATGAGTGCCAATGTTACTCCTCACGCTTCTGCTGGAACCGGGCAACCAAAACGCAGGCAATTAGCCGCCTAAAGCCAGCTGATTACGAGCTCCTTATGCAGCTTTTCTAAAAATAGAGAACGGCGCTTTCTAGCTACAAAGCTCAAACTTTAATATGAAAAGCAAAAACCACAGCAATACAATTACGATGTGGAAAATTAGCGAAATCTGTTCTGGCAAAGCCTAGCACCACATAGACGAACAATAGTAGTATTGTACATGATATTGAAAATAGTTCATGGAATTGTGCGTTGGCAAGAAGCCATCAGGCGCAAGCCCTTTTATATAACAATATATTCAAGCACCAAGAATTCGGACAATTGGTTAACAGAAATTTTGAACAAAGTGTATGCATAAGCTTGCAGGCGCAAGCCCTTTTATATAACAATATATTCAAGCACCAAGAATTCGGACAATTGGTTAACAGAAATTTTGAACAAAGTGTATGCATAAGCTTGATAACAATAAACACGAGATAGCAAGCGAAGTATCACGCACACAGAAACATATGCAAGACACATCTCTTGAATCAAGAAGACAAAGAAGAAAAGATAAAAGATTCAAATAACACTTAGCTCTCTTTGTAGACAAGGAAGAAGATGATGCTCCGTGCTTTGTCGGTCTTCGCTCTGATACCATGTTGAACCAACGTGAGAGAGAGAGAGAGACACGTCATATGCATCCCCAAAGGTGTATGGAATACACACAATAGATGAGTATATATAGAGGAGATCCTAGGGCTATATATATAGAGACATTCTATATATAGCCAACAACATGGATAACATGTTTGTAAGTTTCTGAAAACCCTATCATATGACCTATCGTTGGAAAGCGCTAAAATGGAATCTAAAGAGCTATAAAGTGCTCATTTTGGATTAGTGGTGTTCAAGTTATAGTTAATCCAAACTTTTGACCACGTGTCCCAAACTTGTGAGAAATTCCCATATTCCCTAATATGGTGTTTATTTGTGTTGGTGACTACACCCTTGTCGGGAGCTCTACGGGAGGCACTGACAAACGATCTCTGATTGAGGAGCTTTCTTTGCGGGAGTAAAGCTATAGGGCAACTATACTGTCTTATCAAACTGTTGGACAACATTTTTCAGGTCGAAAACGCGTTTCGGGCGCGTCTGGACCTTCGTTTTTCAGAAAGCAGACGATTTCAAGCACTGCGGGTAAGTCATCGATTCTCTGCAGAACTTTGTTTTAAGAATTGCAGGAAGACAGATTGGCTGTGCAGACACTATGGGTGCTGCAAAGAGGTCAACAGTTGCCATTGGGTGTATTTATGCATATTGAAGTCACTGGTTGTGACATTTGAGAGTACTACAGTACCACTCTCCAAAAAATATAGCAGTTTGTGCAGGACAAACCAGAGTGCTATTTTTGGTAAAATTGTGTGTCTGGCAAGATGTCAAATGATGGCATAACCCAGATTGTGGCTGAGAAGCTTGATAAGAACAACTTCCATGCTTGGAGGTTGAGGTTGACGAATTTCCTGATGGGAAAGGGCTATTGGGACTACATAGAAGGTGAGCATGAAGAGGCACTGGAGATACCGGACATAAATTCGACTGCTACAGATGTGAAAGAGTTTAAAGACTGGAACCAAGGAGCCAGGAAAGTTATGTATTGGCTCTCCATTAGTATACAGGACACCATGATTGGGCACATTCAGGATGCCAAGTCTCCCAAGGAGGCGTGGAACACCTTGGTAAAACTCTATGAAACAAATACCAAGGCACGTAAGATACAGTTGAAGAATGAACTTCATACTGTGGAGAAAAAGAGCATGTCTGTGAATGACTATGCATTGAAGATAAAGGGTATTGTAGAATCCCTTGCATCTATTGGTGTGTCAATAGATGATGATGATAAGATGGAAGTATGTCTACATGGTCTCGGGCCACAATACAAGGCGTTCAAGACATCTATTCAGACTCGGAAAAATATTCCCAACTTTACAGATTTGGTGTCTATGCTGATTATAGAAGAGAAGAGCTTGGGTGAAGACCAACAGTCTTCACAAAACAAAAACAGTTAAGAGCAACAGGCTTTCTACACAAGTTCAGGAAGAGGATGAGGTACAGGAGGCCGTGGACGCGGGCAAGGAGGTGGCCGAACAGGTAATCAGAATTATGGTCAGCAGCAGCAACAACAACAGTCCCACAATACACAATAACAACATCAACAACACACAGGTGGAAGAGGCAAATTCAGAGGCAGGGGGAATCAAAGAGGACGTGGAAATTGGCAAAGGCAATATAATGATGCACGTGAATGTTTTTATTGTGGTAAGCCTGGACATATGCAGGCAGAATGTTATAAGAAGCAGGCTAACATGCAAAATGGGAAAGTGCAGTAGAACAACTATGCATCCTCAAGTAGAAACAATGAGGATAATGAAATGTTGTTTGTTATGCAGCATGTCGTGAATGCCATGTCTGAAAATGTTGAAGCAGCACAAAAAGATGATATATAGTATGTGGATTCAGGTGCCTCGAACCACATGACAAGTCATGGGGAGTGGTTCAAGGAGATGAAAAACCTTGAAAGACCAGGTTTTATGGAAACAGGGGATGACACTGCTCATCTAATTGCCCATGTTAGAGATGTGCCATTGTCTATGCAGCATGGCAAAGTGAAGTACCTTGCAGATGTACTTCACGTTTCGAACATAACAAAGAATCTGGTTTCAGTTGGCCAGATGATTGAGCAGGGTTTGCAGGTTCGGTTTAACCCCGATGGTTGTTATGTTGAAGATTTTAAAGACAAGTGTAGGTTGGTTGCAAAAGGCAACACAGTGGGCAGAATGTTTACGTTGAATGTAGACATGCCTGAAATGAGTGCTGCGATGTTTGCAAATGGTTCAGGAATTGTTGCAAACACAGACATTTGGCATAAAAGAATTGGACATGTGAATGTGCAGAGAATGAAGTTTATACAGACTAAAGGAATTGTGACAGGGCTGCCAAAGTTTAAAGTGGAAGGTATGCGGAGAATATGTGAAGCATGCCAATTTGGAAAGCAAACAAAGCATGTATTTCCACATAGCAGATATGTGAGCAGAAATGCACTAGATGTTGTGCATTCAGATGTATGGGGTCCTACGAAGACCATGTCTATGGAAGGCTGCAGGTATTATGTGACATTCATTGATGACCACACAAGGAAAGTGTGGGTATATTTCATGAAGGAGAAGAGTGAGGTGTTCACTCATTTTTAGAATTTCAGAGTTTTGGTTGAAAAGCAAACATAGAAATATGTAAAGTGCCTAAGGTGAGATGGAGGGGGAGAGTACTTCTCCAATGAGTTCTCTGAATTTTTGAAGAAGAATGGTATTCGGAGACAGTTTACATGCAGATACACTCCGCAGCAAAATGGAGTTACTGAGTGAAAAAACAGGCACATTGCTGAGATTACGCGAGCATTGATGGAAGAGAAGAATATGCCGCATAGCTATTGGGCTGAGGCTGTTTCTACAGTAGTATACATCATGAATAGGACTCCAACTATAGCCATACATGATATAACTCCAGAGGAGAGGTTTACTGGCAGAAAACTTGATTTGTCTCATCTAAAAGTTTTTGGATGCATTGCATATGTGCATGTGCCAAATGAGCTGAGAACTAAGCTGGATCCAAAAGCTGAAAAATGTGTGTTTATTGGATATTCCCTTGAGCAAAAGGGATACAGGTGTTATAACCCTGCTATACGTGAGTTGAGGGTAAGCAGGGATGTTGTCTTTGATGAGATGAGCAGTTGGTATGCTGCTGAAAAAGAAGCTATTGGGGCTGATGTCAGTGGAGGTGTGGTTGCACAGAATGCAGGTCAGCAATCACAGTCTTTGAGTGGACCAAGAGAGTCCTCATCTAGTGGGTCTGTTGCTAGACCATGGAGTGGCAGGCTGCGTCATAATACCAGTCCTGCAAATGTGATTAGTACATCACGTAAAGGAAAAGAGAAAATGGTTGAGCCTCTTGGTATGCCTGACATTTCTGCAGGGCATTATCATGTTGATGGAGAGTCTAGTGGCTCAGAGATGAGCCTTGATGAGGAGCTTGGGATCCTAGCTACTATGAGAACACCTGGTGTAAAGAAGTCTATGGAAGCCATGAATGAAAAGCTGCGAAGATCTGGGAGAGTGAAAAACCCTGTGCAGAGGTTTACCAATGATGGTTATGTGGCACATCACTATGCATATATGGCAAAGGTTGTGCAGGTTGTAGAGCCCACATGCATTGATGAGGCTATTAGAAATGTGTGTTGGGAGAAAGCTATGGATGAGGAGATGGATGCACTATATGGAAATGAAACTTGGGATTTAGTGCAATTGCCTGAAGGCAAGAAAGCCATTGGATGCAAGTGGGTGTACAAAGTAAAACATAACAGTGATGGAAGCATTAACAGGTATAAGGCTAGGTTGGTAGCCAAAGGGTATGCACAGACATATGGCATTGATTATGAGGAAACTTTCAGCCCAGTTGCCAAGATGGCAACAGTGAGAGTTGTGATAGCAGTGGCTACGTCAAAGCAATGGTCTTTACATCAGATGGATGTAAAGAAGGCATTATTGCATGGGGATTTGCAAGAAGAGGTGTATATGTTGCAGCCACCTGGTTATGAGGATGTGAGTCACCCGATGTGAGTCACCCTGAGCGTGTTTGCAAGTTGAAGAAAGCCTTGTATGGCTTAAAACAAGTAGCAAGAGCATGGTCTGACAAGATTTTTGAATATCTTATCACTATTAGCTTTCATGTAGCCAATGCAGATTTCTCGCTGTATGTGAGACATGGTGATAGAGGGGTTGTGCTTGTTGTCATCTATGTAGATGACTTGATCATTACGGAGGGCCATGATGTAGAGATCTTTGATGTAAAGATCTTGCTTAGACAGAAGTTCGAGATGAAGGATCTGGGGGAGCTCAGATATTTCTTGGGCATTGAGGTGATTAGGTCACCACATGGTATTGGATTACTGCAGAGACAGTATGGCTTGGACATGTTGTCCAAGTATGGTTTGACAGGCTGTAAGCCTATTTTTGTGCCATTGGATCAAAATGGCAAGTTGAGTGCAGATTCAGGAGAGATCTTGGAGGATCCTACTATGTATAGGCAAGCTTGATCTACATGATGATCACCAAACCAGAGCTATGCTGTTGGGTTGGTGAGTCAATTTATGCCGGTTCCACGAAAGCTGCATTTGGATGCATTGAGATGCATACTGAGGTATGTGAGGTCTACTTTGCATTGTGGACTATTTTATGAGACTGGGACAGAGATATGTGTACATGGGTACACAGATGCTGATTGGGCTGGTAGTACCTCAGACAGAAGATCTACTAGTGGCTTCATGTTTTCTTTGGGGAGTGCTGCTGTGACTTGGAGCAGCAACGGTTGCTCTATCCAGTACAGAGGCCGAGTACAGAGGAGCTACTATGGCAGCATGTGAGGTAGCTTGGTTGAGAAAGCTACTTGCAGATTTGGGTCTATCAGTGAATAGACAAGTTGTCATTTTTTGTGACAACATTAGCAGTATACAGTTGGTCCACGAACCCAGTTTTTCATGCTCGCACGAAGCATATAGAGGTCCACTACCATTTTGTCAGAGAGAAGGTCTTGGCAGGAGACCTTGACCTTGTTTATGTCAGCACACAGGATCAGGTAGCTGACATCTTCACCAAAGTAGATTCAGGGCTTCGCTTGGTGTACATGAGATGGAGTTGAGCTCGAGGGGGAGTGTTGAGATATCGAGCTCGTCTAGTGAGGCGGTGGACACTGATGACCCGCCTGGGGGGATAGGCCCTACACTTACACCACTGGCATGGTTGGTGAGATCTTGGGTGATATGCGGTGGGATGACAGGTTGTGTGATAGCCATTCTAGAGACTGGCATAGTTATAGCGCCAGCTCATTTAGTTGGGTTCACACTATAGAGAACCCTTGTATGTATTTGGTTGAGTACCTTTCATATTGTGTGTACTCTTATCTTGTATATGGTGTGTTGAGTGTTGAGTAAAGAAGAAGAAGATTTTCAGTCTCTCACCTTGTGTGTTCTCTATTAGGGTTTTGTGAGTGTGTGTGTGCTTGCAAGAGCTCAAGCTCTCTTCCCCCCTGCATCTTTTCATATGGAACCACCTTGACCTGACCTTTTGGGTTCCTTGGGAGAATGAATAGAGGATTGGATAGTGGTCTAATAGAGCTATGCTTTATTTCACTTTCACTTTAGTGTTTATGTAAGATCCTTGTTCCCACCGAGCAACAGTTTCGGGGTACTAGCAGCGGAAGTAGCACTTCTCGCGCGCGGGATAGGGGTCCCACATTCAGGGCCTCGTCCACGGATATCCGGACAAAAGACTAATCCGTCGGTTTTTCCAAAACCAAACCCGAAAAAACTTCCCTTATCCGGAAAGCACGGGCGATTCCTCCAGGATAACTTTTTACTCTAACGTAGTCAAGACCATTAGTGATCAATCTGATCCGACTGCACCTATAAAGATACTCGGTCAGATCAAGGAAGAAACTTGCACTTGGATCATTGGGATCAACGCTTTTTTCCCCATCAAGAGGCACAGCCGTTGATTCCTATCCATAGAACAATTACTATCCGGGATTTACTTCATCTATCGTAATAACAGAATTTTTGAGTCTCGATTTACGGATCCATCAGTCCTGCCTAACCCCATCCGATCCCATGGGTTAGCCAACCGCCCAACTGTAGTGATGGGATCCAATTTGGAATTTGGTTAGGTTTTGTCCCGGGTACCAAGGAAAAGAGTTCCAAGGCCCCCTAGCCGGAAATTCATGCAAACATAAAATTAGCCACACCACTTACACACCCAATATGAAATTGCCTTTTTCTTAGCATCAGCTAACTTTAAAACAATCCTTTAATGAAACCATTATGTCACTGATGACAATCCTCAAAGTCTCTGGTTGAATCCTTATTTCCAGTCATTCATTCATCGGTATACTTATGGCATCATTGGCAACCAGAACGCTCACCACCTGTTCTCTCAGGGGCCTTTTCCATAGTTCCTAGCTCATAGTAACCGGTAATATATTCATATAATAGAATGGAATCTCCGTGGAAGATCAGCAAGATCAACCCACAGATCCATATAAAAGAGCCGTGGACTCATCCGTTGAGGACCAGCAAGGTCAATCAACCAGATCCATGCCCGGTTTCAGAAAAATAACTCTTATTCCTTGTTCCAATATCTTCCACGACGCACGTGTGGGTATCTTCGACGACCCAGAGCCCGAGCACCGTATGGTCAGCACCCTCTAGGATCCTTCGCAGGTGACCTAGCGCTTCACTCATAGGCCGCTTCCTTGGTCCCTCATCCACCGTACCGGAAGCTCACCATTTAAATCGAACCGAGGTTGGTCAAGACCTCGGTCGACCTTGCTACGCGAGACGTCCTCCATTGACTCTCTGTCAGCAGTTGCAACTTTAACAGTTAGGTCTTCATGACCTTCATCCACCAGACGGTCAAAATGTTTTCCCAGCATTCTTGACATAAAACAGTCATTTACAAACAGTCACAAAATACAGTTTCTAAATCGAACTCTCGTCTTTCCACATTATCCCTCCTTAATCCACATTACTTATTCCACATTCCATTCTCAGTGTGTACTCATTCTCATCCATTTCCTCATATCGACGACACATTAATTCACATACACATTCACATTCACATCCATATATCCACATCTACATGCATACATCCATTTTCACATCCTCATTTATATATCCACATCCCATATCCACATTCATACATACACATCCATATGCACATCCATACATCTACATCCACATGCATACATCCACTATCACGTCCTCATTCATACATCCACATCCACATACATACATACATCCATATCCACATTCCCATTCACATCTATACATCCACATCTACATCCATATACATACATACATCCACATCCACATTCTACATTCACATCTATACATCCACATCTACATTCATATTCACATACATCCACATCCGCATTCCCATTCACATCTTTACATCCACATCTACATCCACATTCCACATTCACATCTATACATCCACATCTACATCCACATTCACATCTATGCATATACATCTTCATGCATACATCCATTTTCACATTCATACATCCACACTCCCATCTCCACATCCACACATCCACATACATACATCCATTTTCACATTCCCATTCATATAACCCCATATGCCTTCACATCTAATCTTTTACATCACATCCATTCTCGCCCTATCACAACCCATATACATCTTATCCTATCACATACACTTCTTACCTCATCCCATACACATGTTATCACATCTTAATTCATCTTATCACCTCCTAACTTATTTCATAAGCATCTTATCACCTCTTATCACATCTTATACACCTCTTATCACATCCTATTACATCTCATGTCTATTTATAGAATACAAGAGAATTCTTATATTTGATATAAGATTTCTTTACACATTTATTTATGCATAAATTCTATTTAAGGAGATTAATACTTTCGAAGTAAAATCAATCTTTTATGCATCTTCCTATGCATAAATTCATTTTAAATGAAAATGACACTTTTGAATTAAAATTCAATCTTTTATGCATCTTCCTATGCATAAATTCAGTTTAGATGAGAATGACACTTTTGAATCAATCTTTTATGCATCTTCCTACGCATAAATTCAATTTGGTAGGAATTACACTTTTAGAATAAAAGAATTTCTCTTATGCATCTAAGTTATGCATAAAATCCATTTATGATGAAAATCACACTTTTAATAAAAAAAAGAATATCTTTTTTTTTGCATACTTCTATGCATGAAATCCAATGATGATAAAAGTAACACTTTTATAATAAAATAATCAACTCTTATGCATACCTCTATGCATGAAATCCAAATATGATAAAAGTAACACTTTTATAATAAAATAATCAACTCTTACGCATACCTCTATGCATGAAATCCAAATATGATAAAAGTAACACTTTTATAATAAAATAATCAACTCTTACGCATACCTCTATGCATGAAATCCAAATATGATAAAAGTAACACTTTTATAATAAAATAATCAACTGTTACGCATACCTCTATGCATGAAATCCAAATATGATAAAAGTAACACTTTTATAATAAAATAATCAACTCTTATGCATACTTCTATGCATGAAATTCAATTGTGATAAAAGTAGCACTTTTATAATAAAATAATTAACTTTTATGCATACCTCTATGCATGAAATCCAAATATGATAAAAATAACACTTTTATAATAAAATAATCATCTTTTATGCATACATCTATGCATGAAATTCAATTATGCTAAAAGTAACACTTTTACATTAACATAATAATCTTTTATGCAAACCTCTATGCATGAAATCTAATTATGATAAAAGTAACACTTTTATATTAAAATAATAATCTTTTATGCATACCTCTATGCATGAAAATCAATTATGCATAATATAAAATCAATTTCTCTATGATTACAATGAATATCTTTAATTAATCTAGGATGATAATTCCTAGAATATGGTAGGAAGTCCTCTTTTCATGCTTTGAATGTAATTATTTTATGCGTAATTTTTATAAAAATTTTACCATAGCTCCGCTGCTATGACTGATAAATCTCAATTTTTCTAAGGGATAAAGCTTATCATTAAGAAATAATTAGAATGATCCCTAATTGGATCAATAATCCATAATGGATTGAATCATCAATATTCATGAAATACATAAACTAAAAGCATAGAAAAAGGCATTGATTTGGCCTCAAGCATAGCTTAATCTTGGATTAAGAAAAAGCTTTATGAAAAGCTTCATTTGGATTGAGAATGGGTCATGAGTATGACCATTTCTTGAGTGAGAGAGAGAAATTACATAAAAACCATTAGAATTAAGCATAAATAAAAATTTATGTAATTCTTAACTATCATTAATCAATTAACTTCAATAGCATTCATCAAATTATGTAACTCTTCACTAACATTCATAAATTAACTTCAATAGCATTCAAAAACCATTCTAATTAAGCTTCTTAAGCTTGAGAGGGGTTGAGAAGAGAGAAACATTGAGAAATTATAGAAAATGATCAAAATTCGCTAATTACCTTACAAATTGCTTGATTCTTTGTTCACGGTAGAGGCCCCCAACCGATCAATTGGTTAAGTATGTTGATGGAGCCACCAATGGGGATTGAAGAAAGAGGGACGCTCCAAAAACTAGTGAATTATTAATGAATTCACAGTTCTTGGCTTAGGTGGAGTAGAGTAACGATGCATAAACACTATCTATTTTTCAACAAGGGGGAGGCTTCTATTTATAGGAAAAACTGAGCTCCTAACCAAACAAACTGATTCTAGAATTTTCTAAATCAGTTTGGTCAATATTTGACCATTTTTAGGTCAGTTAAGCTAACTTTTTGGAACTAGACTTGAATGAGGAGAGAGGAGAGATGAAATATCTCAATTTTTATGAGTTTAAAACTCATTCAAGCATGTGAAATATGCACCTCCTTTAAAGAACTCCCCTTCCTTACATATGTGTCAAAATGGAATCATTATACTCAAAATATCTCGTATTTTTAATATTGCTCATAGTTTTTTACTAATAAACCTTGTACATTTTCAACTCTTCATCTTATGTGAAATATGCACCTCCTTTAAAGAACTCCCCTTCCTTACATCATAGTTTTTTACTTATAAACCTTGTACATTTTCAACTCTTCATCTTATGTGAGCATTTACTCATTTTTGGATACCCAAAATATCTCATATTTTTAATATTGCTCATAGTTTTTTACTAATAAACCTTGTACATTTTCAACTCTTCATCTTATGTGAGCATTTACTCATTTTTGGGTATCTTCTTTTACAAATTGGATTTATCTCCTCCCTACACATGGATTGATGCTATTGGCCCATATGAACCTTAATTGGACCATAATCCAAAAATTTCTGAAAATCTAGACCCTTAGGCTAAGGTCCTGTATACCCATTTCCAATTAATTTCAATTGCACATTGAAAAGTTCTTTTTGAATTTCTGTTTTAGGGGAACTTATTTTAATAAGATGAGATAATTTTCTATCCAAAAATATTAAAAATCTGAATATTCTCTCTCTAGAATATTTTCTCTCTCTAAGTTAAAACAGTTAGAAACAAGTCTTTTATATTTCTGAAGAGGGATTGATTACAGGGGGAAGATGCTGGACATTTTGAGAGGCTGGGGAGGAATCTTACATTCTCTCCCACTTGAAAAATGCGAGATGCCCTCATCTCGCAAACTAGGGGTAATTTCGCAAGATGCACAAGTATGAGACTGAGAGAAGATTTTTAATTAAGATTAACCACCAAAGTCTCAAAGAGAGTAAGGGTCAAGACAAAAACAAGATTTAAACTTTATTCATTCTTGGAACATAAAGATAGAAGAACTCTTTACACTTCCATAAGCCCGTCCATCATATGATCACAAAAGCAGCACTCACAAGCTGCGCACGTATAAGGTAACTCATCTATGGGAATAATTCTGTTGGTTATTGTCGCACCTATCTCAGTGGTATGAGGTGATCTAACAAAAGGACCTCTGAGAGGCAAGCCAAAAATGGGGTAAAGGCATATCTTCTGATGAGGAAGAAAACACGCCAGTAAGAAGACCCGCTCAGAAAACCCAAGATGTCTTGATCTCATGACGCAGTAGTATCGGGGACCCAAACCCAAGGCTTCAATAGCCATGGCCAAGCGGACATTGTTATGAAAGTGCTGCTGACCCCAAGGTGTTACCCTAGTTATGTCTTGATAGGTCCGCCATTTGGTCTGAGCTACAGACGTTCCCAAGTGAGGAAAAAGTGAGCGCTCATACTGTTCTATAAAATCTTTCTTCACAGACTCAGTTGCGTCTTGAAGGTGAGAAATCATCATGGATAAAACTAATTCCTGTTGCCAAGCCATGAAGGAGATTAAGAAGAAGGGAGATCGATGGAAGTAAGATTACTGTGAGCGACAAGTAAAAGTTATGACTTATATAAAGGAAGGAGCTAGCGTAACTTAGAAGCCAACGGTATCTTGCCACTGAAGTTTTACCGTCTTTCCATGATTTGGGTTTGGCACATTTTTCTATAGAAGGCATTAAGAACTTTGAGATGAAGAGATAAAAGAAGCTCGTAGGCTAAGTCACCTACTTTTTTTGGTCCACAATATCTGGGGGATAACTACTTATACTCCCCTAGAGATAAAGAAATTCTTTTGGTCCGTATTTAAATGAAGACTATAATTGCTTCTTTGAATCCTCTAACTGTCCTCTTCTTATCTGTATATTGTCTCTGTCGATCCTGGGCAGCATTTATATCTTTATGAATTGCCTGCATCTGTTGCTCTAAGTCGCCAAGCATTTGACTGGTCATCTCGACCCTAATCAATGGGTCGGACCTAGTTAATGGAGTTAAGCAATCTTGTCCGAGACGGACCTTGATTAGATTGGTATGAAGGAATTGGTCTCTAAATTTGGGTTCTAGACTTTCCTGTGCCCTTTTCATTGTAGGAGTCGGGCACTGATGACCAAAACCTTGGCATTCAAAACACCGGTTCTCACTTCTGAACTCATCGTTCTGAAACCTTAAAACAGGTGGGCTCCTGAGAAGGTATTCTGGGTAAAGTGTCTTCCCTTTTCTAAATAGAATCTTTCTTTTATTTAGAGGGAATAATTATGAGATCAGAAAAGGAGATTCTTACTCCTGAATACCTCGAAGGCTGGGGGAGGAATCTTACATTCTTCCCACTTAAAAAGTGTGAAATGTCCTCATCTCGCAAGTAGAGGACAACTCTTTTGCTTAAGATCCAATTTATTCTGGGGTTCCTTATATTCTGGTCAACCCAACAGAATATGGGGATAAATATCCCTTATATAGAACTCAGCATTAAATAACAATTCATTCAGATCATATCATTCATATCTTTAACACGATAATGGTCCATTAGACCGAAAAATTTCCTTGTGAACATTCCTCCACGGTGTAATAAAGTAGGAACTTTATTCAATAGGGTTAATAATGGGACAAGTCCATGTATAAAAGAGGGGACTTGGACCATGGTTGTAACTTTTGATGATCATTTTTAGAAATGGAAACTCATGTTTCTTGGAGCTCATGGCTTCTTGGCTTGTGGAAGGCTATTTCCATTCTCTTGGTGTGAGAGACTAAACACACTTAGGCATCATGTTTACATGGTGATTACTCATAATTTTCATGCATTACATCCCTTCATTCCAATTGGTATCAGAGCTCTTGATTTTGATCATGGGCATGCATGGGTTGTTGGGAAAATTTGCTTGAAAATTTGAGTTTCTTTTAATTTTTTTTCTCATTTTCTTGTAATCCTTGAGTGATTCTTGACAAATCTTCTCTAATCTTGATTAATCTCATGGGGATGGTGAGCATTTCATGTAGATTGCTTAGATTTTGAGTGATTTTGGCCATTTTTGCCCTTTCTGGACCAAATCTGGGGGTATGGACCAAATTTTTTGAAAAGTTTGGACCAAATTTGGGGGAAATGGTTAATCGTGATTAGGAAACTTAATCCAAAAACGTTTTTGCTTCTGTGGAGTTTCCTGCAACCCTAGCCATGGTTTTCCTCAACCAAACCTTCACCAAATGGCAAGCAAACATGGGGGAAACAATCATAAGCAAGGTATGAGTATTGTATGGGAGCTTTGGTGCTTCAAAGGCAAGGCGTTTTCGCGATTTGCAGCGGCAGCCTGACGGCGAAACGGCGCCGTTTTCATGGTGGAAATGGAGCTTCTTTGCTTGCTATGCCTACCATGGATCATATGCAAGTTTTATCTCATGTTTTGGTAGACTTTTCATGCCATTTTCATGAGCATTGGTTACCTTCTACATGGCTGCAAGTCAGTGCTAAAGTGGCCACGTTTTTCATCAATATGAAGCCTCCTTCAACAAATTTTAGTCATTGAAGCTTAAGGGATGCCATTGGTGAGTGCCTTCATCAATTTCTAGCAATTTTGAAGCATTCATTGGGGCTTTGGGAGTTGATTGGGGTTCATTACATTGAGAAACCCTAAATTTCAGAAATGAAGCATTTAATGGCAAATCTATGTAGCATTGGTTGGAATTGAAGCATCATTCACATATCATATACACCATTCATATGCCATATCCATGCTATGGATTGCCATTTGACAAGCTCATACCATGCCATGGAAACATGCTCATTTTGATGCCATATGGACACTAGGAATGCAATTACATATGCCTTGACTTTGGTCTTACAAATGCTTATGCAAATGCCAAATGCCATGGTGAGGGCATTGTGATTTGATGGTTGATGTTGGATTGTTTTGATGAATGGAGTTATGAGAATGAGCATGAATTCATGCATAATGATTCATGAGAATATTGTAAATGGCATGAGTCATGCCACACACATGTAAGTGATTTTACCTTCATCCCATTTGTAAATTCCAAACACATACACTCACCATTGCATTCACTTTCATTTCCTAGTGAATCTAGCAATGTGTGAGGGTACCTTGGCGTTGGTTGGAGAGGCCAAGGGGAGCATGTTTTGAATCTACCGTGTCGTGATTGCTTTGGGAAAGCGATACGGTGGAGGATTAGGTACATGGTGGTGAAGACATGGCCTCAACCTTCACCTTGGAGGAAAACTTGGTGAAGGGGTGAGAAGGGCTTGGCCGGGAGATCGGCAAGCTTCAACGCGCGTCCTCAACAATCCTCACATCGACTTTATGGATGCATTTGGGCAATGGGGCCCCCTATTCCATCATATTGTGTGGATGTTACTAATGCCTTGATGGACAAAGATTGCATAAGAGCTTTCATGGCATTGTGGGATGCAAAGAGCATTGTATTTTGATTTCAGAAATTGCATTTTCAGTTGAGATTTGGCTCCATTTACAAAGGAGACTATGGCGAAATTCTTCCAAAATCTTGACTATGCATGGCAATTGAGGTTGGTGAAACATTAATTGCAGACCTTGGGATGCAAAGGAAGTGCAAAAGGTGCTAACAAAGGTGCGGGAACAAGCAAGGATCATTGGGGGCACAAAAGGGTCACTTGGGCAAGAAAATTGCAGATTTACAAAACCCTAATTCAGTCCCAAACCTTTTGGACTGAATTAAAGGTGATCATACAAGCTCTTAGTGCTTCCTTAGAGCTACCCAACGAGCCCTTAACCTTTCCGTTTCGATATCTCTTTGGGGTAGAAATTAGGGTTTTTGCAGAAACAGTAAACCCTAATTTAGTCATAGGGGTTTTAAGGTCTTCAAGATCTAATCACATAGGCTCGTAGTACTCATCGAGGGCTTCGATTTGAGCTAAGAAGTTTTGCATTCGGATATTTCTAGCTCAAGTGATGCTCAAAATACTATTTCAGCCTATAACCCTGTAAACCCTAAAACAGAGAATAGTAGCACTTCTCACCTCTTAAGGGTCTTTGTATAGTGGTCTAGTACACCTCATTATCTCTCCAACAAGCTCTAGACCACTTCAATCGGACATCCCTACCTCAAGTTAGAGCCAAATCTTTGAAACCGATACTTTCCATGGGAACGAGGACAAGAGGGCGACCAAAGCATAACACCTTGACTCCCGACGAGGTAGAGGGAGAAGAAGCAATTATGGAGCAAGGAATCTTAGATGCTCCGGAAGATACTTGTGGGCATACTTCAAGGGAAGTGCATGAAGAAGTGAATGTTGGAAGTGCCCACAAGCCCACCCCACAAGCGTCACATACCATCCCCATCGATTCGATCATGCAAATGCTGATGCAAATGAATGCGAAGATGGACACGATGGCTACAAGGGTGGAGGTCAATGATAGACTTGATACTATGGCCACAAGGATGGAAGTCTTGGAAGAGAGGGTGGCTCGGCCAATGAGCCAACCTTCATTTGATAGTGGTCATGGTGTTTCACATGCAGGCAAGCAATATGGGACAGCTTTTGAAGGCCGTAGGGAAGGCAAGCTACCTATGGCACAAGAGGTTTCTCCCAAAGTAATGCATGAGCATGCCACCAAGAATGCTACTTTTGGATTCATGGCGGATGCACGGAGGCCCCTTGTCAAGGACATGTTTCATTCTTCTTTTCACTCGGGTCCATCTAATTCCAATATGCACATGATTGATGAAGAGGTGGTACTCGATTGGAACCAATTGTCCTTTGCCCAAAGACAAAGGGATGCTCATGAGAAGTGGATGGAGTTACCAAATGACATCAAGAGGGACTACAAAGACTTTGCGCAATTCATGGAATCGTATATGAAGATGCAAAGGTTCAAACCCTCTACCCAACATGACAACCCATCCTACACAGCTTCTAAGGATGTCAAAGACAAAGTCTCACTATCAAAGTTCAAAGGTGATGGATCATCTCCGCAAGAGTTGGAGGAGTGGGCTACTAAGCTTGACACTTATTTCCAACTTTACCCAAAAAGTGAGCGTGATATGGTGCAATTTTCTTCCTTACATCTTGAAGATTATGCTCATCAATGGTGGAGGCACTTGGTCAAACAAGGGAACACGCCATCAACTTGGGAAGGATTGAAGCGGGAGATGAACTTGGCCTTCATTTCACCTTTGGTTCTTGACCGATACCATGAGGAATGGTATGAACTCACACAAAAGGGCATGTCGGTTAGGGAATACATCAAGAGGTTCATGAAGCTCTCTATGTTCGTGGATGGACTCAATGAAGGCATGTGATTGAAGAAGTTTGTGCATGGTCTAGATTCATACATCAAAGCGGATGTCTCGGCACAAAGACCAAGCACTATCAAAGAGGCTATGAGGTTGGCGGAGTTATATGAGCCAAAGTATAAGAGGGTTCAGCCCAATGTACCTTTTCATAAGCCATTTCACACTTCTTCAAATATGGAGAGAAGTCTACCTTCTTCTACATCCACTTACACTTCCGAATTCCATACATCTTTTGGAAGTGGACAGTCCATAAGTGGAGTTCATAATGATGCTAAGAAGAGCAATGGGTTTGTCAAGGAGTCTCCTCAACCATTCATGAAGACTCAACGGATGGATGATCCTAAGATTGAGGAATTGAGGAGCAAAGGCCTATGTTTTAAATGCAAAGAGAAATGGTCACCCGGGCACATTTGCAAATCAAAGAAAGTGGTGGCTACTATGATCATTATGGATGCGGATTACGATTCCAAGTCATCTCATGATGTGAAAGAGTTTGATGATTGCAGCAAGGAGACACATGAAGTAGACTTGGAGGGTCATTCTTTTGTCAACAAAGAAGAGGATGAGTTTCCTTTCGACCCCGGTGGAAGGGATCATGCATGCATTTTGGAGGGTCATTCTTTTGTCAAAGAAGAGGATGAGTTTCCTTTCGACCCCGGTGGAAGGGATCATGCATGCATTTTGAGGGACAATATGCCAAAATAGAGTGCTAACCATATTTACAGAAAATTACAGCAAGGAGATGGTGAAGAATTTTCTCATTATAAGCTTCGGAATGGTCTACTATGGCACAAGGATAAGGTGTATTTGGTTCCAACCTCATCCTACATACTCAAAATTGGCTCATAGGTATTATGGACCATACTTGATTATCAAGAGGGTTGGTGATTTGGCCTACAAGTTGGATTTGCCTTCTTCGACAAGGATCCATAATGTGTTTCATGTATCTAACCTTAAGAGGTTTATGGGATCTTTGCCTCAAGAGATGGAAGAGCTTCCACCCATGAATGAAGAAGGTGAGATCATTTATGAGCCGGAGAGGGTTATTGGTAAGAGGACAAGAGAGTTGAGGAATCGGAATATTGATGAATACCTTGTCAAATGGAAGCAATTACCCATGGATGAGGCTACTTGGCAATCATTGGAGTATGTCCAACAACATGGCTTACTTGTGGATGACTTTCCGTAACCAAGTGGTATGGTTTACTTGAGCAAATCGGGTAATATGAGGAGAAGTATACATGCTGTAATTTTTGGACAGCTTTGGGAAGGTCTACTATTGGGCCTATTTTTCTACTCCAACAAGCTTCATGGCGTATCCTAATGAAAGATTATGATGTGGGCTACATATGGCTGAGTGTACATATCATTTTCAGCCCAATATATGGAGTCTAAATGAAGGATTTTCAAGGGTCTTCATCGACTAGAAGGGCTGTCATAACAGTCCCACTCATACACTTTGGGCTTGAAGCTTTGTGGACTTGTACACATCCAAATTTTCATTGTATATGTGCCTTGGATGTACTTGAGAACTCTTAACCACTTCCCATCGATTACATTAGAGTCTCATACTTGGAGATTGTACATGTTATTGATTTTGAGGACAAAATCTTTGGGAAGGGATGGTTTGTAATAAAGTAGGAACTTTATTCAATAGGGTTAATAATGGGACAAGTCCATGTATAAAAGAGGGGACTTGGACCATGGTTGTAACTTTTGATGATCATTTTTAGAAATGGAAACTCATGTTTCTTGGAGCTCATGGCTTCTTGGCTTGTGGAAGGCTATTTCCATTCTCTTGGTGTGAGAGACTAAACACACTTAGGCATCATGTTTACATGGTGATTACTCATAATTTTCATGCATTACATCCCTTCATTCCACACGGGAATTTTAGTTAAGCAAGTTCTCAATTTGTCATCCCTTAACTTGATCTACCATCTCAAGTATTAACAGTAGCAATTTGACAGCACAATCCACTAATCTCATAGTGATTTGCTGAAATCATTATCATCATTTATCATTACAGGGACTCATCCCAATCATCCACATTGTGGTTTCGCTCAGCTTATTACATTTCAACTAAATTTCAGAAATCATTATTTTTCAATCAGAATCCAAATCAATTCATCAATTCTCAAATAGAATTAAAATTCATATCAACCACATTCGAAATCATCATCTGGATAGCATTAACGCTTATAATTTCAAGTCTTAGATTTACTCGTATATACTGTCAGTAAAGAGCTGCAGTTATACTCTCGGTATATACGGGTAGTCATGATACTTGAAACTTTAAGATAGATACCATCATGTCTAGGCCTCAAGCAAGTCAGGGTTCCATACAATTGCGGTACTTCCATCTGAAAACCCAATTACTAAATTACGAATTTTTCAGTTTGAATATCAAATTGTATGAATTATATCACACAATTACAACCTTTTTGTGTTTCTTGATAAATTTTTGACATATTTGTCTTCTCTGTTGATCTTTAATCGCTCTGATACAAACTGTAAGATCCTTGTTCCCACCGAGCAATAGTTTCGGGGTACTAGCAGCGGAAGTAGCACTTCTCGCGCGGGACAGGGGTCCCACATTCAGGGCCTCGTCCACGGATATCCGGACAAAAGACTAATCCGTCGGTTTTTCCAAAACCAAACCCGAAAAAACTTCCCTTATCCAGAAAGCACGGGCGATTCCTCCAGGATAACTTTTTACTCTAACGTAGTCAAGACCATTAGTGATCAATCTGATCCGACTGCACCTATAAAGATACTCGGTCAGATCAAGGAAGAAACTTGCACTTGGATCATTGGGATCAACGCTTTTTTCCCCATCAAGAGGCACAGCCGTTGATTCCTATCCATAGAACAATTACTATCCGGGATTTACTTCATCTATCGTAATAACAGAATTTTTGAGTCTCGATTTACGGATCCATCAGTCCAGCCTAACCCCATCCGATCCCATGGGTTAGCCAACCGCTGTAGTGATGGGATCCAATTTGGAATTTGGTTAGGTTTTGTCCCGGGTACCAAGGAAAAGAGTTCCAAGGCCCTCTAGCCGGAAATTCATGCAAACATAAAATTAGCCACACCACTTACACACCCAATATGAAATTGCCTTTTTCTTAGCATCAGCTAACTTTAAAACAATCCTTTAATGAAACCATTATGTCACTGATGACAATCCTCAAAGTCTCTGGTTGAATCCTTATTTCCAGTCATTCATTCATCGGTATACTTATGGCATCATTGGCAACCAGAACGCTCACCCCTGTTCTCTCAGGGGCCTTTTCCATAGTTCCTAGCTCATAGTAACCGGTAATATATTCATATAATAGAATGGAATCTCCGTGGAAGATCAGCAAGATCAACCCACAGATCCATATAAAAGAGCCATGGACTCATCCGTTGAGGACCAGCAAGGTCAATCAACCAGATCCATGCCCGGTTTCAGAAAAACAACTCTTATTCCTTATTCCAATATCTTCCACGATGCACGTGTGGGTATCTTCGGCGACCCAGAGCCCGAGCACCGTATGGTCAGCACCCTCTAGGATCCTTCGCAGGTGACCTAGCGCTTCACTCATAGGCCGCTTCCTTGGTCCCTCATCCACCGTACCGGAAGCTCACCATTTAAATCGAACCGAGGTTGGTCAAGACCTCGGTCGACCTTGCTACGCGAGACGTCCTCCACTGACTCTCCGTCAGCAGTTGCAACTTTAACAGTTAGGTCTTCATGACCTTCATCCACCAGACGGTCAAAATGCTTTCCCAGCATTCTTGACATAAAACAGTCATTTACAAACAGTCACAAAATACAGTTTCTAAATCGAACTCTCGTCTTTCCACATTATCCCTCCTTAATCCACATTACTTATTCCACATTCCATTCAGTGTGTACTCATTCTCATCCATTTCCTCATATCGACGACACATTAATTCACATACACATTCACATTCACATCCATATATCCACATCTACATGCATACATCCATTTTCACATCCTCATTTATACATCCACATCCCATATCCACATTCATACATACACATCCATATCCACATCCATACATCTACATCCACATGCATACATCCACTATCACGTCCTCATTCATACATCCACATCCACATACATACATACATCCATATCCACATTCCCATTCACATCTATACATCCACATCTACATCCATATACATACATACATCCACATCCACATTCTACATTCACATCTATACATCCACATCTACATCCATATTCACATACATCCACATCCGCATTCCCATTCACATCTATACATCCACATCTACATCCACATTCCACATTCACATCTATACATCCACATCTACATCCACATTCACATCTATGCATATACATCTTCATGCATACATCCATTTTCACATTCATACATCCACACTCCCATCTCCACATCCACATATCCACATACATACATCCATTTTCATATTCCCATTCATATAACCCCATATGCCTTCACATCTAATCTTTTACATCACATCCATTCTCGCCCTATCACAACCCATATACATCTTATCCTATCACATACACTTCTTACCTCATCCCATACACATCTTATCACATCTTAATTCATCTTATCACCTCCTAACTTATTTCATAAGCATCTTATCACCTCTTATCACATCTTATACACCTCTTATCACATCCTATTACATCTCATATCTATTTATAGAATACAAGAGAATTCTTATATTTGATATAAGATTTCTTTACACATTTATTTATGCATAAATTCTATTTAAGGAGATTAATACTTTCGAAGTAAAATCAATCTTTTATGCATCTTCCTATGCATAAATTCATTTTAAATAAAAATGACACTTTTGAATTAAAATTCAATCTTTTATGCATCTTCCTATGCATAAATTCAGTTTAGATGAGAATGACACTTTTGAATCAATCTTTTATGCATCTTCCTACGCATAAATTCAATTTGGTAGGAATTACACTTTTAGAATAAAATAATTTCTCTTATGCATCTAAGTTATGCATAAAATCCATTTATGATGAAAATCACACTTTTAATAAAAAAAGAATATCTTTTTTTTGCATACTTCTATGCATGAAATCCAATTATGATAAAAGTAACACTTTTATAATAAAATAATCAACTCTTATGCATACTTCTATGCATGAAATTCAATTGTGATAAAAGTAACACTTTTATAATAAAATAATCAACTCTTATGCATACCTATATGCATGAAATCCAAATATGATAAAAGTAACACTTTTATAATAAAATAATCAACTCTTATGCATACCTCTATGCATGAAATCCAAATATGATAAAAGTAACACTTTTATAATAAAATAATCAACTTTTATGCATACCTCTATGCATGAAATCCAAATATGATAAAAGTAACACTTTTATAATAAAATAATCAACTCTTATGCATACCTCTATGCATGAAATCCAAATATGATAAAAGTAACACTTTTATAATAAAATAATCAACTCTTATGCATACCTCTATGCATGAAATTCAATTGTGATAAAAGTAACACTTTTATAATAAAATAATCAACTCTTATGCATACTTCTATGCATGAAATTCAATTGTGATAAAAGTAACACTTTTATAATAAAATAATCAACTTTTATGCATACCTCTATGCATGAAATCCAAATATGATAAAAATAACACTTTTATAATAAAATAATCATCTTTTATGCATACATCTATGCATGAAATTCAATTATGCTAAAAGTAACACTTTTACATTAACATAATAATCTTTTATGCATACCTCTATGCATGAAATCTAATTATGATAAAAGTAACACTTTTATGTTAAAATAATAATCTTTTATGCATACCTCTATGCATGAAAATCAATTATGCATAATATAAAAATCAATTTCTCTATGATTACAATGAATATCTTTAATTAATCTAGGATGATAATTCCTAGAATATGGTAGGAAGTCCTCTTTTCATGCTTTGAATGAAATTATTTTATGCGTAATTTTTATAAAAATTTTGCCATAGCTCCGCTGCCATGGGTGACTGATAAATCTCAATTTTTCTAAGGGATAAAGCTTATCATTAAGAAATAATTAGAATGATCCCTAATTGGATCAATAATCCATTAATGGATTGAATTATCAATATTCAAACACCATATTGGGGAATATGGGAATTTCCCATAAGTTTGGGACATATGGTCAAATCTTTGGATTAATCATAACTTGAACACCGTTACTCCAAATTGAGCGCTCTATAGCTCACTAGATTCCATTTTCCAAGCGCTTTCCAACAATAGGTCACATGATATGGTTTTGAAAAACTTATAGGCATGTTATCCAGGTCCCACCTTTTTAGTATTCAAAAAGAGTTGGGAAATTCCCAAACTCACGAATATAGTGTTTTCATGAAATACATAAACTAAAAGCATAGAAAAAAGCCATTAATTTGGCTTCAAGCATAGCTTAATCTTGGATTAAGAAAAAGCTTTATGAAAAGCTTCATTTGGATTGAGAATGGGTCATGAGTATGACCATTTCTTGAGTGAGAGAGAGAAATTACATAAAAACCATTAGAATTAAGCATAAATAAAAATTTATGTAATTCTTAACTATCATTAATCAATTAACTTCAATAGCATTCATCAAATTATGTAACTCTTCACTAACATTCATCAATTAACTTCAATAGCATTCAAAAACCATTCTAATTAAGCTTCTCAAGCTTGAGAGGGGTTGAGAAGAGAGAAACATTGAGAAATTATAGAAAATGATCAAAATTCACTATTTACCTTACAAATTGCTTGATTCTTTGTTCACGGTAGAGGCCCCCAACCAATCAATTGGTTAAGTATGTTGATGGAGCCACCAATGGGGATTGAAGAAAGAGGGAAGCTCCAAAAACTAGTGAATTATTAATGAATTCACAGTTCTTGGCTTAGGTGAAGTAGAGTAACGATGCATAAACACAATCTATTTTTCAACAAGGGGGAGGCTTCTATTTATAGGAAAAATTGAGCTCCTAACCAAACAAACTGATTCTAGAATTTTCTAAATCAGTTTGGTCAATATTTGACAATTTTTAGGTCAGTTAAGCTAACTTTTTGGAACTAGACTTGAATGAGGAGAGAGGAGAGATGAAATATCTCAATTTTTATGAGTTTAAAACTCATTCAAGCATGTGAAATATGCACCTCCTTTAAAGAACTCCCCTTCCTTACATATGTGTCAAAATGGAATCATTATACTCAAAATATCTCGTATTTTTAATATTGCTCATAGTTTTTTACTAATAAACCTTGTACATTTTCAACTCTTCATCTTATGTGAAATATGCACCTCCTTTAAAGAACTCCCCTTCCTTACATCATAGTTTTTTACTTATAAACCTTGTACATTTTCAACTCTTCATCTTATGTGAGCATTTACTCATTTTTGGATACCCAAAATATCTCATATTTTTAATATTGCTCATAGTTTTTTACTAATAAACCTTGTACATTTTCAACTCTTCATCTTATGTGAGCATTTACTCATTTTTGGGTATCTTCTTTTACAAATTGGATTTATCTCCTCCCTACACATGGATTGATGCTATTGGCCCATAGGAACCTTAATTGGACCATAATCCAAAAATTTCTGAAAATCTAGACCCTTAGGCTAAGGTCCTTTATACCCATTTCCAATTAATTCTAATTGCACATTGGAAAGTTCTTTTTGAATTTCTGTTTCAGGGGAACTTATTTTAATAAGATGAGATAATTTTCTATCCAAAAATATTAAAAATCTGAATATTCTCTCTCTAGAATATTTTCTCTCTCTAAGTTAAAACAGTTAGAAACAAGTCTTTTATATTTCTGAAGAGGGATTGATTACAGGGGAAGATGCTGGACATTTTGAGAGGCTGGGGAGAAAATATTATAGTTTAAGTAGCTGTTACATATGGCTGATGAAGAGTAGCAATGATCCAGTCTAGCCTTTCTCATCTAATTGCCTTGCCTACCATTTCCCCAAGTGAAATCATAGTTGCATGCCATGTCATGAAGGGTATGAATGTCCTTAAAATCTAACCAACGTGTCCTTTTGAACCTCTGACAGTTTGACCCAAGTTTGAGAGTCTACCCTGTGGGCATTCTACCATGTTAAAGTCCCCTACAAGGATGATGGGATCCACAAAATGCATTAAAGATTCCCATAGTTCTGCTTTGGTGACCGCCAGTCCCGTGGCATACACTGAGACCAACATAAAGTTTTGGTCATGTTTTTTTGTAGATGAATAGCAACCCACTGTTTTTGGGAGTCTATCTCATGATTCAAATAGAAAGGCATCCATGAATTGTGAAGTCCTACAAAAGTACCTCCCCCACCCTATTCATGGTTAGAGTTGAACCAATTATGATGTTTGAAAACTAGTTCCAAATTTTTTTCAAGTAGCTGACCTGTTGCCTTGACTTCTTGGAGACAAATTATGACAACTTAAAGGTTGATTTGGGTCATCCAATTTTTTATAGTCCTTGCTCTATTATCACCTATTAATCCTTTTGTGTTATAGGAAAGAATATTGAACTTAGTCATAGCTTTTGATTTTTTGGGGGGGTTTAGACGACTCTTATGACCTTTTCTTTATGGGAATCGGGGACGCCATTCCTCCTACCTGGGATTACCTTTTTTGTTTCTTAGAGGGAGGGATTCTTCTTCAGTTTGAGATTGTCCTTGATCAAGATTGATTTTGGATGCATCCTGGAAGTCCATGTCTTATATTTCCTGGAAGTCCATGTCTTATATTTCCTTTTCCAGATCACTATCCTAGATCTAGGTGTTTGGAACTTCCTCATCCTCCTCCTCACTTGAGGAATACTTGTAGGTTTGTGAGGGGTCGTTTTGATATCTACCAAAAGGGGAGAGAACCTATTAGAGTTGGTTCTTGGTAGATTCCGGAATGATTTAGGGTGACTTTGTCCTTTTCCCTTTCTACCCACAGGCTGGAATCCTTAACTATCCTCTTTTTGGACCACCTCTCCTGGGGGCAGTGGTAGAAATTTGATCTGGCAGTTTATGATGAAGTGATCCTTCGAGCCACAATGGAAGCAAGTTTTGGGCACGTTCTTAAACACAAGGGGTCAACCTATAATCCTACATTAATGGGGCAAGAGAGTTTGGGAGCTCCTTGGTCAAATCAATTTCTACCAGGGCTTGGGGATGTCAGCTGGGATTCAGCTCAACATTCGTTCTAACCCTCAATAGCCTATCGATTGGTTCAAGAAGCCGTTTAATTAGTGGATGAAGGTGCAATGGGAAGTTGGTAATCTCTATGCAAATGGGGCACAGAGATATTTTGGGCCCGATATGAGAAAATTAAAGGGACCACAGAAAGAGAGACAAAGGGGAATTTCTGAGCACCCACTGTCTTGCCCCCAAAGCATTAAGAGCCATACCCTCCTCTCTCTGAACAGGAAACATAAATAGTTATTTGAAAAATACTGTGTATGCTCGACTACCAGGCCTTGGGAGGACCAGTTATTTCTAATCCAAGACTTTAAGACTTCAGCTAGGGCTCTTGGTCCATAAGCACAAACCAATAGCGCTCTGGAGACTGGTAAGTTTGTTGCCACTCTTGAACAATATTTGCAGGAAGAGTGACAGAAATCTTACCATTTCTATCTGCTCTGCAACTTCTCCTCTAGTAAATCCAATACTTCCGGTTTGGTGATGTTGGGGTCCAAGTCGACGTGGAATCCTCCTGGCTTCTTCATGAGGGCTCCCTTTAGTTGTAGCATTTCCCTCTTTGTCATATAGAAGAATTGGTAAGTCTCCAAGGTTTTCTTGTTTTTGGAGCTCTGGTTGGGGCCCTCTTGCTGCTCCAGAAATAGAAATTCAAAAATAACTTTCCAATGTGGAATTGGAATTAATTAAAAATAGGTAAAAAGGACCATAGCCTAAGGGTCTAGATTTTTTAAAAATTTTGGATTAAGGTTCCTATGGACCAATCAAATTAATCCAAATGTAGGGAGGAGATAAATTGAAGAATAAAAGAAACCCCCCCTCCCCAAAAATGAGTAAATGCTCACATAAGATGAAGAGTGGACCAAGGACCAAAGAAAGCAATTAAAAAACTAATTTTTGACACAGAGTGGGGATCTCCCCTCATGAAGGAGGCACCTATTTTTCTCATCATTACCCCCCATTTTAAATCAATAAAATGAGATATTTCATCTCTCCTCTCTCCTATCTCAAAACTAGATCCAAAAAGCAAGCTGAACTGACACAAAAATGGTCAAAAGTTGACCAAACTAATCTGGAAAATTCTAGAGTCAGTTTGCTTGGTTAGAGGCTCACTTTTTCCTATAAATAGAAGCCTCCCCCTTTGTAAAAGCTCAATGGTGTTTATGCACTGTTACTGTGCTCCTGTCCTGAGCCATCTACATTGAATTTTTTAATAATTCAATTGTTTTTGGCCTAATCCTCTCCAAAGTGAATTGGTGGCCACTCTTGCTTCAAACAAGAGTAGAACCCTCAATCCCTCAAACCAAAGAATATCTTACAAGCTCCATGTAAGCTGATTTTCTTACTGGTTCAATGAAGAATCTATGGTTTTCTTAATTTTTATGTTTTGCAGTTAATTGAATTAAACTCAAATGCTATGCCTTGATGAAAAGGCCACCCCCTTCTCTTCTTTACATTCCAGCCTTTCTTAATCCTAGAAAGATTAACTAAGGGATTAATTAAACTCTTGTTATTATTTACTCTCTTGAATTTTAGAAAACTGGGTAGATTAGAGTTCTATGAATCTAATTTGGATTAATTTAAGTTAAAATAGAATGATAAAAATGAGAAATAGTCAGCCATACAAAGGAGGTTATGGTAAAATTTTCCAGAATTTTGTGGAAAAGAAAGTTTATTTTTATGTTATTCCAAAAGAGTAATTCCCATCATTTTTGCATCTAAAAGAAATATTCTAATTACTCCATGTACATATTCACCTAGAATATGCATGGATTTCACTGATATTAATTATTCAAATTGATTTTTATGCATAGAAAGATGCATGTGCTGCTGTTGTGCTGGTGTGCCATCTATCTCTGACATCTGGATCTTGCGGCCAAGCCTTGCTGTATATGCAAAGAAAGGGGCATCCAGAGTCTCCACCCAGTTTGTGGGATCATGCTATGTCCACTCTCTTGGATCTCACTGCAACTCTCACTGCAACTGCGTGAGAGGTCGGCACTCCCAAATCCATAACTGCCAAAATCTCTCCCTCGCCCACCTTGGCCGGTGCTAGATCTATGTGCCATGCACGTGCCCGAAAACCAATCACTCTCACCCTCTGCAAGGTGCAACCTCTGAAACCCTCTAAGGGGTGCTCTAATCTCTCTAACCTACCATGTTATCCAATAGAAAAAGTGAGCAAACAACTGTCCTCATCTGCTCCATAGATGAGAATATCGTGTCTGGTGAACACGCCTAGCCACATCTCGGGGGGGTGTCGGGTCTAGAATAGGAGTTAGCCACTCCGGAGGACTAGCTGAGTCAATGTCGATGCTGAGCTTGTCTCTATCCCGGGCCTCTCTCGTGCTCCTCTTGAGGTAACTCCCTATGTGCAACCTAATCTTTAAGAGACCTGGTTGGTCCCATGCTCAAGGTGCCCCAGGATACGTGTGGTCGAGCCCCTAGCATGTGGCCACTGGGTAAACGGATCAGGGCATTCCAGATCAAAGGTTGCTGAAGATGCTCCTCTGAGGCCACTGGAACAATATGTCTGAGGGCTGGCCTAAGATGATCCCAAACCACGAAGTAGATTGGCTGCAAATCTATCCTCAAAGGCAGTACAAACCACGGGCTTGCATCACCGAGCTCCAGTATAGAAGCTTCTTCTGAATACTCAAAAGAAGCGGAACGAGATGCTGTTCAGAAGAGATATCAATGCCAACCTAGCCTCCGAGGTATTAGACTAGACTACCCCTCGAGATCCACTAGAAAGCCTCAATTGGTCGCCAAGTCGGGGTAGGTGCTAAGCCTACCCAAAAACCACACGACTTGTGCCAATTAATCTGTGCTCCTGATGCACGGTATGTAAGATTCCTCCCCCAACCCCCCTTTTTGATGTCTAGTATCTTCCCCCGTAATCAATCCCTCTTCAGAAATATAAAGACCTTGTTTCTAACTGTTTTAACCTAGAGAGAGAAAATATTCTAGAGAGAGAATATTCAGATTATGAATATTTTTGGATAGAAAAATAACTCATCTTATTAAAATAAGTTTCCCTGAAACAGAAATTCAAAAAGAAATTTCCAATGTGCAATTGGAATTAATTGGAAATAGGTATAAAGAACCTTAGTCTAAGGGCCTAGATTTTCAGAAATCTTTAGACTATGGTCCAATTAAGGTTTCTATGGGCCAATAGCATCAATCCATGTGTAGGGAGGAGATAAATCCAAATTGTAAAAGAAGATACCCAAAAATGAGTAAATGCTCACATAAGATGAAGAGTTGAAAATGTACAAGGTTTATTAGTAAATAAACTCATATGTAAGGAAGAGGAGTTCTTTAAAGGAGGTGCATATTTCACATAAGATGAAGAGTTGAAAATGTACAAGGTTTATTAGTAAATAAACACATATGTAAGGAAGGGGAGTTCTTTAAAGGAGGTGCATATTTCACATAAGATGAAGAGTTGAAAATGTACAAGGCTTATTAGTAAAAAAAACTATGACACATATGTAAGGAAGAGGAGTTCTTTAAAGGAGGTGCATATTTCACATAAGATGAAGAGTTGAAAATGTACAAGGTTTATTAGTAAAAAAACTATGAGCAATACAATTTTGACACATATGTAAGGAAGGGGAATTCTTTAAAGGAGGTGCATATTTCACATGCTTGAATGAGTTTTAAACTCATAAAAATTGAGATATTTCATCTCTCCTCTCTCCTCATTCAAGTCTAGTTCCAGAAAGTTAGCTTAACTGACCTAAAAATGGTCAAAAAGTGACCAAACTGACTTAGAAAATTATAGAATCAGTTTGTTTGGTTAGGAGCTCAAATTTTCCTATAAATAGAAGCCTCCCCTTGTTGAAAAAAACATAGTCTCTTATGCTTTGTTACTCTACTCCACCTAAGCCAAAATATATAGTCTCTTATGCTTTGTTACTCTACTCCACCTAAGCCAAAATATATAGTCTCTTATGCTTTGTTACTCTACTCCACCTAAGCCAAAATATATAGTCTCTTATGCTTTGTTACTCTACTCCACCTAAGCCAAATTAGATAGAGTCTTATGCTTTGTTACTCTACTCCACCTAAGCTAAAATATATAGTGTCTTATGCCTTGTTACTCTACTCTACCTAAGCCAAGAACTGTGAATTCTTTAATAATTCACTAGTTTTTGATACCTCTCTCTTTCCTCAATCTCCATTGGTGGCTCCATCAACATACTTAACCAATTGATTGGTTGGGGGCCTCTACCGTGAATAAAGAATCAAGCAAATCATAAGGTAAGTATATTGAATTTTGATCTTTTCTATAATTTCTCAATGATTCTCTCTTCTCAACCCCTCTCAAGCTTGAGAAGTTTAATTGGTATGGTTTTTTTTAAATGCTAATGAAGTTAATTGGTGAATAGTAGTGAAGAGTTACATAATTTAATAAATGCTATAGAAGTTAATTTCCACTTATATTTAAATTCTAATGGTTTTTATAATTTCTCTCTCTCACTCAAGAAATGGTCATACTCATGACCCATTCTCAATCCAAATGAAGCTTTTCATAAAGCTTTTCCTTAATCCAAGATTAAGCTATTCTTGAGGCCAAATTAATGGCTTTTTGCTATGCTTTTAGTTTATGCACATTGATGATTCAATCCATTATGGATTGATGACCCAATTAGAGACCATTCTAATTGTTTTCTTAATGATCCGATTAGAGACCATTATGGATTGATGATCCAATTAGAGACCATTCTAATTGTTTTCTTAATGATCCAATTAGAGACCATTATGGATTGATGATCCAATTAGAGACCATTCTAATTGTTTTCTTAATGATCCAATTAGAGACCATTATGGATTGATGATCCAATTAGAGACCATTCTAATTATTTCTTTAATAATGAGCTTTATCCCTTAGAAAAAAATTGAGATTTATCAGTCATAGTAGCGGAGCTATGGCAAAATTTTTATAGAAATTACGCATAAAATAAATTCATTCAAAGCATAAAAAGAGGACTTTCTACCATATTCTAGGAACTATCATCCTAGATTAATTAAAAGAATTTTATCATGCATGGAGATGTGGATGTTTTCATGTAGATGTAGATGTATAGATGTAGATGTGGATATGGAGGTGGATGGATGCATGTAGATGTAGATGTATAGATGTAGATGTGAATGGAGATGTGGATGTATGCATGTAGATGTAGATGTATAGATGTGGATGTGGATGTATACATGTAGATGTAGATGTATAGATACGGATGTGGATATGGAGGTGGATGTATACATGTAGATGTAGATGTATAGATGTAGATGTGGATGTGGAGGTAGATGGATGCATGTAGATGTAGATGTATAGATGTAGATGGGAATGGAGATATGGATGTATGCATGTAGATGTAGATGTATAGATGTAGATGTGGATGTGGAGGTGGATGGATGCATGTAGATGTAGATGTATAGATGTAGATGTGAATGGAGATGTGGATGTATACATGTAGATGTAGATGTATGGAGGTGAATGTGAATGTGGATGTGGATGTATGCATAGAGATGTAGATGTATGCATGTAGATGTGAATGTACGCATATAGATGTGGATGTATGGATGTGAATATACGATATGCGATGTGAGGGAATCTGAAGTGATGAGATAGAAATGATGTGATGGGATGAGTATACATATAAATGGAATATGGAATAAGTAATGTAGCTTGATAAAGGATAATGTGGAAAAATGAAAGTTAAAATAGAAATTGTGTTGTAAACTGTTTGTAAATACTGTTTGTAAATGCTGTTTGTAAATGATTGTTTTATGTCAAGAATGCTGGGGGGAGCATTTTGACCGTCTTGTGATTAAAGTCGTGATGGTAAAGTTGCAACTGCTGACGGGGAGTCAATGAAGGACGTCTCGCGTAGCAAGGTCGGCCGAGGTCTTGACCAGCCTCGGTGCGATTAAAATGGTGAGCTTCCGGTACGGTGGATGAGGGGCCAAGGAAGCGGCCTATGCGTGAAGCGCTAGGTTACCTGCGAAGGATCCTAGAGGGTGCTGACCATACGGTGCTCGGGCTCTGGGTTGCCTAGGATACCCACGCGTGCGTCGAGGAAGATATTGGAACAGAGTTGGAGTTGTTTTCTGAAATCGAGCATGGATCTGGTTGATTGACCTTGCTGGTCTTCAATGGATGAGTCCATGGCTCCTTATATGGATCTGTTGGTTGATCTTGCTGATCTTCAACGAGAGTCCATCTTGTTAAGTGATTATATTGCCAAGTATTATGGGCTAGGAACTATCGAAACGGCTCCTGAGCGTTCTAGTTACCAATGATGCCATAGATACTCTGATGAAGGAATGATGGGAAATTAAGAATCAATTGGATAAATTGGAAGATGGTGATCAATGATACTATGGTTTTATTAAACGATTGTTTTAATCTGGTTGAAAAAAAGGCAATTTCATATTGGGTGTGTGAGTGGTGTGACTAGTTTTATTTTGCATGAACATCCGGCTAGGGGGCCTTGGAACTCTTTTCCTTGGTACCCGGGACAAAACCTAACCAAATTTTTAATTGGATCCCATCACTACAGTGGTTGGGCGGTTGGCTAACCCATGGGATTGGATGGGGTTAGGCTGGACTGATGGATCCGTAAACCGAGACTCAAACTTTTGTTTTTACGATAGAAAAAAATAAATAAATAAATCCCGGACAGTAACTGTTCTATGGATAGGAATCAACGGCTGTGCCTCTTGAATGGGGAAAAAAGCGTTGATCCCAATGATCCAAGTGCAAGTTTCTTCCTTGAACTGACTAAGTATCTTATAGATGTAATCGGATCATCTCGATCAGAAATGATCTTGACTACGTTAGAGTAAAAAGTTATCCTGGTGGAATCGCCCGTGCTTTCCGATAAAGGAAGTTTTTCCGGGTTCGGTTTTGGAACAACCGACGGATTAGTCTCTTATCCGGATATCCGTGGGCGAGGCCCCGAGTGTGGGACCCCTGTCCCACGCGAGAAGCGCTACTTCCGCTGCCAGTACCCCGAATCCGTTGCTCGGTGGGAACAGGGATCTTACAGTTGGTATCAGAGCATTTGGTTAATAAAGATCAACTGAGAAGACAAATATATCAAAAATTTATCAAGAAACACAAAAAGGTTATAATTGTGTGAGATAATTCATACAATTTGATATTCAAACTGGAATTCGTAATTTGGTAATTGGGTCTTCAGATGGAAGTACCGCAATTATATAGAATCCCTGACTTGCTTGAGGCCTAGACATGATAGTATTTACCTTATAATTCCAAGGGCCGTGACTACCCGTATATACCGAGAGTATACTGCAGCTCTTTACTGACAGTATATACGAGTAAATCTAAGACTTGAAATTATAAGCGTTAATGCTATCTAGATGATGATTTCGAATGTGATTGATATGATTTTTAATTCTGTTTGAGAATTGATGAATTGATTTGGATTCTGATTGAAAATGCTGATTGAAAAATGTTGATTTTAAAAAATTAGTTGAAATATAATGAAACCACAATGAGGGGGAATGGGACGAGTCCCTGTGATGATATTCATAACTAGAATGATGATAAGGAATTCAGCAAATCACTATGAGATTAGTGGGTTGTGCTGTCAGATTGCTATTGTTAATACTTGACCGGTAGATCAAGTTAAGGGATGTCAAATTGAGAACTTGCTTGACTGAAATTTTCGTAGAGGAATGTTCGCAAGGAAACTTTTCGGTCTAATGGACCATTATCATGTTAAAGATATGAATGATATAATCTGAATGAATTGTTATTGATGAGTTCTATATAAGGGATATTTATCCCAGTGTTCTGTTGGGCTGACCAGAAT
Organism: Cibotium barometz; assembly: GCF_041138505.1. NCBI lineage: Eukaryota > Viridiplantae > Streptophyta > Polypodiopsida > Cyatheales > Cibotiaceae > Cibotium > Cibotium barometz. The sequence goes on along the minus strand of NC_141086.1, from coordinate 10,622,824 downwards.
ATAAGCAACCCCAGAATAAAAATTGGATCTTAAGAAAAAGAGATGTCCTCTACCTTGCGAGATGAGGACATCTCGCACTTTTTAAGTGGGGTAGAATGTAAGATTCCTCCCCAGCCTTCGAGGTATATAGGAGTAAGAATCTCCCTTTCGGATCTTATAATTATTCCCTCTCTAAAATAAAAGAAAAATTCTGTTTAAAAAAGGAAGACCCTTTTCCTAAAATACTTCTCAGGAGTCACGCCTATTTTAAGGATTTAGAACAATGAGTTTAGAAGTGAGAATCGGTGTTTTGGATACCAAGGTTTTGGTTTTCATTCGAGTATGGCCCAAAAGAAGTTCTTTATCTCTTGGGGAGTATAAGAAGTTATCCCCCAGATATTGTGATCCTTATATCTGAATTCAATGAAAGTAGGTGACTTAGCCTACAAGTTTCTTTTATCTCCTCATCTCAAAATTCTTAATACCTTCTATAGAAAAATGTGCCAAACCCAAATCATGGAAAGACGGTAAAACTTCAGTGACAAGTTACCGTTGGCTTCTAGGTTACGCTAGCTCCTTCCTTTATATAAGTCGTAACTTTTACTTGTCGCTCACAGTAATCTTACTCCCATCAATCTCCTTTCTTTCTTAATCTCCTTCATGGCTTGGCAACAGGAATTAGTTTTATCCCTGATGATTTCTCACCATCAAGACGCAAGAGAGTCTGTGAAGAAAGACTTTATAGAACAGTATGAGCGCTCACTTTTTCCTCACCTAGGAACTTCTGTAGCGCAGACCAAATGGCGGACCTATCAAAACATAACTAGGGTAACACCCTGGGGTCAGCAGCACTTTCGTAACAATGTCCGCTTGGCCATGGTTATTGAAGCTTTGGGTTTGGGTCCCCGATACTACTGTGTAATGAGATCAAGGCATCTTGGGTTTTCTGAGCGGGTCTTTTTACTGGCATGTTTTCTTCCTCATGAGAAGATATGCCTTTACCCCATTTTTGGCTTGCCTCTCAGAGGTCCTTTTGTTAGATCACCTCATACCACTGAGATAGGTGCGGCAATAACCAGCAGAATCATTCCCATAGATGAGTTACCCTATACTTGTGCAGCTTGTGAGGACTGCTTTTGTGACCATATGATGGATGGGCTTATGGAAGTGTAAAGAGTTCTTCTATCTTTACTGTATAAGTCCCGTGAATGAGTAAAGTTTAAATCTTGTTCTTATTTTGAATCTTGCTCTCTTTAAGACTTTTCTTGGTGGTTAATCTTGATTAAAAATTTTCTCTAAGTCTCATATTCGTGCATCTTGCGAAATTATCCCAAGTTGCGAGATGAGGACATCTCGCGTTTTTTAAGTGGGGTAGAATGTAAGATTCCTCCCCCAACCCCCCTTTTTGATGTCTAGTATCTTCCCCCGTAATCAATCCCTCTTCAGAAATATAAAGACCTTGTTTCTAACTGTTTTAACCTAGAGAGAGAAAATATTCTAGAGAGAGAATATTCAGATTATGAATATTTTTGGATAGAAAAATAACTCATCTTATTAAAATAAGTTTCCCTGAAACAGAAATTCAAAAAGAAATTTCCAATGTGCAATTGGAATTAATTGGAAATAGGTATAAAGAACCTTAGTCTAAGGGCCTAGATTTTCAGAAATCTTTAGACTATGGTCCAATTAAGGTTTCTATGGGCCAATAGCATCAATCCATGTGTAGGGAGGAGATAAATCCAAATTGTAAAAGAAGATACCCAAAAATGAGTAAATGCTCACATAAGATGAAGAGTTGAAAATGTACAAGGTTTATTAGTAAATAAACTCATATGTAAGGAAGAGGAGTTCTTTAAAGGAGGTGCATATTTCACATAAGATGAAGAGTTGAAAATGTACAAGGTTTATTAGTAAATAAACACATATGTAAGGAAGGGGAGTTCTTTAAAGGAGGTGCATATTTCACATAAGATGAAGAGTTGAAAATGTACAAGGCTTATTAGTAAAAAAAACTATGACACATATGTAAGGAAGAGGAGTTCTTTAAAGGAGGTGCATATTTCACATAAGATGAAGAGTTGAAAATGTACAAGGTTTATTAGTAAAAAAACTATGAGCAATACAATTTTGACACATATGTAAGGAAGGGGAATTCTTTAAAGGAGGTGCATATTTCACATGCTTGAATGAGTTTTAAACTCATAAAAATTGAGATATTTCATCTCTCCTCTCTCCTCATTCAAGTCTAGTTCCAGAAAGTTAGCTTAACTGACCTAAAAATGGTCAAAAAGTGACCAAACTGACTTAGAAAATTCTAGAATCAGTTTGTTTGGTTAGGAGCTCAAATTTTCCTATAAATAGAAGCCTCCCCTTGTTGAAAAAAACATAGTCTCTTATGCTTTGTTACTCTACTCCACCTAAGCCAAAATATATAGTCTCTTATGCTTTGTTACTCTACTCCACCTAAGCCAAAATATATAGTCTCTTATGCTTTGTTACTCTACTCCACCTAAGCCAAAATATATAGTCTCTTATGCTTTGTTACTCTACTCCACCTAAGCCAAATTAGATAGAGTCTTATGCTTTGTTACTCTACTCCACCTAAGCTAAAATATATAGTGTCTTATGCCTTGTTACTCTACTCTACCTAAGCCAAGAACTGTGAATTCTTTAATAATTCACTAGTTTTTGATACCTCTCTCTTTCCTCAATCTCCATTGGTGGCTCCATCAACATACTTAACCAATTGATTGGTTGGGGGCCTCTACCGTGAATAAAGAATCAAGCAAATCATAAGGTAAGTATATTGAATTTTGATCTTTTCTATAATTTCTCAATGATTCTCTCTTCTCAACCCCTCTCAAGCTTGAGAAGTTTAATTGGTATGGTTTTTTTTAAATGCTAATGAAGTTAATTGGTGAATAGTAGTGAAGAGTTACATAATTTAATAAATGCTATAGAAGTTAATTTCCACTTATATTTAAATTCTAATGGTTTTTATAATTTCTCTCTCTCACTCAAGAAATGGTCATACTCATGACCCATTCTCAATCCAAATGAAGCTTTTCATAAAGCTTTTCCTTAATCCAAGATTAAGCTATTCTTGAGGCCAAATTAATGGCTTTTTGCTATGCTTTTAGTTTATGCACATTGATGATTCAATCCATTATGGATTGATGACCCAATTAGAGACCATTCTAATTGTTTTCTTAATGATCCGATTAGAGACCATTATGGATTGATGATCCAATTAGAGACCATTCTAATTGTTTTCTTAATGATCTAATTAGAGACCATTATGGATTGATGATCCAATTAGAGACCATTCTAATTGTTTTCTTAATGATCCAATTAGAGACCATTATGGATTGATGATCCAATTAGAGACCATTCTAATTATTTCTTTAATAATGAGCTTTATCCCTTAGAAAAAAATTGAGATTTATCAGTCATAGTAGCGGAGCTATGGCAAAATTTTTATAGAAATTACGCATAAAATAAATTCATTCAAAGCATAAAAAGAGGACTTTCTACCATATTCTAGGAACTATCATCCTAGATTAATTAAAAGAATTTTATCATGCATGGAGATGTGGATGTTTTCATGTAGATGTAGATGTATAGATGTAGATGTGGATATGGAGGTGGATGGATGCATGTAGATGTAGATGTATAGATGTAGATGTGAATGGAGATGTGGATGTATGCATGTAGATGTAGATGTATAGATGTGGATGTGGATGTATACATGTAGATGTAGATGTATAGATACGGATGTGGATATGGAGGTGGATGTATACATGTAGATGTAGATGTATAGATGTAGATGTGGATGTGGAGGTAGATGGATGCATGTAGATGTAGATGTATAGATGTAGATGGGAATGGAGATATGGATGTATGCATGTAGATGTAGATGTATAGATGTAGATGTGGATGTGGAGGTGGATGGATGCATGTAGATGTAGATGTATAGATGTAGATGTGAATGGAGATGTGGATGTATACATGTAGATGTAGATGTATGGAGGTGAATGTGAATGTGGATGTGGATGTATGCATAGAGATGTAGATGTATGCATGTAGATGTGAATGTACGCATATAGATGTGGATGTATGGATGTGAATATACGATATGCGATGTGAGGGAATCTGAAGTGATGAGATAGAAATGATGTGATGGGATGAGTATACATATAAATGGAATATGGAATAAGTAATGTAGCTTGATAAAGGATAATGTGGAAAAATGAAAGTTAAAATAGAAATTGTGTTGTAAACTGTTTGTAAATACTGTTTGTAAATGCTGTTTGTAAATGATTGTTTTATGTCAAGAATGCTGGGGGGAGCATTTTGACCGTCTTGTGATTAAAGTCGTGATGGTAAAGTTGCAACTGCTGACGGGGAGTCAATGAAGGACGTCTCGCGTAGCAAGGTCGGCCGAGGTCTTGACCAGCCTCGGTGCGATTAAAATGGTGAGCTTCCGGTACGGTGGATGAGGGGCCAAGGAAGCGGCCTATGCGTGAAGCGCTAGGTTACCTGCGAAGGATCCTAGAGGGTGCTGACCATACGGTGCTCGGGCTCTGGGTTGCCTAGGATACCCACGCGTGCGTCGAGGAAGATATTGGAACAGAGTTGGAGTTGTTTTCTGAAATCGAGCATGGATCTGGTTGATTGACCTTGCTGGTCTTCAATGGATGAGTCCATGGCTCCTTATATGGATCTGTTGGTTGATCTTGCTGATCTTCAACGAGAGTCCATCTTGTTAAGTGATTATATTGCCAAGTATTATGGGCTAGGAACTATCGAAACGGCTCCTGAGCGTTCTAGTTACCAATGATGCCATAGATACTCTGATGAAGGAATGATGGGAAATTAAGAATCAATTGGATAAATTGGAAGATGGTGATCAATGATACTATGGTTTTATTAAACGATTGTTTTAATCTGGTTGAAAAAAAGGCAATTTCATATTGGGTGTGTGAGTGGTGTGACTAGTTTTATTTTGCATGAACATCCGGCTAGGGGGCCTTGGAACTCTTTTCCTTGGTACCCGGGACAAAACCTAACCAAATTTTTAATTGGATCCCATCACTACAGTGGTTGGGCGGTTGGCTAACCCATGGGATTGGATGGGGTTAGGCTGGACTGATGGATCCGTAAACCGAGACTCAAACTTTTATTTTTACGATAGAAAAAAATAAATAAATAAATCCCGGACAGTAACTGTTCTATGGATAGGAATCAACGGCTGTGCCTCTTGAATGGGGAAAAAAGCGTTGATCCCAATGATCCAAGTGCAAGTTTCTTCCTTGAACTGACTAAGTATCTTATAGATGTAATCGGATCATCTCGATCAGAAATGATCTTGACTACGTTAGAGTAAAAAGTTATCCTGGTGGAATCGCCCGTGCTTTCCGATAAAGGAAGTTTTTCCGGGTTCGGTTTTGGAACAACCGACGGATTAGTCTCTTATCCGGATATCCGTGGGCGAGGCCCCGAGTGTGGGACCCCTGTCCCACGCGAGAAGCGCTACTTCCGCTGCCAGTACCCCGAATCCGTTGCTCGGTGGGAACAGGGATCTTACAGTTGGTATCAGAGCATTTGGTTAATAAAGATCAACTGAGAAGACAAATATATCAAAAATTTATCAAGAAACACAAAAAGGTTATAATTGTGTGAGATAATTCATACAATTTGATATTCAAACTGGAATTCGTAATTTGGTAATTGGGTCTTCAGATGGAAGTACCGCAATTATATAGAATCCCTGACTTGCTTGAGGCCTAGACATGATAGTATTTACCTTATAATTCCAAGGGCCGTGACTACCCGTATATACCGAGAGTATACTGCAGCTCTTTACTGACAGTATATACGAGTAAATCTAAGACTTGAAATTATAAGCGTTAATGCTATCTAGATGATGATTTCGAATGTGATTGATATGATTTTTAATTCTGTTTGAGAATTGATGAATTGATTTGGATTCTGATTGAAAATGCTGATTGAAAAATGTTGATTTTAAAAAATTAGTTGAAATATAATGAAACCACAATGAGGGGGAATGGGACGAGTCCCTGTGATGATATTCATAACTAGAATGATGATAAGGAATTCAGCAAATCACTATGAGATTAGTGGGTTGTGCTGTCAGATTGCTATTGTTAATACTTGACCGGTAGATCAAGTTAAGGGATGTCAAATTGAGAACTTGCTTGACTGAAATTTTCGTAGAGGAATGTTCGCAAGGAAACTTTTCGGTCTAATGGACCATTATCATGTTAAAGATATGAATGATATAATCTGAATGAATTGTTATTGATGAGTTCTATATAAGGGATATTTATCCCAGTGTTCTGTTGGGCTGACCAGAATATAAGCAACCCCAGAATAAAAATTGGATCTTAAGAAAAAGAGATGTCCTCTACCTTGCGAGATGAGGACATCTCGCACTTTTTAAGTGGGGTAGAATGTAAGATTCCTCCCCAGCCTTCGAGGTATATAGGAGTAAGAATCTCCCTTTCGGATCTTATAATTATTCCCTCTCTAAAATAAAAGAAAAATTCTGTTTAAAAAAGGAAGACCCTTTTCCTAAAATACTTCTCAGGAGTCACGCCTATTTTAAGGATTTAGAACAATGAGTTTAGAAGTGAGAATCGGTGTTTTGGATACCAAGGTTTTGGTTTTCATTCGAGTATGGCCCAAAAGAAGTTCTTTATCTCTTGGGGAGTATAAGAAGTTATCCCCCAGATATTGTGATCCTTATATCTGAATTCAATGAAAGTAGGTGACTTAGCCTACAAGTTTCTTTTATCTCCTCATCTCAAAATTCTTAATACCTTCTATAGAAAAATGTGCCAAACCCAAATCATGGAAAGACGGTAAAACTTCAGTGACAAGTTACCGTTGGCTTCTAGGTTACGCTAGCTCCTTCCTTTATATAAGTCGTAACTTTTACTTGTCGCTCACAGTAATCTTACTCCCATCAATCTCCTTTCTTTCTTAATCTCCTTCATGGCTTGGCAACAGGAATTAGTTTTATCCCTGATGATTTCTCACCATCAAGACGCAAGAGAGTCTGTGAAGAAAGACTTTATAGAACAGTATGAGCGCTCACTTTTTCCTCACCTAGGAACTTCTGTAGCGCAGACCAAATGGCGGACCTATCAAAACATAACTAGGGTAACACCCTGGGGTCAGCAGCACTTTCGTAACAATGTCCGCTTGGCCATGGTTATTGAAGCTTTGGGTTTGGGTCCCCGATACTACTGTGTAATGAGATCAAGGCATCTTGGGTTTTCTGAGCGGGTCTTTTTACTGGCATGTTTTCTTCCTCATGAGAAGATATGCCTTTACCCCATTTTTGGCTTGCCTCTCAGAGGTCCTTTTGTTAGATCACCTCATACCACTGAGATAGGTGCGGCAATAACCAGCAGAATCATTCCCATAGATGAGTTACCCTATACTTGTGCAGCTTGTGAGGACTGCTTTTGTGACCATATGATGGATGGGCTTATGGAAGTGTAAAGAGTTCTTCTATCTTTACTGTATAAGTCCCGTGAATGAGTAAAGTTTAAATCTTGTTCTTATTTTGAATCTTGCTCTCTTTAAGACTTTTCTTGGTGGTTAATCTTGATTAAAAATTTTCTCTAAGTCTCATATTCGTGCATCTTGCGAAATTATCCCAAGTTGCGAGATGAGGACATCTCGCGTTTTTTAAGTGGGGTAGAATGTAAGATTCCTCCCCCAACCCCCCTTTTTGATGTCTAGTATCTTCCCCCGTAATCAATCCCTCTTCAGAAATATAAAGACCTTGTTTCTAACTGTTTTAACCTAGAGAGAGAAAATATTCTAGAGAGAGAATATTCAGATTATGAATATTTTTGGATAGAAAAATAACTCATCTTATTAAAATAAGTTTCCCTGAAACAGAAATTCAAAAAGAAATTTCCAATGTGCAATTGGAATTAATTGGAAATAGGTATAAAGAACCTTAGTCTAAGGGCCTAGATTTTCAGAAATCTTTAGACTATGGTCCAATTAAGGTTTCTATGGGCCAATAGCATCAATCCATGTGTAGGGAGGAGATAAATCCAAATTGTAAAAGAAGATACCCAAAAATGAGTAAATGCTCACATAAGATGAAGAGTTGAAAATGTACAAGGTTTATTAGTAAATAAACTCATATGTAAGGAAGAGGAGTTCTTTAAAGGAGGTGCATATTTCACATAAGATGAAGAGTTGAAAATGTACAAGGTTTATTAGTAAATAAACACATATGTAAGGAAGGGGAGTTCTTTAAAGGAGGTGCATATTTCACATAAGATGAAGAGTTGAAAATGTACAAGGCTTATTAGTAAAAAAAACTATGACACATATGTAAGGAAGAGGAGTTCTTTAAAGGAGGTGCATATTTCACATAAGATGAAGAGTTGAAAATGTACAAGGTTTATTAGTAAAAAAACTATGAGCAATACAATTTTGACACATATGTAAGGAAGGGGAATTCTTTAAAGGAGGTGCATATTTCACATGCTTGAATGAGTTTTAAACTCATAAAAATTGAGATATTTCATCTCTCCTCTCTCCTCATTCAAGTCTAGTTCCAGAAAGTTAGCTTAACTGACCTAAAAATGGTCAAAAAGTGACCAAACTGACTTAGAAAATTCTAGAATCAGTTTGTTTGGTTAGGAGCTCAAATTTTCCTATAAATAGAAGCCTCCCCTTGTTGAAAAAAACATAGTCTCTTATGCTTTGTTACTCTACTCCACCTAAGCCAAAATATATAGTCTCTTATGCTTTGTTACTCTACTCCACCTAAGCCAAAATATATAGTCTCTTATGCTTTGTTACTCTACTCCACCTAAGCCAAAATATATAGTCTCTTATGCTTTGTTACTCTACTCCACCTAAGCCAAATTAGATAGAGTCTTATGCTTTGTTACTCTACTCCACCTAAGCTAAAATATATAGTGTCTTATGCCTTGTTACTCTACTCTACCTAAGCCAAGAACTGTGAATTCTTTAATAATTCACTAGTTTTTGATACCTCTCTCTTTCCTCAATCTCCATTGGTGGCTCCATCAACATACTTAACCAATTGATTGGTTGGGGGCCTCTACCGTGAATAAAGAATCAAGCAAATCATAAGGTAAGTATATTGAATTTTGATCTTTTCTATAATTTCTCAATGATTCTCTCTTCTCAACCCCTCTCAAGCTTGAGAAGTTTAATTGGTATGGTTTTTTTTAAATGCTAATGAAGTTAATTGGTGAATAGTAGTGAAGAGTTACATAATTTAATAAATGCTATAGAAGTTAATTTCCACTTATATTTAAATTCTAATGGTTTTTATAATTTCTCTCTCTCACTCAAGAAATGGTCATACTCATGACCCATTCTCAATCCAAATGAAGCTTTTCATAAAGCTTTTCCTTAATCCAAGATTAAGCTATTCTTGAGGCCAAATTAATGGCTTTTTGCTATGCTTTTAGTTTATGCACATTGATGATTCAATCCATTATGGATTGATGACCCAATTAGAGACCATTCTAATTGTTTTCTTAATGATCCGATTAGAGACCATTATGGATTGATGATCCAATTAGAGACCATTCTAATTGTTTTCTTAATGATCCAATTAGAGACCATTATGGATTGATGATCCAATTAGAGACCATTCTAATTGTTTTCTTAATGATCCAATTAGAGACCATTATGGATTGATGATCCAATTAGAGACCATTCTAATTATTTCTTTAATAATGAGCTTTATCCCTTAGAAAAAAATTGAGATTTATCAGTCATAGTAGCGGAGCTATGGCAAAATTTTTATAGAAATTACGCATAAAATAAATTCATTCAAAGCATAAAAAGAGGACTTTCTACCATATTCTAGGAACTATCATCCTAGATTAATTAAAAGAATTTTATCATGCATGGAGATGTGGATGTTTTCATGTAGATGTAGATGTATAGATGTAGATGTGGATATGGAGGTGGATGGATGCATGTAGATGTAGATGTATAGATGTAGATGTGAATGGAGATGTGGATGTATGCATGTAGATGTAGATGTATAGATGTGGATGTGGATGTATACATGTAGATGTAGATGTATAGATACGGATGTGGATATGGAGGTGGATGTATACATGTAGATGTAGATGTATAGATGTAGATGTGGATGTGGAGGTAGATGGATGCATGTAGATGTAGATGTATAGATGTAGATGGGAATGGAGATATGGATGTATGCATGTAGATGTAGATGTATAGATGTAGATGTGGATGTGGAGGTGGATGGATGCATGTAGATGTAGATGTATAGATGTAGATGTGAATGGAGATGTGGATGTATACATGTAGATGTAGATGTATGGAGGTGAATGTGAATGTGGATGTGGATGTATGCATAGAGATGTAGATGTATGCATGTAGATGTGAATGTACGCATATAGATGTGGATGTATGGATGTGAATATACGATATGCGATGTGAGGGAATCTGAAGTGATGAGATAGAAATGATGTGATGGGATGAGTATACATATAAATGGAATATGGAATAAGTAATGTAGCTTGATAAAGGATAATGTGGAAAAATGAAAGTTAAAATAGAAATTGTGTTGTAAACTGTTTGTAAATACTGTTTGTAAATGCTGTTTGTAAATGATTGTTTTATGTCAAGAATGCTGGGGGGAGCATTTTGACCGTCTTGTGATTAAAGTCGTGATGGTAAAGTTGCAACTGCTGACGGGGAGTCAATGAAGGACGTCTCGCGTAGCAAGGTCGGCCGAGGTCTTGACCAGCCTCGGTGCGATTAAAATGGTGAGCTTCCGGTACGGTGGATGAGGGGCCAAGGAAGCGGCCTATGCGTGAAGCGCTAGGTTACCTGCGAAGGATCCTAGAGGGTGCTGACCATACGGTGCTCGGGCTCTGGGTTGCCTAGGATACCCACGCGTGCGTCGAGGAAGATATTGGAACAGAGTTGGAGTTGTTTTCTGAAATCGAGCATGGATCTGGTTGATTGACCTTGCTGGTCTTCAATGGATGAGTCCATGGCTCCTTATATGGATCTGTTGGTTGATCTTGCTGATCTTCAACGAGAGTCCATCTTGTTAAGTGATTATATTGCCAAGTATTATGGGCTAGGAACTATCGAAACGGCTCCTGAGCGTTCTAGTTACCAATGATGCCATAGATACTCTGATGAAGGAATGATGGGAAATTAAGAATCAATTGGATAAATTGGAAGATGGTGATCAATGATACTATGGTTTTATTAAAGGATTGTTTTAATCTGGTTGAAAAAAAGGCAATTTCATATTGGGTGTGTGAGTGGTGTGACTAGTTTTATTTTGCATGAACATCCGGCTAGGGGGCCTTGGAACTCTTTTCCTTGGTACCCGGGACAAAACCTAACCAAATTTTTAATTGGATCCCATCACTACAGTGGTTGGGCGGTTGGCTAACCCATGGGATTGGATGGGGTTAGGCTGGACTGATGGATCCGTAAACCGAGACTCAAACTTTTGTTTTTACGATAGAAAAAAATAAATAAATAAATCCCGGACAGTAACTGTTCTATGGATAGGAATCAACGGCTGTGCCTCTTGAATGGGGAAAAAAGCGTTGATCCCAATGATCCAAGTGCAAGTTTCTTCCTTGAACTGACTAAGTATCTTATAGATGTAATCGGATCATCTCGATCAGAAATGATCTTGACTACGTTAGAGTAAAAAGTTATCCTGGTGGAATCGCCCGTGCTTTCCGATAAAGGAAGTTTTTCCGGGTTCGGTTTTGGAACAACCGACGGATTAGTCTCTTATCCGGATATCCGTGGGCGAGGCCCCGAGTGTGGGACCCCTGTCCCACGCGAGAAGCGCTACTTCCGCTGCCAGTACCCCGAATCCGTTGCTCGGTGGGAACAGGGATCTTACACGGTAGAAAATCTCTATCACCTCTGCAAATCTTTGGAGATTCCCAACCTCTCCAGCAAGGTAGGTTGGTGTGTCAATTGCAAACTCTAAGTCCAGCAGCTCCTCTTGTGTGCGGAGGGGAAGGTGCAATCCCTGAAGTGCGGTCTCTTGGGTAGAGAGAAAACTACTCACGATGGCCTTAGTGACAAATAGAAAGAGGTACAGTGCCAGAGGACAATGCCAGAGGAAAACCCTATCGAACCGAGCGAGAAAGGGGGAATCTGTTGCCTTGGGCTCCCTGAGTCCTGAGACTCCACGAATCCACTCCATAGGGAATCCCATCTGGCTCATTGTGCCCTCTAGAAACCTCCAATCCACCCTATCATAAGCTTTCTCAAAGTCAAGGAGAAGCACAATGAGGTCCTGTTGTCGCATCATCCTGGCCAAAGTTGTCACCTCCCAAAAGGTAAAGATATTGTCCAGAGAATAATCTGATTCTAAACAAAACCAGTCTAAGCGTCATGGATCAAGTCTGGGAGGGAAGGCTAAAGTCATCTGCTTTGTTGATGGCCTTGGGCAAAATCTTATAGGCCGTCCTTAGAAGGGTGATGGGTCTCCACTATCGAATCTCCAATCCATCACCACCCTCCTTGGGAATCAAATGTATGAAGCCGTCTACCAGCCTCTCTGGCATGGCACCTGTGAGCATAGTCTCATTGAAGGTAGCGCAAAGGACAACTCCCATGAGGTCCCAATGGAAAAGAAAGAAAGAAGCAAGAAGCCCATCCAGGGCATTTGCCCCTGGGTAATGCCTTCACTGCCTCCGCTAGCTCCTCTATAGTAAAAGGGGTCAATAAGAAAGACCAAAGAGAGGGGGGAAAACCACCTCTCTCATGTGTCTCCAAACTCTCGCGCGCATAAGACCAAAGAGAGGGGGGAAAACCACCTCTCTCATGTGTCTCCAGACTCTCTCGCGCGCATCCATCACCTGCCTGCTGGGGGGATAATGGGGCACCAATAAGTGTAAGATTCGTCCCTCCAGCTTTTGAGATGTAAAGGTGTAAGAACCTTCCCTATCATCCCCTCTCTGAAATAGAAGAAAGATCTTTTTTTAACCCTGTTTTGGCCTAGAGAGAGAAAATGTCTAGAGAGAGATAATTCAAAATTGAGATATCTTTGGATACAAAAATTCTCCTAATGTCAAATGGATTCCCTTAAATCAAAAGTTCAAAATGAACTTTCCAATAAGCATTAGGAATTAATTGAAAATGGTATAAGGGACCTTAGCCTAAGGGTCTACATTTTCAAAAAAATTTGGATTATGGTCCAATTAAGGTTCCAATGGGCCAATTCAAGTGTTGGGATGAGAGAAATGCAAAGAATAAAAGAAAATACCCAAAAATGAGTAAATGCTCACATAAGATGAAGAGTTGACTGAGTACAAGGTTTTTTAGTTAAAAACTAATAAACCTTAGTTAAAAACTAAGGTATATTACTAAAAAAATGAAATATTTTAGAGAAATGATGCATTTTTGACACCTTGGAGAGGGAGACTCTTGAGGTAGGTGCCTTTTTCTACATGAGTGCTTGGGTTCTTTAATTCAAAAAATGTGATATTTTTATCTCTCCTCTCTCCTAGGGCAAACTAGATAAAAAAGGGAGCCAAACTGATCCAAATCTTGTCCAAATTGGGTCAAACTGAAGCTGAAAAGCTCTAGAACCCAATTGGACTTGGTTAATGGCCTTACCTATAAATAGACCCTCATTCCTTTGTATCTTCATCTTTGAGCTATACCATGCCAGTATTATCCTAAAATAAGTATATTCCTATTATCCCTTAATTTTCCTTTTCTCTTGGAAGCTTGGAGCTTCTCTCTCTCTCCAACAACTCTTGAAGATTGCTCTTCTTCTCTTGGTGGCCAAAGGATTTCTTGGGGGCTTCATGGCTAATTAAAGAATTAAGCTAAACTTAGAGGTAAGACTAATTTTTATGCTTTTTTTTCAATTATCTCAAATGACTTTCTTCTTCTCGACCCCTCTCAAGCTTGAGAAGCTTTCAAAGTGATGGTTTTTATTCAAATCAAGCTTTCCCAAAGATTGTTAATGTCTCATTAGAATTAAGTTAATCTTTATGCTTAATTATAATATTTTCCTTAAGAAAATCTCTCTTAAAAAGATTAGTCATCTTTATGGCTAGATTCTTAGAAAAAGGATGTTTCCCAATGATAATCTCTTGTTTCAAATCTAAACTCTAGGCTTGATAAGCTAGAGAATAAGAATTGATATTTTCATGATTTTGAGTAAAAAAAAATAATGATATTTTCATGATTTTGAGTCAGTAAAAATAATGGTTAATCCTTTTTAGATTGTTTATGAGTAGAAAAGAATTACTTTAACTCATTCTAAAAAGGAAGTGGATTATACTAACAAATTTGGAAAGGAGGAATGTTTAATTTAGCTTAATCAAGGAGAATAATTTAGCTTAATCAAGGAGAATAATCATAATTATGCTTATAATTATGGTTATAATTATGATATATATACATAGTTTAATTTTAAGCTTAAAAGAAGAGCTTCTATCATATTTTTATTACAAGTTTTTATTCAATTAGAAAATTGAGAATTAATAGTAATAGCCTCATCAAGAAAGCTCATCTCCGAGCCACTAGACTCTCCATCAACATGAGAATGCCCTGTAAAAATGTCATGCATACTAAGGGGCTGAACCACTTTCTCTTTACCTTTATGTGATGTACTAATCACATTTGTAGGACTGGTATTATGACGCAGCCTACCACTCCATGGTCTATCAACTGAACCACTAGATGAGGGCTCTTCCGGTCCACTCAAAGACTATGATTGTTGACTGGCATTCTGTGCAACCACATTTCCACTCACATCAGCCCCTACAGCTTCTTTTTCAGCAGCATACCAACTTCTCATCTCATCAAAAACATCCCTGCTTACCCTCAACTCACGTGTAGCAGGGTTATAACACCTGTATCCCTTTTGCTCAAGGGAATTCCCAATAAACACACATTTTTCAGCTTTTGGATCCAGCTTAGTTCTTAGCTCATCTGGCACATGCACATATGCAATACATCCAAAAACTTTCAGATGAGACAAATCAAGTTTTCTGCCAGTAAACCTCTCCTCTCTGGAGTTACATCGTGTATGGCTGCAGCAGTTGGAGTCTTGTTCATGATGTGAACTGCTGTAGAAATAGCCTCAGCCCAATAGCTATGCGACATATTCTTCTCTCCCATCTATGCTCACGCAATCTCAGCAATGTGCCTATTTTTTCACTCAGCAACTCCATTTTGATGCGGAGTGTATCTGCATGTAAACTGTCTTCGAATACCATTCTTCTTTAAAAATTCAGAAAACTCATTCGAGAAGTACTCTCCCCCTCCATCTGACCTTAGGCACTTTACATATTTTCCTGTTTGCTTTTCAACCATAACTCTAAAATTTTGAAAATGAGTGAATACCTCACTCTTCTCCTTCATGAAGTATACCCACACTTTCCTTGTGTGGTCATCAATAAATGTCACATAATACCTGTAGCCTCCCATCATAGACATGGTCTTCGTAGGACCCACCATACATATGAATAAAGTCTATGTAGACTAAAGGAATTATGACAGGGCTGCCAAAGTTTAAAGTTGAAGGTATGCAGAAAATATGTGAAGCATGCCAATTTGGAAAGCAAACAAAGCATGTATTTCCACGTGAGAGAAATGTGAGTAGAAATGCACTAGATGTTATTAAAAAAAGTTCCCCCAAAACAAAAGTTCAAAAAGATTTTCAGAAGGTGCATTAGAAATCAAGTATAATCTGTTCAAGAGGCCTTATCCTAGGGGTCTAGATTTTTTGAAGATTTTAAATTAAGGTTTTGAGGGGCCAATCAGATTCATCCAAATGTTTGGAGAAGATAAATAGAAGAAACAAAGAAAATCCCCCAAAAATGAGTAAATACTCACATAAGATGAAGAGTGGACTAAGGACCAAAGAAAATACTAAAAAAATGGATTTTTGACACCTCACAAAGGAGGCGCCTATTTCACATGTGTGGTGGAGTTTTAAATTATCAAAAATTGAGATATTTCACCTCTCCTCTCTGCTAATTCAAGTCTAGTTCCAAAAAGTAAGCTAAACTGACCTAAAAATGGTCAAAAGTTGACCAAACTGATCTGGAAAATTCTAGAATCAGTTTGCTTGGTTAGGAGCTCACTTTTTCCTATAAATAGAACTCTCCCCCTTTGTTGAAGCTTAATAGTGTTTTATGCATTGTTACTCTACTCCTCCCACCAAGAGCCAAGAACTGTGAATTTCTTAATAATTCACTAGTGTTTGATCATTACCTCTTCTAAAGATTTGGTGGCCACTCTTGTTGCAAACAAGAGTAGATCCCTCAAACCTTCAAGCCAAAGGAAAGCTCCTAGAATTCATGTAAGTTAGAAATATTATATTTTTCTTTATTCTTTTAATGGTGTTCTAATTTTTGTTTTGTTTGAAATGATAAATGGATGCTATGCCTTGTTCGAAAGGCTTTCCCCCTCTCTCATTCTTAAAATCAGCCCTTCTCTATCCTAGTTAAGTAATCTAATTGTTGGAATTAAACTTTTCATATTGTTCTCTTTTAAAAGTGAAAATTGATTAGTCTAGAATGCTTTAAACCAATTGGGGTTAATTTTTAAGTAAATTAAAGTAGAAAAATTTGAAAAATGGTCAGCCATACAAAGGAGGTTATGGGAAAATTTTCTAAAATTTTATGAAATAAGTTTCATCTTTTATTATTCTAAAAGAATAATCCCTATTGTTTGTGTATTCCAAAAGTGTCATTTTCATTCTATGCATAGTAGAAATATATTTATTCTAGAAGTGTTATTTCCATTAGATTTAAATTCTATGCATAGAAAGATGCATATTGGTTATTTTTTTAAATATAAAAGAGTGATTTTCATTAGATATAAATTCTATGCATAGAAAGATGCATATTGGTTATTTTTTATAAAAGAGTGATTTTCATTAGATTTAAGTTTTATGCATAGAAAGATGCATATTGGTTAAAAAAAATTTATTACAAAAGTGTTACTTTCATCAATATTGATTTTTATGCATAAAAGAAATTTTTTTAATTATAAAAGTGTTACTTTCACTAATATTGATTTTTATGCATACAATGATGCATAAAAGAATTTTTTTATTATAAAAGTGTTACTTTCACTAATATTGATTTTTATGCATAAAATATTGCATAAAAGAATTTTTTTATTATAAAAGTGTTACTTTCATCAATATTGATTTTTATGCATAAATAGATGCATAAAAAATTTTTTAATTAAAAAAGTGTTTTTTCATTAATATTGATTTTTATGCATAAATAGATGCATAAAAGATTTTTTTATTATAAAAGTGTTACTTTCACTAATATTGATTTTTATGCATAAAATGATGCATAAAAGAATTTTTTTATATAAAAGTGTTACTTTCACTAATATTGATTTTTATGCATAAAATGATGCATAAAAGAAATTTTTTATATAAAAGTGTTAGTTTCACTAATATTGATTTTTATGCATAAATAGATGCATAAAAGAAATTTTTTTATTATAAAAGTGTTACTTTCATCAATATGATTTTTATGCATAAATAGATGCATAAAAGGATTTTCTTTTTTATAAAAGTGTTATTTTCATAGAAGTTGGATTTTATGCATAAAAATAGATGCATATAGAAATTTTTATATCAAAATAAGAGTTCACTTTAATCTTTTGTTTAAATCCCATGAATATTGAAAAAATGAATAAGTAAATACTCAGTGAAAGAAAATTATACCGTTTCATATTCTCTAGGATGGTAATGAGAAAATTCAGAAAAACTATTGAAGTCAAAATTTTAAATAAATGACTAATTTATTCCTCATAGGAATTCGTGTTTATTTTTGAATTCAGTAAAGTAGCAATTGAAATATAACCTTCGAGAAAGATAGTTCAGGGAGAACCTTTCCAGACTCAAACCTTGAATCAGACTATGACCAAGATGTAACTCCTTTGTCAGTTTCAAGAAATGACGATGTGACCAGTTCAGTAATCTACACTCAAATCACCCACCGAATCTGAAACTAGACCTTTGATTTTGATCTGAGGATCAAGAATTTAGAACTCGAGGAATTCTGCTTGGGAATCGAGACCTGTGATCTAGAAGTCTTAGGATACGGAATTAAGATATACTCATTGTATTCAAAAGAAAATCAAAACTGAAAACTTGCATAGAAATCCTATTTTCTTAAAGGACTGTCTTACGCCAGAATGCTGGAGGGAGCATTCGGTATATGTGTTTTTCTAAGGGAATTTCGGTTGCAACAGCTGGCGGGGAGTGGTCAAAGGATGGCTCACGCAGTAAAAACCTGCCCAGGTCTTGACGAGCCTGGGTATAGTGTAAAATGGTGTGCTTCCGGTACGATGGGCAAGGGTCGACGAAGCGGTCCCTGAGTGAAGTTCTTGGACACCTAAGGAGGATCCTGGAGGGTTCTGACCAGGCGATGCATGGGCTCGCGGTGCCGAGGACACCCATGCATATGTCGTGGAAGATATTTATGTATGATGACGAGAAACTTATTGTAATCTGTTATCTGGAGCTCATTGCTGACTTGCTGGTCTCAACGGAGAGTCCAGAGTGATCTTGTTTTGTGAGAAACAAGGATTGAATGGAAATTTTGAGTTGTGACATCTGTACCCAGTAATTGTTTATCAATGGATTGTTTTATAAATTAACGTTTAAAGAGGAGTGTGTGAGTATCTCTATTCTAAAGAAAAAGTTAAGAAACGCTTTCAATTATGGGTGGGTGAGTACTTGTCTAATTCTACTATTCCAATGATAACCCATGGGCCGGATGGGGTAGGCTGGAATCAATAGAGTTTTAATAATAAAATTGATTAATAGGATTACGCTTAGAACTTGAGTAGGTAATTTTGAGCGTGAAGACTTCTCAAATGAATAGATCAACGGCTGTGCCTAATTCAAATTAGGAAAAAAGCGTTGATCCCTTCAAGTTAAGTCTGTAATAGTTTCCCTTCTATCTGGTTTATTCAGATGAAGGTTAGTTCAATATCTTGACCTCGTTAGAAAAATTTGTTAAGAAAATATAAATGGTGGAATCATCCCCGTTTTTTGGGCATGGGAAATTTTCCTGGTTTCGGTTTTCGAAATGACCACCGGCTTAGTCTCGTGCCGAGACATTCGAGGACGAGGCCTTGAGTGGGGAACCCTACCTTGCGCAAGAGGAAGCTGCTTCCGCTGCTACCATCCGAGAATCCCCAATGCACAGAGGGGGCAGTGGGATCTCACAGTTGGTATCAGAGCGCTGTTGTAAATTTATGTAACAGTAGCAAAAATTGCTTAAATTTTTTAAAGTAAATCTGGGAAATAATGTTTTCGCTTGTTAATATTATGTTGAAGGAACTTCAAAAATTGAAAACTCATAAACTGAATTGGAATCTATAGATAGATACCCTGAATCAATCTGGCATCCCTGAACTCTTCCAGATTCAGGATATGATAGCCTTTGCATTTAAGCACCTCATCAACTCTGCTACGACCCAAGTGAACAGAGTGAGACTCGCGCGCGTCATTTTGAGAGTCTTTAAATTCCTGATCCTCTTGAGCGACGTCGGTATATATGGTTCTGTGGAGGACGATGTATTAATGTCAGTACCAGTCCTCAGCGTCAGAGGCTCAGGAAAAATATTTCCTTAGCCATGATTCTGATAAGGCTAGGACTTGTTCAGCATGTACAACTCTTTGATCATTCACCCAAGAACTTCATAATTTCATGCCGAGTTTTTAGGCTTCTTAGCCGCTTTATCCCTAGAGATAGAATTACAGCACCTCTTTCTGTAATGAATCGTGTGTACCATGGCATGTCTCCTTTGCAATTTTGCTTCTTTATGCGTATACGATTAAGGCAATGATTTTGGGACCCGTGATGCAAAAAAAAATCCAAATTGTTTTCATGATTGTGAATATGGTTAATAAAATTATCAGAGTAAATCTTGTTTCATGATGTATGATGAAATAATTATCTGTTTTAAAGAATAAATCACAAAAATTAAATAATCAGTCAAAGCTAAGTTGACAAAAATCTTGTTTTGTCAGAATCATGAGGCGCACGGCCCGTGCAAGGCAACCGGATCCTCTAACCGATGTGACGAAGAGTTAGATCCGGATGTTTAAAAAGCCTTTCACAGATCCCAGCCTGATCCCTTCAAGGGTGAAGGGGAACAGTTAGGTGAAGTAGTGGAAAAGTGGATTGAGGCAATGGAGGAATACTTTGATGTAATTGGCTACAATGAGAGAAGCAAGATGGCTCTCGCACCAGGTTAAAGATTGTGGAAACGGCCAGGGTCACTTGGAGGAATCACTGCGAGACTAACCGTCTCGACCGGAATACCCAGACCTGGACCGATCTTAAAGCTTACCTCAAAAAGAGGTTTTGTCCTTCGGGCTTCCTTGAAACTAAAATGAATGAGTTCTTCGAACTGAAGCAGGATAGCCGGACAATTGAAGAGTACCATCAAGCTTTTGCTCTTCTCCTCAAATATTCTCCTCAATTGGATGAAGAGCAGTCGATGGCCAGGTAACAGTCGGTCATTTGAAAGTACACCTAAGCCGCCAAAACTACACCTCATTTTTTATTCTACCAAAAAACTCCAAAAATACTAGTTTTTTGCCCAAAAATGGTAAAATTTAGAATGAACCTCGTAAAAAATACAAAAAAAACTAAAATTTCATACTTAAATACTCAAAATTAACTTTTTGAACTTCAAAAAGTCATGCAAATTTGGACGTATAAAACCATCATTTTTATTGAAAATAAAATACATTATCAAAAAGTGACATCTAAAGATCTAGCATTCCTTGTTCAAAAGATCCTTCACTTCCTCCCATAAAATTTGTATGGTTTGTTGTCGAAGGTAACTAGATTTCTTTCCAGTGAAGCCATAAATAAGAATTTTCACATCATCTTGATTGATATTATGTGTCATGGTGACTGTCCTCTATTTTCTTTCCCTTTGGGCTTGCCTTAATTATCTCTAGGTATACTTTCTTGTTAGTGCATCATCTCCGCTTGTTTTGAACTAGTGAACATCAATTGACTATACCCTTTGATTCTCTTCTTGAATTTTGATGATCTTTGTGAATCAAAAGGGATATCCACTCTCATCATTTTCTGCTAAGACAATAATTATAATCCCCATTGTGAGCTGATTAACATTTTCTTTCCACATTTTGTTCTCTTATTGGAGTCATTTGCTTGTTTTTCTTACACCAATATAAGCTTCTTGAGTCTCTCCATACATAAGTCTCTCTAGCTCTTCAATTAATTCTAGAGATTATTCTCTCTTCTTCGATAGCTCAGTGATGCACATGCCAAAGAAATGCTGCTAATATTTTTATTTCAAATTGCTCTAACACATTTTTCAAGTTCCAAAATCCACTCAAAATTTTACACTTTCATGACATAAAATAAATTTCACCTTAAAAAATATTAAAAATTTGTTGTAAAACCATCATTTGTTACTACCAAATCAATGGAGACTTCAATTTACATCAAAATTTCATAAATAAAAATGATTGTTTTTTAAAAACAATCATTTTCACATCTTTAAATCAAATTCTTAAGATAACTTCTCTAAATTTGAATTGAATACTAAAAAAAAAAAATTATAACAACAAAATCTCTTAAAATAATGCGGGGGGACTAAATGTCATTAATTATACTTTTCACCATGTCCTTTTTATGATTCTTGATTGCTTTTGATGAGATTTATGATGAATTTATAGTAATGAAGACATTTCCATCACACAAATAACCATGCTTTCCAAAAACTAAATGTGGTTTTTGTAATTTTCTCAAAGAGGACAAGATCCTGATCACAATTCTATTTTTCAAATAAGAAATTTGACTTTGTTAAGTGCTTGCTTTTCACAATTTGAAGATTTGCATGTTTTTTGGTTATTTAAAGAATGAAGGAAAGCAACAATGCTTAATTTGACCAAATTAAGCATGGTTGCTTTCTTACATGCTTTAAATAACGAAAAACAATACAAATCTTTAATTGTGAAAAACAAGCACTTAAGTAGTGAGATTTCTTTTATGATCTCATCCTCTTTGAGAAAAGCACAAAAAACACATTTGCTTTTTGAAAAGCGCGATTCCTTTTGTGATGAAGATGTCTTTTATAATCTAAGTTCATCATGTGTCTCATCAAAAGCAATCATTAAATGATCATAGTCCCCCCCCTACACCCCTTTTTTCCCTCCCAAATATGTTACTAAACCATCTCTTTCCTCCCAAAAGTGCCACATGTGTCACCAACCACCCATCTCCTCCTCTAAATTGAGAAGGTCTAGGGAAGAGTTGTATTCCAAAATAGAGCCCCTCCCCCCTTGCCCAACCCCCGGCCTTGCATCCCCCCCCTTTTTCCCTCCAAAATGTGCCATTAACCACCCATTTCCTCCCAAATGTGCCACCAACCACCCATCTCCTCCCAAACGTGCCACCAACCACCCATCTCCGCCTTGCTCCTCCTCTAAATTTTAGGAGGTGTAGGGCAGAGTTGTATTCCAGAATACAGCCCTCCCCTTGAGCTCGAAAAAATGCAAGATTTGGAGTCACTATCTCATTTTGAGTTCCGGAAGCCGCCTCCTTCCTGTATTCCAGAATACGAGCTAGAGCTCGTATTCTGGAATACAGGAAGGAGGCGGTAGAGCTCGTATTCTGGAATACAGGAAGGAGGCGGCTTCCGGAACTCAAAATGAGATAGTGACTCCAAATCTTGCATTTTTTCGAGCTCAAGGGGAGGGCTGTATTCTGGAATACAACTCTGCCCTGCACCTCCTAAAATTTAGAGGAGGAGCAAGGAGGAGATGGGTGGTTGGTGGCACGTTTGGGAGGAGATGGGTGGTTGGTGGCACATTTGGGAGGAAATGGGTGAAATGGGTGGTTAATGGTAGAGCTCGTATTCTGGAATACAAGAAGGAGGCGGCTTCCGGAACTCAAAATGAGATAGTGACTCCAAATCTTGCATTTTTTCGAGCTCAAGGGGAGGGCTGTATTCTGGAATACAACTTTGCCATGCACCTCCTAAAATTTAGAGGAGGAGCAAGGAGGAGATGGGTGGTTGGTGGCACGTTTGGGAGGAGATGGGTGGTTGGTGGCACATTTGGGAGGAAATGGGTGGTTAATGGCACATTTCAGAGGGAAAAGGGGAGGGGGAGGGGGGAGGAGGTGTGGGGATGCTTTTTTTTTGTTGGGGGGGTAGGGGGGGATGGAGGTACAGGCCATAAATGGGAGGGGTGGGGGTGTGGGCGGAAGGGGCGGGGAATGGAGGGGGTGGAGCAAGTTGGGGGGAGGGATGGCAAGGCACGGTGGGGTTGCATAGCTTTTTTTTGGGGGGGGGGGAGGTGGGTTAAGTTGGGGGGGAGGGGTGGGGAATGGAGAGGGTGGGACAAGTGGGGGGACGAAGGGTCGGGGCGGGGCGGGGCAGGGTGGGAATGCGAGGGTGCCGAGTTTGTGGGGGGGAGGGGAGGGGAGGCAGTGTAGTGCTGGGAGGGAGCCGTGTGAGAGGGGAGCAGGCTGGGGGCAGAGGGGGGTACAAGGAGCAGTTGGGGGGGCGCAGGGGGAGAGGAGGTGCAGTGTGGATTGTGGAAGGAGGGGGTAGGGCGGTGGGGGTGATGTGGGGTGGGCGGAGGGAGCGCAGGGGGGGTTGGTGTGGTGGGGAGCAGGCAAGACTTTGATTTTAATGAGTTCATAAATTTATATTACAAAAGATATATTCATCACAAAAGCAACTGATCTTTCCAAAAAGTAAATGTGCTTTTCATGATTTTCTCAAAGAGGATGAGATCAAATAAGAAATCTCACTGTGTTCAGTGCTTGCTTTCCATAATTAGTGATTTGCATGCTTTTTAGTTATTTTTAGCATGCAGAAAAGCAACCATGCTTAATTTGGCATGGTATGCTATAAATAAGCAAAAAATATGCAAATCTTTAATTGTGGAAAGCAATCACTTAACAAAGTCAAATTTCTTATCTGAAAATAGATTCTTCATTAGGATCTCGTCCTCTTAGAGAAAAGCAAAGAAAGCACATTTGCGTTTTGAAAAGTACTTTTTGCTTTTTGGAAAGCACGATTGTTTTTGGAAAGCACGATTGTTTTTGTGATGAAAATCTCTTCTCTAATATAAATTTATCATAGATCTTGTCAAAAGCGATCATAAATAAAAAAACACGTGGTGAAAAGTATAATTGATGACGTTCACCCCCTGTCCCACATTATCTAAAGATATTTTTTTGTTATAACAATGTTTTTGTAGTATTTATATCTTAAGAAGATGTGAACATCTTTGTTTTTTAATTTTTAAAAAATAACAATCATTTTAATTCCTAAAATTTTGATTTAAATTGAACTCTCCATTGATTGGTAATAACAAATGATTGTTTTAGACCAAATTTGTAAGCTTTTTTAAGATGAAAATTAATATTTCATGAAAGTGACCAATTTTGAGTGGAGTTTGAAACTTTTTAAAGTGTCTGAGCCATTTGAAACAAAAATGTCACTAAAACTGTCTAAAATAAGGTTACTAAAATTTTTCCACATAAATTATTAGTTTTTTTCACATTTTTAGGTGATTTTAGGTGTTTTTTTAGAGGGACCAAAACTACACCTCACGCCCTGTTGTATTTTGAAACGGTTATATGTTAGGTTCATTCCAGGAATGAACGAGTCATTGGACACCTTAGTAAAGAATGCCAAACTTGTCTCAATGGCCGAAGCAGTAAGAATGGTGAAAGACTTTGCCAAAGCCTTTGATGTTAAGGTCCCGCCAAAGCCTGCACCCTCTAACTTTAAAAGATTCCAAACCCCGAGAAGTACTTCAAACTTTCCTCCCCCAAAGAGGCAGCAAGGCCCAATTCAGAATCAGGATACAGGAAGATTCACAAGTGAAGGAAGACCATTCCCTTAGAACACTTTCTCAGGAGCCCCACCTATTTCAAGGATTCAGAGGGATGAGCTCAGAAGTGAGAACCAGTGTTTTGGATGCTAGGGTTTTGGTCACCAGCTCCAACTCCTGCCATGTCAAGGGGACAGGGAAGTCAAGGACCATCTCGCCCAAATCAGAGCAATCCCAGGAGAACTCCTAGCTCACAGCCGTCTGCCTCTGTCCAGAGTAGCCTCAAAACTCCTTCCCACCCAGAACTGGGGCAACCAAAGAGAAAGAGTTCCACCTCTCAGACTGTAGCAACCAGAGCAGTCACAATTGCAGAAGTAGTGGAGAGGAAAGAGGACAGATTTATGCTGCAATTGAAAACCAAGGGCCAAATCGCCAATTCTTCGTCATTCATACTCCAACTGAGTATCAAGGTAAGACTTTTAAGCTTTTGATTGATTCAGGCAGTACTCATTCTTTCATTTCCCCTGGATGCTTGCGTAAGCTAGTCTTAGATCAGAAATCAGGGAAACCTATGCAAGTTGAATTGGCAAGTGGGAAGATTCTTTTCACTCACCTTGAGACACATCGTATTCATTTCAATCTAGATGGGAATTTAACTGACCTACCTTTGGGAGTTTTTGATGGGATCCTTGGAATGGATTGGCTCCACAAAAATCAAGCTGACATTCACTGTCAGCTGACGTTCACTGTCATAAATGGAACCATTTCCTTCCGTGACCTTCACGGAAACAAGGTTCAAGGAATCAAAATTTCAGGATCCCCAAGTCTGTAGTTAGTAAAGGCTTCTAAGTTACTAAAAGGACTTAGAAAGAAGCAGCGCATTTATCTTGTCAAAATGAATCCGGTAGACTCAAAGTTAAAAGCTAAAGAACCTGAATGGTTAAGTGATTATGATGATTTATTCCCAGCAGAGCTAACAGAGATGCCCCCCATTTGGGAAGTAGATCATGTGATAGAATTGACCCCTGGAGCTCAGCTAGTAGCCCTGTGCACATACAAAATGCTAGTTCTTGAAGCCATCAAACTCAAGGAACAGCTTAGATAGCTGTTAGAACAAGGGTTTGTAAGACCCAGTGTTTCACCTTGGGGTGCGCCAGTTCTCTTTTTCAAAAAAAGAAAGATGGAACGCTAAGACTCTGTGTGGACTACAGAGGTCTCAATCACCTGACAGTTAAGAATAAGTATCCTATCCCCAGAATTGATGAGCTTCTGGGGACAGGCTAAGTGGAGCCCAGATCTTCACAAAGATAGATCTCAAATCAAGGTATTATTAGATTAGGATTAATCAGCAAGATATCATCCCCACGAAGACATCCATCAATACTCGGTATGGGCATTATGAATTCGCTGTCATGCCGTTTGGATTGACAAATGCCCCAGCTACATTCAATCGATTAATGCAGGACATTCTCAGAGAATACTTGGATGATTTTGTTCTTGTTTTCTTTGATCATATTCTGATTTTCTCAAATTATGCAGCTGACCATGAAGCTCATGTCAGAAAAGTTCTTGAGATTCTAAGGAAGCACCAACTCTTTTGCAAAAAAGAGCAAATGCACTTTCTCTGCCGACCATGTTGAATACTTGGGCTTTTTGGTATCCAAAGATGGAACTTCTCCAGATTCCCCAAAAGTCCAAGTAGTCATAGATTGGCGTGAACCAGAAACAGTGAAAGAAGTCAGGGGATTCTTGGGATTGACTGGTTGGTATAGAATTTTTATACCAAAGTATGCTCTCATAGCTTCCCCCCTGACTAATCTTCTCAAGAAGAATATCCCGTTTCAATGGTCTGCCAGGTGCCAGAGTGCTTTTGATAAGGTGAAGACCGCCTTGGTAACCAATCCCGTTCTGAAGCTCCCAGATTTCTCTCTACCCTTTGAGGTAGTAATAACTGATGCCAGTGGTTTTGCCCTGGGAGGTGCACTCATGCAGTGGCCTATGAATCCCGAAAACTCAGAACGCATGAGAGGAATTATACTGTCCATGACCTGGAACTACTTTCAGTAGTATATGCCCTAAAGTTGTGGAGACATTACCTACTGGGTCAAAGATTCACTTTGATGACAGATCATCAGAGCTTAAAGTGGTGGATCTTCACTTAGAAGGATCTCAACATGTGCCAAAGACGGTGGATGCAGACTCGGATGCAGACCCTGTAGGAATTTGATTTTGAAATCAAGTACTGCCCAGGCAAAGAAAATGTGGTAGCAAATGCCCTTAGCAGAAAAGCCTCCTTGCTTGCAATTACTATAGTGTCAAATCCTTTGATTATTGAAGCAAGGCAGAAGTAGATTCTTTGGCCCTATTGCTACCCTACTTATGCAGGAAAGCAAAACTCCACAGGAGTTGAACTGAGTTCAAGGGTACAGCCTGGATGATGGAATTATGTATTATAATCGCAGGCTATGCATTCCCAATGATGAGGGAACCAAGGGTCAAATTCTGAATGAAGCCCATGACAGCCTTATTGCAGGACATCCCGGTTTCATCAAAACCTATATGTTTGTGAAGAAAAGCATCTTTTGGCCTGGTCTAAAAAGGGATGTGCTTAATCATGTATGTCAATGTCTGACCTGTCAGAAAGTCAAGGCCGAGAGAGTAAAAATGCCGAGGAAGTTACATCCATTAGACATCCCCCAGATGAAGTGGGAATGCATCAGTATGGATTTACTGGATTACCTTCAGTGCAATCAAGTTACAACTCCATCTTCGTGGTAGTTGATGGACTAACCAAAGTTGCCTATCTGATTCCAGTAAAAGAAACCTACACTGCAGTGGATGTGGCCAAAGGAAATCTTCAGATTGCATGGCCTACCCAGAAGAATAGTAAGTGATCGAGATCCCAAATTCACGTCAAGATTCTAGACTGCATTTTTTGAAGCAGTAGGAACTTTCTTCGATCTCAGCACAGCTTACCACCCTGAGACCGATAGTCAAATAGAAAGGGTAAACCAAGTAATTGAAGATATACTTCGGTCATAGGGAACCCAAGAAGTGGCTAAGTTATCTGCACCTAGTCAAGTTCGCCTACAATGCTTCTTATCATAGAAGTATTGGGATGAGCCCTTTCAAAGCTTCTTATCACAGAAGTATTGGGATGAGCCCTTTCAAAGCTTTGTATGGACAAGATTGCTTAACTCCATTAACTTGGTCGGACCCATTGATTAGGGTCAAGATGTCCAAAGAGATGCTTGACGACATGAAGCAGCAGATGCAGGCAATTCGCAAAGATATAAAAGCTGCCCAGGATAGATAGAAGTTGTATGCAGATAAGAAGAGGACAGACAGAAAATTCGAAGAAGCAGATATGGTCTTCATTCGAGTACGCCCCAAAAGAAGTTCTCTATCTCTTGGGAAGTACAAGAAGTTATCCCCCAGATATTGTGGGCCATATCTG
The DNA here is from genome assembly GCF_041138505.1 of Cibotium barometz. NCBI lineage: Eukaryota > Viridiplantae > Streptophyta > Polypodiopsida > Cyatheales > Cibotiaceae > Cibotium > Cibotium barometz. Next base: position 10,594,502 of record NC_141086.1, on the reverse strand, counting down.
ATTACAAAGAAAGTAGGTAACTTGGCCTACGAGCTTCTTCTGCCTCCTCATTTCAAAGTACGTAATGTATTTCATGTCAACCTTCTTAAAAAGTATGTACCAAGCCCGCATCATGTGCTTCATGGTGATGAAATCTTAACTTCTTCAAGCCAAGGGCAAATGGAACTCCAACCTGAAGAAATCCTTGATGTTTGAGAAAAGATTCTTAGAAATAGAATTCTGAGAGAATTATTGGTCAAATGGAAGTTTTATCCTTTTGAAGATGCCACTTGGGAGAAAGAAGCCAAACTGTTGCGGGATTACTCCCAGTTTGCGAGATGAGGACATCTCGTGTTTTTCAAGTGGGAGAGAATGTAAGATTCCTCCCCAGCCTCTCAAGATGTCCAGCATCTTCCCCTGTAATCAAATCCCTCTTCAGAAATATAAAAGATTTTGTTTCTACATGTTTTGGCCTAGAGAGAGAAAATATTCTAGAGAGAGGTTATTTAGATTTTGAATATTTTTTGATGGAAAAATATATCTTCTTATTAAAATAAGTTCCCCCAAAAAATAAAAGTTCAAAAAGATTTTCAGAAGGTGCATTAGAAATCAAGTATAATCTGTTCAAGAGGCCTTATCCTAGCGGTCCAGATTTTTTGAAAATTTTAAATTAAGGTTTTGAGGGGCCAATCAGATTCATCCAAATGTGTGGAGAAGATAAATAGAAGAAATAAAGAAAATCCCCCCCAAAAATGAGTAAATACTCACATAAGATGAAGTGTGGACTAAGGACCAAAGGAAATACTAAAAAAATGGATTTTTGACACCTCACAATGGGAATTCCCCCCTCATGAAGGAGGCTCCTATTTCACATGTGTGGTGGAGTTTTAAATTATCAAAAATTGAGATATTTCATCTCTCCTTGCTAATTCAAGTCTAGTTCCAAAAAGTAAGCTAAACTGACCTAAAAATGGTCAAATTGACCAAACTGATCTGGAATCTAGAATCAGTTTGCTTGGTTAGGAGCTCACTTTTTCCTATAAATAAAAGCCTCCCCCTTTGTTGAAGCTTAATAGTGTTTTATGCACTGTTACTTCACTCCTCCCAAGAGCCAAGAACTATGAATTTCTTAATAATTCACTAGTTTTTGACCATTCTCACTTCTAAAGATTTGGTGGCCACTCTTGTTGCAAACAAGAGTAGATCCCTCAAACTATCAAGCCAAAGGAAAGCTCCCAGAATTCATGTAAGTTAGAAATCTTATATTTTTCTTTATTCTTTTAATGGTGTTCTAATTTTTGTTTTGTTTGAAATGATAAATGGATGCTATGCCTTGTTGGAAAGGCTTTCCTCCTCTCTCATATTTAAAATCAGCCCTTCTCTATCCTAGTTAAGTAATCTAATTGTTGGAATCAAACATTTTATATTGTTCTCTTTTAAAAGTGAAAATTGATTAGTCTAGAATGCTTTAAACCAATTGGGGTTAATTTTTAAGTAGATTAAAGTAGGAAAAATTGAAAAACGGTCAGCCAATTGGGGTTAAGTAAATTAAAGTAGAATGCTTTAAACCAATTGGGGTTAAGTAAATTAAAGTAGAAAAATTTGAAAAACGGTCAGCCATACAAAGGAGGCTATCGTAAAATTTTCTAAAATTTTGTAAAATAAGTTTCATCTTTTATTATTCTAAAAGAATAATCCCTATTGTTTGTGTATTCTAAAAGTGTCATTTTCATTCTATGCATAGAAAAATGCATAGTAGAAATATATTTATTCCAAAAGTGTTATTTCCATTAGATTTAAATTCTATGCATAGAAAGATGCATATTGATTATTATTTTTAATCATAAAAGAGTGATTTTCATTAGATAGAAATTCTATGCATAGAAAGATGCATATTGGTTATTTTTTATAAAAGAGTGATTTTCATTAGATTTAAGTTCTATGCATAGAAAGATGCATATTGGTTTATTTTTTTTTATTACAAAAGTGTTACTTTCATCAATATTGATTTTTATGCATAAATAGATGCATAAAAGAATTTTTTTAATTATAAAAGTGTTACTTTCACTAATATTGATTTTTATGCATAAAATGATTTTTTAAATTATAAAAGTGTTACTTTCACTAATATTGATTTTTATGCATAAAATAATGCGTAAAAGAATTTTTTTTATTATAAAAGTGTTACTTTCATCAATATTGATTTTTATGCATAAATAGATGCATAAAAAGAAGTTTTTATTATTATAAAAGCATTACTTTCATCAATATTGATTTTTATGCATAAATATATGCATAAAAATTTTTTTTTATTATAAAAGTGTTACTTTCACTAATATTGATTTTTATGCATAAAATGATGCATACAAGAATTTTTTTTTATCATAAAAGTGTTACTTTCACTAATATTGATTTTTATGCATAACATGGAGCATAAAAGATTTTTTTAATTATAAAAGTGTTACTTTCATTAATATTGTTTTTTATGCATAAATAGATGCATAAAAGAAACTTTTTTAATTATAAAGAGTTACTTTCATCAATATTGATTTTTATGCATAAATAGATGCATAAAAGGATTTTCTTTTTTATAAAAGTGTTATTTCCATAGAAGGTGGATTTTATGCATAAATAGATGCATACAGAAATTTTTATATCAAAATAAGAGTTCACTTTAATCCTATGTTTAAATCCCATGAATATTGGAAAAATGAGTAAGTAAATACTCAGTGAAGGAAACTTATACCGTTTCATATTCGCTAGGATGGTAATGAGAAAATTCAGAAAAACTATCGAAGTTAGAATTTTAGATAAATGACTAATTTATTCCTCATAGGAATTCATGTTTAGTTTTGAATTCAGTAAAGTAGTAATTGAAATATTACCTTCGAGAAAGATAGTTCAGGGAGAACCTTTTTAGACTCAAACCCTGAATCAGACCCTAACCAAGACGTAACTCCTTCGTCAGTTTCAAGAAATGACGATGTGACCAGTTCAGTAATCTACACTCAAATCACCCATTGAATCTGAAACTAAGTTGAGACCCTTGATTTTGATCTGAGGATCAAGAATTCAGAATTCGAGGAATTCTGCTTTGGGAATCGAGACCTGTGATCTAGAAGTCTTGGGATATGGAATTAAGATATACTCATTGTATTCAAAAGAAAATCAAAACTGAAAACTTGCATAGAAACCCTATTTTCTTAAAGGACTGTCTTACGCTAGAATGTAGAGGGAGCATTTGGTATATGTGTTTTTCTAAGGGAAGTTCGGTTGCAATAGCTGGCGAGGAGTGTTTAAAGGACGGCTCACGTGGCAAAAACCTGCCCAGATCTTGACTAGCTTGGGTATGGTGTAAAATGGTGTGCTTCCGGTGCTTCCGGTATACGATGGGCGAGGGTCAACAAAGAGGTCCCTGAGTGAAGTGCCAGGACACCTAAGGAGCATCATCCTGGAGGGTTCTGACCAAGCGATGCACGGGCTCGCGGTGCCGAGGACACCCATGCATATGTCATGGAAGATATATATGTATGATGACAAGAAACTTATTGTAATCTATTACTGGATCTCGTTGCTCATCTGCTGGTCTCAACGGAGAGTCTAGAGTGATATTGTTTTATGAGAAACAAGGATTGAATGGAAATTTTGAGTTGTGACATCTGTAATTGTTTATCAATGGACTGTTTTATAAATTACAGTTTAAAGAGGAGTGTGTGAGTATCTATATTCTAAAGCAAAAGTTAAGAAAGGCTTTCAATTATGGGTGGGTGAGTACTTGTTTGGTTCTACTATTCCAGTGGTTGGGCGATGGCTAACCCATGGGCCAGATGGGGTTAGGCTGGAATCAGTAGAGTTTTAATAATAAAATTGATTAATAGGATTACACTTAGAACTCGAGTAGTTAATTTATAGCCTGAAGACTTCTCAAATGAATAGATCAACGGCTATGCCTGATTCAAATTAGGAAAAAAGCATTGATCCATTCAAGTTAAGTCTGTAATAGTTTCCCTTCTATCTGGTTTATTCAGATGAAGGTTAGTTCAGTATGTTGACCTCGTTAGAAAAATTCATTAAGAAAATATAAATGGTGGAGTTGTCCTCATTTTTCAGGCATGGGAAATTTTCCCGGTTTCTGTTTTCGGAATGACCACCAGCTTAGTCTCGTGGCCAGACATTCGAGGAGGGCGAGGCCCCGAGTGGGAAACCCTGCCCCACGCAAGAGGAAGCTGCTTGC